>NC_134689.1:193424677-193747177 GCF_050947455.1 Rhinoderma darwinii | reverse complement strand
ATAATACACTGCAATACTTTTGTATTGCAGTGTATTACTGCCTGTCCGTTTAAAACGGACAGGCATCTGCTAGGTCATGCCTGCGGCATGATCTAGCAGGCATTCGCTGCAGGCAGACCTGGGGGTCTTTATTAGACCCCCGGCTGCCATAGAAGACACAGACACTCGGCGATTTTATCGCCGGGTGTCAGTGAGATGAGAGGGAGCTCCCTCCCTCTCTCCAAAACCATTCAGATGCGGTGCTCGCTATTGTGCACCGCATCTGAAGGGTTAAACAGGTGAGATCGATACTAATATCGATCTCACCCGGCAGAGCAGGGACGCCCCCAGCCCTCAGCTGCTTCTGGCAGCTGAGAGCAGGGAGATTTCACGGCTCCCTGCTCTGTTTACTTTATTCTACAGCAGCGACGTAGTTTGGCGGCGCTCTAGAATAAAGCCCACTAATGACCGCCGTAAAAAGACGTATCGGCGGTCATTAAGGGTATGTTCACACGCTGAGAGGCAGTTACGTGTGAAAAGACAGGCTGTTAACAGCTGCCTCGTTTCACACGTAAAAGCTCCTCCTCGTAATTTACGAGGCATCTGAGACGCTCGTAAACCTTGAGCCGTGCTTCATTGATTTCAATGAAGAACGGCTCAAATTACGTGGCAAAGAAGTGCCCTGCACTTCTTTGCCGAGGCAGTAAATTTACGGGTCGTCGTTTGACAGCTGTCAAACGACGACTCGTAAATAACAGGTCGTCTGCACAGTACGTCGGCAAACCCATTCAAATGAATGGGCAGATGTTTGCCGACGTATTGTAGCCATATTTTCAGACGTAAAACGAGGCATAATACGCCTCGTATACGTCTGAAATTTGGCCGTGTGAACATACCCTTAGGGGTTAATGAGTTCAGTGCTGCTTCATTGTGAGCAGCGCTGCACTCTGGTGTCTGCCGGAATACATCCCCCCACTGTAGATAGTGCCACATGCATTCCCAGTAAAACCTTGTGTAGCTAGCGCCACCTAAGCTCCCTCTAGAGGGAACCCCCGACGTCTCAACATCCCCGCTGTAAATAGTGCCACCCCCCCACTGCACATAGCAACCCCCGCTTTAGATACGATCGAACCCACCTTCCATCTGTGGTGCCACCTAAACTCCCACTAGTATGGGATTCCCAGTGTCAGGTCGCTCTGTGCCGGGGATTCAGCTTCTAGAGTGCCCTGATGTCACTGTCTGCTGTCAGAGGCTCTCGCTAGGAATCCCCGACACTCTGACCGAGGATTCTGCTATTGGAGAAGCCCCTGGTGTCACTATCCATATATGCACAGTGACATCAGGGGCTACTCCTGGTGCAGAATCCCCGGCCACAGTGCTGCTGACACTCAGGCAGGGGATTTTGCTGTTAGAGTTGGCCCCTGATGTCATTGTTCATACATGGAAAAATATATCAGGGGCTCCCTCTAGGAGCGGAGTCCATGGCCAGAGGGATTCCGCTCCTACAGGGAGCTACAGTTGTGCTATCTACAGGAAGGGGGTGCCATTTAGGGGGGGGGTGCTGCTATCTACGAGGAAAGAGGCGCTATCTACGAGGGAAGTGGCGCTTTGCAGGGGGTGACGTGCGGTCTACAGGGGGGTGTTATATACAGGGGGTGTGGCGCTATCTACATGGGCACTCTGGCATTATATGGGCAGTACCTAATGGGAACACTGGCGATTACATGGACACTGTGTGGGGCACTATCTACAGTGGGAACTGTGGCACTATGTGGGCACTATCTACAGTGGGCAATGTGGCACTATCTACAGTGGTATTGCATCACTATCTACTTGGTCACTGTGGTGGTTTCAGGTGGCTGGGACAAAAAACCCTAACAAATAAAATTAATCTATTTTTTTTTTTTTTTAAAGTCCATGACAAACGTATGGCACAGGGCGGTGAAAAACAGACAGCCGGGAAATGGATTCAAGTTTTGAGACACATTAATGCAAAACAGCCATGAAAAACCAACAGTTGATCTGTTTTTAACTGCCCTTTTTTTTTTTTTTTTTTCACGTCGCGGGAATATAGCCCTATAGCCTCCTCTACTCTCCGCTCACAGCGATCCAGGGTGATGGAGAGAGAAGACGACTAATTGTTACAGAGCCGTACTGTGTGTGTGTGTGTGGCCAAAATATATTAGACTGAAATTTGTAATGGGTATGTCAACTGATACCTGCCCTCCAGTGATTTATCCAGTTTCCAAATCCTAGGTGATGGATATTTTATTTATATATATATATATATATATATATATATATATATATATATATAATCTCTCTCTCTCTGAGAGAAGAGATGACACACGAGACCATGCTTGTATGCTCAAAATCCCTCTCTGCGGTTTATTGCCAAACTCAGTTACAATAATTTTCAGAAGGGGTGTAGGCTTGAGGTTAACCAATCAGAGGCAATGTGACACTGTTTCAAATTCAGCCAATTACAGACACCCAATACATTCTAGATAAATCATTATAATTCTTCACACATCAGAATTTGCAGGTGCCTTATCTCTCTCTTGGCAAGAATATTTTTGTAAGATGGGGGAGACACACTCATGCATATTTGTCCTCCTCCCATATCACTTCCTGCTCCTTCCTTCCATGCCTCGTATGGGAACCAAGGTCAAAGATGGCACAGCTTAGAAACATGAAAACTTGTCTTAAAGGAGTAATGACTTTCTTATTCATTACAAAAGAAACAAGATGAAGACTCCAGACAAGATGGCCGCTGCACAAAATTAAATCATTTAAACATTATTTTAATCACTTTCACAATATTCAAAGCGATTCCAAAAATATTATCGTTTAAAGAAGTGCTTCTCCGAAATAGATAATTTGACCTGGACACAGGGGCATACATGACCCTTGGTCATGAAAGGGTTAATCAAGTTAATTCACCACTTGGGCGCCTGACTAGTCTGTTTTTGGGCAAAATCGTTAAATTGTTTTTTATTAGGCAGAGGGAGACGCGCCACCGCGTATGTTGTGATGTTGCCGGGAGTGCGTAGAGGTAGTCGTTCAGAAGTCCTCATAACCTGGTGGGGTTCTCCAGATTGTGTGTGTGTGTGTAAATATATATATATATATATATATATATATATATATATATATATAAAAAGCAGTAAATGGGCAGCACTCACAAAGGCTTTTGGGGTCAATAAAGCACCCTTTTTTTTTTTTCACTATAAGCCTTTGTGAGTGCTGCCTATTTACTGCTTTTTGTCTAGAGGGACAGTGGTCAGTTCCTTAATGCCCATACACACCAACGTGCTTTTGCGGCCGCAATTCCCCCGAAAATCCACGGGAGAATTGCGGCCCCATTCATTCCTATGGGGCCATGCACACGACCGTGGTTTTCACGGTCCGTGCATGGCTCCGCAATCCCGGACCGCAGAAAGAACGGGCTCATTGAGAATAATGGCCGCGGCCAAGTGCACAGCCTGCGATTTGCGGACGCGGAAATCACGGCCGTGCACATGAGGCCTAAGGCTTGCACCCTCTTTAATTGGGGGGGGATTCACACGAGCGTGTATTCGGTCCGTGCGGGCCGCGTGGTTTTCACGCGGCACGCATGGACCAATACAAGTCTATGGGGCAGTACAGACAGTCCGTGCTTTTTGCGCAGCGTTTGTCTGCTGCGCAAAAAGCGCGACAGGTTCAATAACTCTGCGTATTTCGTGCATCACGCACCCATTGAAGTCAATGGGTGCGTGAAAACCACGCAGGTTGCACGGAAGCACTTCCGTGCGAACCGACTGAAACAGCGCACCAGCTGTCAAAAGGATGAATGTAAACAGAAAAGCACCACGTGCTTTTCTGTTTCCGAACATCCAAACGGAGTATCTTTGCGATGAGCGAAGCCGGACAAGCGAACCGAACTTCACCGGGTTCGGCCGAACTCGTTTTGGCCGAACCCGGCAAAAAAATTATCGGTACGCGACGTCAGGAGATAGTCACTGTCCATGGTGCTGAAAGAGTTAAACTGTTTCAGCACCATGGACAGTGACTTCTGATCCCAATATACATGAACCTGTAGAAAAAAAACAAAGTTCTGACTTACCGATAACTCCCGGCTTCTTCCTCCAGTCTGACCTCCCGGGATGACAATTCAGTCCAAGTGACAGCTCCAGCCAATCACAGGCCAAGCACAGGCTGCAGCGGTCACATGGACTGGCGCGTCATCCAGGGGGGTGGGGCCCGATGTCGAGAGGCGCGTCACCAAGGACGCGTCACCAAGGCAACGGCCAGGAAGTTCTCGGTAAGTACGAACTTTTTCATTTTTTTCCAACAGGTTTTTCGATATTGTGTTCGGCATTCACTGTCGAGGGTGCTGAAAGAATTAGCTCTTTCAGCACCTTGGACAGTGACGGGCGTCGACTAGCCTCATCTCTATGATGGTGGCTGCGCGAAAATCACGCAGCCGCGCATCAGACACGGATGACACACGCAGCTGTCAAATGGTTTTTGCGCGCGCATAACGCAACGTCCGTCTGTATCTCCCCTTAAGCCTATATATTGGACTATCCAGTTATTTTGAAAAGCTCTTTACAGTTTCCGCTGGCCTGAGTGCCGCCACATTGCAGCGGCTTTCAGGTACGTGTCCCCACTTCACTCGGATCATTTGCCCGGATAACGTTCAGAGGTCAAATGGGGTGGCAGGACAGGAGATAACGTTAAACTGCTACGCCAGGGCTGGACAGATGACTATTAGGCGCACAAAGATAGTACATGTCGTGCGTTTTACGCAACGCACTTTCTCTGCGCAAAATTGAAAATATGAAAAGCACACGCGTCGCATGGACGTATATCACGCTCGTGTAAATGATGCCTTAAGGAGGAAGCTTTATTATAATGCTGCATTTATGTAAAATGATAGGGTTCAATAAAGTAATATAAACATTTTGTGGATAATCAATATATAAATTTAGGAGTTAATGTGAATTCTATTTTTTTATGTAAAAGAATGGAGTCCAATAAAGTAATATACACGTGTACTTTATTGAATCCCATTCTTTTACATAATGCAATTGCATTCATGTTAAATCCTTAGTAATATTTACTGATTATCCACAGAATGTTTATATTACTTACTATATTGGACCCCATCATTTTCCATGAATACAGCATGCACAGCAATTCCTAAAAGCATGTGTCATGTCAACTATTAAATGGTGCCATACTTTTACAGAAAAAGTGAATCTGTCAGTTTTGATGCCTTAAAACTGCTGACCGCACTATATAAAGGACCGCGAAAGCCATGTAAACATACCTGGTGTGATCCTAATTGGACGCTAGAGCCATCACTAAGAGGGTAGGGTCTGGGGAACGTTCAGTGAAGAGAACCCAGAGCACTGCACATGAATGGGCTGCCTCTGTGGCACTTCACGGCGCCAGAGATATTAAAATAAAATTCTTGATCATGTAGCGTGCGTGACCATCACCCCAGTTATAGTTACATTGCTATCACTGCCCTCTATATAGCACTGTCCGCAGTTTAGAGGTGTCACAAACTCTGACCGATCCCCTTTAATGTGGCTGCATCAGGCTCTGATGCACCATGCACAGTACAGTGACCTGGTGCCGGGATAAGGAGTCTAATATATTCCGTTCGGGTTTCCTACTCTTGCTACCTTCTGTTATGGCAGTTTCATTGCTGTAGTTAACCCTTTCAGGACCGAGCTCATTTTGAACTTCAGGACCAGCCCCATTTTTTTTCAAATCTGACGTGTCATTTTATGTGGTAACTCTGGAATCCGTTTGCCTATTCAAGCGATTCTATTGTACTTTATGTAAGTGGAAACCTTTGGTCAATAAATTCATTGCTTATTTGTCAAAAACACCATTTAAAGAAAATTTGCAAAAATTATGATTTTTCTCATTTTAAATGTATCTGCTTGTAAAACAGATGGTAACTATTTTGTGTGGTATTGAACATTATTTTATTTTTCTAGGATGTTACAAGGCTTCCAACTGTAGCAGCAATTTCTCACATTTTCAAGAATATTTCAAAAGGCTATTTTTCAAGGACAAGTTCAGTTCTGAAGTGGCTTTGAGGGCCTTATGTACTAGATAGACACCATAAATCACCCCATTTTAAAAACTGCACCCCTCAAAGTTTTCAAAACCGCATTCAGAAAGTTTCTTAACTCCTTAGGCATTTCACAGGAATTAAAGCAAAGTAGAGGGGAAATGTACAAATTATTTTTTTTTGCTGAAATTCATGTGTAATTCAGTTTTTTTTTTTTGTTTTTTTTCTGTTTTACCAGAGAAACGCAATTCAATATTTATTGCCCATATTCTGCAGTTTTTAGAAATATCCCAATAGTCCTAATAGACTGAAGCACCAGCCTAAGAAGCAAAGGAGCACCTAGTGGATATATATTTTAGGCACCATGTCAGGTTTGAAGAGGTCTTGAGTTGCCAAAACAGTGGAAACTCCCCAACTGTGACACGGATTTGTAAACTACACACCTCAAGGAATTTATCTAGGTGTATAGTTGGAATCTTGACCCCACAGGTGTTTTGCTATGTTTATTGAAGTTTGTCTGTGAAAGTAAACATCCAATTTTTTTTTTTCAGAAAGAATATAGTTTTTTTTTAAATTAATTAAGGAATAAAGAATAAAAAGCACCCCAAAACATGTAAAGCTCCTTCTCCCGATAACGGCAATACCCAATATGTGGTAATAAACTGCTGTTTGGACCCACGGCAGAACTCAGAAGGAAAGGAGCGCCATTTGGCTTTTGGAGCGCAGATTTTTCTGTATTGGTTTTCAGTGCCATGTCGTGTTTGCAACGCCCTGGAGGGGCGTTCTATTGCAGTATAATGTAATTTTCCAGGCTCCTGTAACAGCGCGATCGCTGTTCCTGTCCGTTAGTCCCGGGTGTCCGCTATAATACACAGCTGAAACCTGCAGAATATGGAGCGTTCTCAACGCATGAACCCGCTCCATATATAACCCCCCGCACCATCACATGCTATTAAGTCGCGGTGCGTGAAGGGGTTACTGCGCAGCAGATGGTGCAAAGTGAACATTTGAATTTTCCACTGATATGCCATTTTAATGCACAATATTTTGTGCCCAGTTTGTGCCACGGTAGACAAATACCTCATACAATGTTGAGCGGGTTCTCACGGGTATAAAATGTCATATATGTGGATGTAAGCTGGTGTTTGTGCACGCTGTAGGGCTCAGAAGAAAGGGAGTGCCATTTGGCTTTTGGAGCGCCCATTTTGCTTGCTAATAGTTCTGTTTGGGGTTTTGCTGGTATTTCAGTTTTATAATGTGGGGGCGTATGTAAGCTGGGCAGAGTACATCAGTGTACAATAAGAGGGTATAATAATGTGGTAAATAATAATTCATGTGTGGCCAGTGTCGCACTGATAAATGGTGCCCAATCTTATCCGCTTTTGGAACGCTCTGCACAATTTCTGTCGCTATATTCTGAGCGCCAGAACTTTTATTTTTTTACCACCGGAGCTGCGAGGGCTTATTTGTTCCGTTACAATCTGTAGTTTTCATTGGTACAATTTTAGGACACATATGATTTTTTATTTTTTTTAGTGTTTACCTTGCGCTATAAATGACATTCTACTTTATTCTGCGGGTCGATACGATTACGGCGATACCATATGTATATAGTTTTATTTTTTTTATTTTTTGTGGTGTTTGCACAATAAAATCACTTTTCGATAAAAATTGATTTTCTTTTTTTTTGTGTCACCATATTCTGAGAGCCATAACTTTTTTATTTTTCAGTCAAAAAGCGGTGTAAGGGCTTGTTTTTTGCGGGACGGGCTGTAGTTTTTATTGGTACTATTTTGGGGTACTTGCGACTTTTTGATCACTTTTTATTCTATATATTTTTGATTCTGGCATTGTTTTTTTCATTTATTTTTTTTGCGGTGTTCACCGTGCAGGAAAAATAATATTATAGTTTTATGGTTTGGGTCGTTACGAACGCGGTGATACCAAATATGTGTACTTTTTTTTAAAGTTTTCATTTTTTTCCTATAATTTAAAAAGACCTCTTATAAGAAAAAAAGTATTTTTTGTTTTTGTTACTTATAACTATTTTTACACTTTTATAAAACATTATTTATTTATTTTTTTTTTACTTATTTTACTTGAAGACCTGCAGCACTGATAGCTGCTATAATACATTACACTACCTAGGTAGTGTAATGTGTTTATAAACGGTCAGTGTGACGCTAGAGTCACACTGACGGCAAGCCTATGAGGACCGGCCTCCGGCTGTTCCTCATATGCTGCCGTGTATGGCAGACTCGGAGGCCATTGCATGGCCTCCGGTTTTGCCATGCAACGGACTGCAGCACCCGCAATCTGTCCCCAGGAAAGTTTGTTGTAGCAACAAACTTTGCAATTTGTTGCTACAACAAACTTTCCCTGCGAACACGTGATCGGGATCTGAACCAATCAGGTCCCGATCATGTCTCCCGGACCAGAGGCAGGGGTTAACAGTGCGATCCGGGTGTCAACGCTACTCTGAGACACCCGGATGGCGCTTTTAACACCCACTATGAATTCACGTTGGCGCTGCACAGAGCCCAGCAAGCGCCAACGTGAATTTACTGTGGGCGGTCGGGAAGCGGTTAATCATAGAGTGAAAATTGTCCTGTCTCCCAAGATTTGCAAAATGTCCAGAAAAAGCTGGCAGCGAAATGGTTAAACAATGTCAAATTCTGATTTATACAATTGAAAGTTGTTTTTGTTTTCGTGTTTTGTTCTTTTTCACTTTAACCATTGTGGGCTTAAAGCTTAGTTAGAAGTGTTAATTTTTTACATCAACCATGACTGTTTTTGCCTTTTTAGGTTCAAATCAACTCCATCAAGTGGGAAATGAATACCCATGAAAATCAAAATACGTCGGACCTTAACATAAAAATGTTAATTGGCACTGTAACATTTTGCAATAAAGATGGAGGAGAAATCAACCAGACAACGTATTTTTCCATGTGTGATGTGTGCGAAGGTAATTTAATTCTCATAAATTTCTAGTATATGGGCAGGTGCATAAATTATAATCTGTTTATAAATCTAGTCATATGTTTTTGTTTTTTTTAATTTAAACACTTTTATGACATTTTAATGAAACGCTTCATCTGATAGACCCATTTGTATATATGCATTATGTATTTAGTTGTTTGTTTTGTTTTTTCAATTTCTGCTTTAGGATACATCCCTTACAAAGGAGACTGGGTACAAGCAGAGTATTTCATCCATCCATCTTCATGGAACAGTGAAGCAATTTCAGTAAAGCCTCTGAGATGTAAACGAGTAGACCAGGTATGCCAGGATCTATCCTGAGACCTCTGTAAACTAGTGCACATATATTAGTGTGTCCTTCTAAACCACTCATGTAAGGCCATGTTCAGATGTGGCAGACTTTTTGAGGATTTTTGGTGCGGATACACATGTGAGGTTTGCATGCATGATATGTCCCATTTTTACAAGAAGAGTGTGGTATACAATAATTTACTAAGTAAGGCTGGGTTCACACAGAGTTTTTTGCAGGAGGAAAATCTGCCTCAAAATTCCGTTTGGAATTTTGAGGCAGATTTTCCTCTACCTGCACGCCGATTTTCGCTGCGTTTTTCGCCCGCGGCCATTGAGCGCCGCGGGCATAAAACGCAGCGAAATACGCTTTCTCTGCCTCTCATTGATGTGAATGGGAGGTCAGAGGCGTAAACGCCCGAAGATAGGACATGTCCCTTCTTTTTCCCGCGAGCCGGTTTTTCCACTCGTGGCAAAAAAACGCCTCTGCCTCCCATTGAAATCAATGGGAGGCATTTTCGGACGTTTTTTGGTGCGTTGTGGAGAGAAGTGTATGACGCTGACCAATCAGTGACCAATCGGCGTCATACACTTCTCTCCATTCATTTACACAGCACATAGGGATATAGCTATATCGCTATGTGCAGCCACATACACTAACATTACTGCAGTGTCCTGACAATGAATATACATTACCTCCAGCCAGGACGTGACGTGTATTTATTCTCCTGACCACTTCTGTAGCGTCTGTGTGATCTACAGCACAGCACAACGAGATCTCGCTGTGAATGACACCTTACAGCGTAATCTCGCGAGACTACGCCTGCTGTGCTGTAAATCAGAGACGCTACAGAAGTGGTCAGGATTCTGCATACACATCACGCCCTGGCTGGAGGTAATGTATATTCATTATCAGGACATTGCAGTAATGTTAGTGTTTGTGTATGAGGCTGCACATAGCGATGTAGCTATATCACTATCTGCTGTGTAAATGGAGAGAAGTGTATGATGCTGATTGGTCAGCGTCATGCACTTCTCTCCATTCATTTACACAGCACATAGTGATCTTACTAGATTACTATGTGCAGCCGCATACACACACATTAACGTTACTCAAGTGTCCTGAGAGTTAATAGACTTCACTACCAGCCGGGACGTGATGTCTATTCAGAACACTTCAGCAACGTTAGTGTGTGTGTATGTGGCTGCACATAGTGATGTAATAAGATTACTATATGCTGTGTAAATGAATGGAGAGAAGTGTATGACGCTGATTGGTCAGCGTCATACACTTCTCTCCACAACGCCCACTTGGTCATATAGTAAAACACGCCCAGTTGTCCATTAAGAAAGTCATTAGTATAAAGCTAATATAGGTCATAACTCCGTCAAAAATGATAGTTTTTCTAAATAAAAAACACTGCTGTAATCTACATTACAGCGCCGATCACATCATGTACAATATAGGGCACTTATAATGTGGTGACAGAGCCTCTTTAAGAAGAATACATGTAGTATGCAAAATGATGTTGTTAATGTTTTTTTTCTCTTGGTTATCCAGGTGAAAATATCTGCTTTCTATGGGATTAGTGGTGTAATTGATGACAGCATATTCTTCACAGTGGATGCCGTAAGAATTTCAGAAGGCTACAAACCTCAACGAAATGACCTGGTTAATGCAGTAGTAGTAGAAAGTAACCAGTCCTGTTATGTTTGGAGAGCACTTTGCATAGCACCAACTAACAGAAATGGGTAAAGGATATTCTTGTTCAACAGGCTTTAGACACATATGTTTAGCTGGATTTACACTACACACAGCAAATATGAATATTATTAGTAATTTACAGTTTAATCGCAGCAAAATATGTCTGTGGAGATTTAGGAAATATGTTCATTATTAGAACTGCCCAAGTAAAATTTCCCCAAGTTCAGTCATTGCCAGCCAATTAGACCATTCCAAGACCTAGTTGGACCATTATTTTAATATGATGGGCATAGTTCTCCCTATAAAATTGCTCCCATCGTAGAAAATATAGTGTGTTATGAACCTTATTATCACCATATAGCTTTGATGTTTTTACATTCTTTTACACAGTCATAACTTTTGAACTACTTTGGATAACGCAACCATTTTTTATTTTTTTTTTATTTTTTTTTTAATCTAACCTACTATTCCTGCCTCCCTATTCTATCACTAAGGGGCACAGGGAATACAAAGTATATACTTGTAACTTCTACTATATACACAATTTGTCTGCAATGTTCGTTGTGTAACCATTTTTCTTCACTCTTCTTCTGCCGTCCTCTCAATCAGTCTTCTCTCTGAAATACCGGTGACATAGTGACGGAGGCTGAGAGGAGAGGATAAGGGTATATTCACACGCAGTGTTTTTTGAGCCGTAATTCGGTCATTTTACGCCTCGAATTACGCCTGAAAAAACTGCTCCGTTACTCCTACAAACATCTGCCCATTGCTTTCAGTGTAATTTTACGCGGCGCAGTCAAAATACAGCGCGTAAAAAGGCGCCTGCGAAAAAGAAGTGCATGTCATTTCTTAGGACGTTTTTGGAGCCGTTTTTCATTGACTCCATTGAAAAACCGCTCCAATAACGTCCGTAAAATACGGCGCGAAAAACACGAGTTGCTACAAAAACGTCCGAAAATCAGGAGCTGTTTTCGCCTGAAAACAGCTCCGTATTTTCAGACGTTTTTTGTCACTGCGTGTGAACATACCCTAAGTGTGAAAAGTTTGTTTAGAGATCACCATGATTTGTTAATCATGGGGTATCGGGGACACTGACCGTTCTGGTGTCAGAGCGCTCTCCTCAGCGCTATGCAGACACAGGACTGTAGATTCAAGTCCTAGATTCGCGGGGCATATGTAACTAGGATGTGAATATTCATATTGGAGGCATGAAGGGGTTAAAGGAAACCTGTCAGCAATTTTGAGGTCTGACAGAGGGTGGGCATTTTAAAGTTTCCTTTTTTCTCAGTCTTGCAAGTTGCAT
Organism: Rhinoderma darwinii; assembly: GCF_050947455.1. Lineage (NCBI taxonomy): Eukaryota > Metazoa > Chordata > Amphibia > Anura > Rhinodermatidae > Rhinoderma > Rhinoderma darwinii. Next base: position 193,734,850 of record NC_134689.1, on the reverse strand, counting down.
GATTGAGAAAATGATGTTCCCCTGTTCGCCCATCGCAAGTGCCACTGAGGCAAAACTTGATGTGCAAGTGCTCCTGCACTGCATGCCGCAAGCTCCGCTCCTCTGCTGAGCGACGGCTCTAGCAGTCTCCTCATTGGCCGTTAGAGCCGTCATGCAGGGCATAGAGTGGCACTTGCGATTGCAAAAAAAATAGGTATTTTTTAAAATGCCCTTACTCTCCCCATTATCACATTGTCGGCAGTTTTGAGGCCTCAAATCTGCTGACCGGTTCCCTTTAAATAAAGTAAAGTATTGATAAAGTAACTTGAGATTTTATGTAGCAATTAACTGAAGAATCTTGTAATTGTATCAGAAGGTTTTTAAAAAAACGTTCAAGCCGAGAAGGGGAGAGCGGCATTAAGTAGAGAGGAAAATAAAGACTGCTGCGAAGTTCACATTCAGATTTGGTGGATTTCTTGTGGATTTTTTTTGTGCAGATGCTCCACTGAAAATCCTAAACAAATTACAGCGCAATGCTAGTTAACGCGGCTTTCAAAGCCACGATCACACATGGTAGAAAAAAATCAGTGCATATTTTAGGGCAGTTTCTGTTTTTTAACCCCTTCCCCCTGCTTGCATTCTGGGCCCTAATGTCCAAGCCATTTTTTACATTTTTACATTGTCACATTCAAAGAGCTGTAACTTTTTTATTTTTGCGTCGGCATAGCTGTATAAGGTCTTGTTTTTTGCGGGACGACTTGTAGTTTTTATTGGTACCATTTGAGAGTAGATGCGACTTTTTGATCACTTTTTATCACATTTTTTTAAAGTCAGGATTAACAGAAAACAGGAATTTTTCCATTGTTTTTTATTTTATTTTTTACGGCGTTCACAGTGCGGGTTAAATAATGTAACAGCTTTATAGTCGGTCGTTACGGACGCGGCGATACCAAATATGTGTAACTTTTTTGCTTTATTGTAGTTTTTTTTAATAGTAAAGCATTTTGTAAGGGGAAAAGCTGGGTTTTTCATTTTTTTTTTTTTTAACTTTTTTTTTTAATTAACTTTTTATTAAACTTTTTTTACTTTTTTACTAGTCCCACTAGGGGACTTCACTATTCTCCGATCGCTATTATAATACACTGCAATACTTTTGTATTGCAGTGTATTACTGCCTGTCCGTTTAAAACGGACAGGCATCTGCTAGGTCATGCCTGCGGCATGATCTAGCAGGCATTCGCTCCAGGCAGACCTGGGGGCCTTTATTAGACCCCCGGCTGCCATAGAAGACACAGACACTCGGCGATTTTATCGCCGGGTGTCAGTGAGATGAGAGGGAGCTCCCTCCCTCTCTCCAAAACCACTCAGATGCGGTGCTCGCTATTGTGCACCGCATCTGAAGGGTTAAACGGGTGAGATCGATACTAATATCGATCTCACCCGGCAGAGCAGGGACGCCCCCAGCCCTCAGCTGCCTCTGGCAGCTGAGAGCAGGGAGATTTCACGGCTCCCTGCTCTGTTTACTTTATTCTACAGCAGCGACGTAGAATAGCGGCGCTCTAGAATAAAGCCCACTAATGACTGCCGTAAAAAGACGTATCGGCGGTCATTAAGGGGTTAAGCAGATTCGTTCTTTTTTTTTTAAAGATACATGTTCTCAACCACCGTATGTTAGATTATTAATCCCCACCATTTAAATGAGACTGATGGAGTGTCCATCAAGATGTTGTAGAATATGATAATAGATGCTTTTAGTTTATTACAAAGCAATTTTTCATTATTTTTACAGAGCATCATCTGACAATGAGAATTCAGACAGCCAGTATTCTGCTGTTTTGATGAACAAAGGCGGCTTGGAGGTTTCCAGGATGACTCATTTTGGAGTGATCAAGCGCGGACAGAGTAAAACTCTGAAAATTTCCATAGAGTAAGTAATCTATAAATACAATGTAAAATACAGGAATAGTGAAAATAAAAATGATTTTTATTTGAAAAAGTTACTTCAGTGCTTGGAGATCTGTAGTTTCTAAAATTTCAGGTAGAGGATGGAGCACAGCTAGCTGCAGTATTGAGCTGCTGGGAGATTAGTCGCTCTGTTTGTCCTTCTTGCACCATTGCCATGTGCCAGCCAGCTCTCCATTAGCTATTTTATGTAGTGTTAATCGTTTCATATTTTTATTTTTTAGGAATAAAGGAAATTATGTTCATTCATTGGTCGCTTGCAAAGTAGCAGGTTTGGAAAAAGAGAATAAATTCAAGTTCCAAATGTCTGCTCCTAAATCAGATTTGTGTGTCGCCTCATCACATGCAATACAGTCATCCGAACAGTCATCATCCACGTGTAATGCAACCAGTTGTAACCTTATTGAAAATGAGAGATTTCATGTTGTGTTTCCTTTGGTAATGAAAACGAATTGTCTAAATACTAGATTCTGTCATATGCCCTATGTAACTTCAGGTTACCATTTTAAATGTATGACTGGTTCTGGGGCTCCTTTCAAAGCAAGACTCCCCAGTCCACCAGATGCTCACACTAATGATGCTTTAATTAGTCCTATGCATGGACTACCTGTCGTAGATGGCCACCTGACAACGTTTAATGGCCATTTGAAACCAGAAAAGTTCCCGGTCTACAATGAATCAAGTGATTTGGATGTAAACAATATAGAAGTGCGTGAGACTTCAAATGCGGACATTAATGAAGCATTGGTCATTCATCCTGGAGAGAAGATCTTTATCGCAATCATTTGTGAAGCAAGGTACTTAACCTCTTTAGTGAAGTCTTCTTTCTGTTTCACCCAGTTATGTGCAATAGTGTTTTGAATCATTGCATCCTTTTTTTTTTTTTTTTTGTTTAACATTTTTTAAAAGTTATGGCTCTTAAAAAAAAAAAAAAAAAAAAAAAAAAAAAAATGGCGACAAAAGCAAATGATTTTGAAGAAAAAGTTTTTACTGTGTAAAAGTAGTAAAACATAAAAAAAAACCTATATAAATATGGTATCGCCGCAATCGTAACGACCCGCTGAATAAAGTTATGTTATTTATGCCACACTGTAAACTGCGTCAATTTAAGACGCCAAAAAGAGTGGCGAAATTTCCGTTTTTTTTTCCCATTACCCCAACAAAAAAAGTTAATCAATAAATTCTATGTACCCCAAAATGGTGCTATTAAAAATATAACTTGTCCCGCAAAAAAGTCCTCACCAATTCGATACTTTGCCAACAATAATAAAAAAAAAAAAAGTTCTTCCGTTTTCTGATGTGAGGCGCGAGGTGTGATGAATTTTGAATGTGCCTCACATTAATAGTAATTAATCCCATCATGTTTCTCATAACGGGTTAATGTGTGAGGTACATGATGGGGTTAATTACTCTTAATGTGAGACACATGGAGGTTAAATTCATCACACCTCGTGCCCCAAAATAAGTGAAAGAAAGCCGTTTTTATTTTATTTTTTTACAGCGTACACATCATAAATGATGCAAAGAAATTGTAGTGAAGGTTATTACGGCCGCGCCAATACCCAATATGTGTGGATGTTTTATGTATTGAGACTTATTTTAATGTTTATTGTAAAAAAGGGGTATGTGTATTTTTTTTTAATTTTATGTTTTTACTTTACTTTATTTTGAAACTTTAAAGTACTGGCATATATCTAAAATGCCAGTACATTAGCCTGTGTACTGATGGTACACAAGCAGTTAAGAAATATTCGACACACAAGGTGATCATTTTAGCAAATCTTTCGGTTTTATTTTATCAAGAATTGATGCCAGAGGTTTAGTGCGACGTTTCGGTCGTATATTAGACCTTCATCAGGCCATGTACCTCCTGGTGTCTGGTTCATCCAGTCGTTGGCGCTGCGTATTTTAGTAGCGGTTTACCGTTTTGTTATGGCGCTATTCGTGCACCTACCGGATCTTGTGCGCTATGAACAACTACATACCTAGTATACAGGCAGTTGTTAGGACATACCTAAGTATGCCCTAACAACAGGAAATATGGTAAGAAAGCCCTGAGGTCCTTCAATGGACCCTGGGCTGTCTGCCCACATATGGTATGTCCCTTAATCGCGTCACAGGGATTCCTGTGATGTGATCCAAGGGGCATCCCCCTTCTCACTTCCTCTTGAATGCTGCAGTCAGCTTTGATCGCAGCGTTCAGGAGAATAGCGGTTGAGATGAGAGGTTATTTTTGAGGAAGATGCTAATTCAGCATTGAAATGCGTTATCTAAAAATGTAGCATATCTTCTCTACGATTGGGATATTCTGCTCCTTCCTGACCATACTGACAGAGGCGGTCAGCCTATATTAAAGAGAATTTAGAGAAGGGTTTATTAGTAAATCTTCCTTGGTCGGTGCCGGATTCTTCATCAAGAACAGGGATGGAACCTTGAGGCCATGCATTGATTTGCAGTGGGCTGAACAAATCACTGTGAAGAGCAGATACCGGTTACCCTTGATCTCAGAATTGTTTGCATCAAGGGAGCTCGATATTACCATGTTGGATCTTAACATTTGATTTGGATCAAGAAGACGAGTGAAATACTGGGCACATATTTTGAGTTCATACTGACTTCTCATCTGGCCGATAAGAATCAAAGCAGATGCTCTTTCCAAATTTTATCTGTCTGAAGGTCAGGACTAGTTCTACCTCTGCTCTCCACTTCTCAACAATTTTTTGTGAAGTTGAGCAAATTCTGGACTGTAAAGAAAGAGCGTGGAAAATTTTATTTTCTAGTTGCCTCAAAGGAATGTGGTCCTGGGGAGAGTTGTGGGTTCCTAAGAAGGATGTATATGCTCCACTGTTCGTCAAGGAATTCTACTTGAAGTTCCCCTTAAAGCGTACCAATAGTTTCAGGTAATGTTTCAGAATAAGCTCTCATGTGTGTATACATGAGGAATAACACTATTACTGGCCATTATATGACTTGCATCATGCATTTTTAGCAGTCCTCCCCCTGCAGGTTCTATTTCTAATTATCAGTTTTGCCTGTGCTAGTGGGTGAAGTCTAACTGCAATCGTGTCTCGTGTACATTGCACACAGAGAAGAGAATTCTGCTCTCCTATCTCTATCTTTCACATGTATAGAAGCAACAGCAACATGGATATTATATAGCAGTGTAGCTGTGAATCCAGCACGGAGATATAACACTTAATAGAAGCTGCAGCAGCATCTGTGTGTCTGCCTTTCTTTCTCACTTTGCTCCTGCTCCCTTCTGCCCCTCTACAGATTCCTGTGGGCAACTGTAACCTGACCCTTCAATGAGTAGGTATTCCACCATGTATTAAGGAGATGGAAAAAGCAGTAAATGAACAGTTGGGGGAGCCTGATGAGTCAAGACAGAGGCATTTTTCTCGAATAAGATATTTAAAATTTTCTTATTCGCTTGTACAATTGATTTATGCAAACTGTGGTGCCTATTTGAACCTCTTGGAGTCCCTTTAGGGAGGGGGGCCTAAAAGGGGGGGCATTGTTACTCGCCTCATCTGATTCCCGTGTCGAGTCCCTGTGGACAGCCATGGCTCCAGTCCAGACATGTTCTCCTTTCCAGTGACAGCCTTTATTTTCCACCTTGTTCTTGGATTACGCTCATGTCTTGTGCCTTGAATTTGCCACATGTTTTTTGTGATTATACACATGCTATTGATACCTGGCTGATTCTGTCTCATCCTTTGGCTTCTTGCATCCTAACTGCTATTTAGTAGCTGACCTCTGGCTACATTCCTGACTTCACTACAAGTTTTTTGCCGTCAGCAGATCCCTCCAACAATCTAAATCTGTATGCAAGCAGCTTGACTAAAATCCGGGGATGCAAGGGTTGGGCATATTTTAGTATTAACTCACACAATCCAATGTTTCCTGTAAGTCTGTCTGACAGCCACTTATTAGGGCTGAGCGATTATGACCTAAATCAAAACTGCAATTAATTGAACGTGTAACCTCGATTACGATTAATGAACTATTATTTACGCCACGCTCTTTTGCATGCCACATCCTCTATTTGCATGCTACACCATTGAATTAATATATATCCCCTAAGGCTGCTGTATACTACTGTATATAATATACCCCCTGACACTGTCCCACACACACAGCATAGTGCCTCCCACACAGTATGGTGCCCCATATAACGCAGTCACATGACTATTCTCCTGGTGTTTTTCTCCTGCTTGTGTAATGCTCTGCCTCTCCTACCTCCCTGTTGTATGGGATGTCCCAGATCACGTGCCTTTAATCTCCACTGCTCCCTGTCCCCCCACCCTGTCTCTGATGGGATCATGACTCCCATGCTGGGCAGCAGATAGAGCAGACAGTGAGTAATTACAACACTACCTTACACCATGTAATAGAGGGGCATGCAGGCAACTGTAAATATAGGCAATGTCTTTGAGGGGGGAGAAAAATTGTGGAAACTCTTAATCATTTACATGATAATCCCACCCACCTCAAGCCTTAGCAAACTAAAAACCGTGGTGCACAGAGCTGAGCAACTGAATAAAAATTAAACCTACCTATTTGAGTTTTGCTGGCATCGTCTCGTGACCATTCAGACAGATATAGGTACTTTTTCTATGCTTTTCAAACGCTTAGAAAACCCCTGGACCTAACTCCATGTCCTTGTTTGGGGGTTGAAGAAAAAAAGCGGCTCACGCGCGAGTCTGCTTCATACACTGGGTACCAGCTGTGTATTACAGATGACCCTTCACACTAAGGGCAGATTCAGACGAACGTTACGTTTTTGCGCGCGCAAACGCAGCGTTTTGTGTGCGCAAAAACCACTTGACAGCTGCGTGTGTCATCCGTGTATGATGCACGGCTGCGTGATTTTCGCGCAGCCGCCATCATAGAGATGAGGCTAGTCGACGCCCGTCACTGTCCAAGGTGCTGCAAGAGCTAACTGATCGGCAGTAACTCTTTCAGCACCCTCGACAGTGAATGCCGAACACAATATCGAGAAACCTGTTAAAAAAAAAGAAAAAGTTCGTACTTACCGAGAACTTCCCTCAAGCCGTTGCCTTGGTGACGCGTCCTTGGTGACGCACCTCTCTTGACATCGGGCCCCACCTCCCTGGATGACGCGGCAGTCCATGTGACCGCTGCAGCCTGTGCTTGGCCTGTGATTGGCTGGAGCTGTCACTTGGACTGAATTGTCATCCCGGGAGGTCAGACTGGAGGAAGAAGCCGGGAGTTATCGGTAAGTCAGAACTTATTTTTTACAGGTTCATGTATATTGGGATCGGAAGTCACTGTCCATGGTGCTGAAACAGTTTAACTCTTTCAGCACCCTGGACAGTGACTATCTCCTGACGTCGCGTATCGTAAATTTTTTTGCCGGGTTCGGCCAAAACGAGTTCGGCCGAACCCGGTGAAGTTCAGTTCGGTTGTCCGCGTTCGCTCATCTCAAAGACACTCCGTTTGGAAACAGAAAAGCACGTGGTGCTTTTCTGTTTACATTCATCCTTTTGACAGCTGGTGCGCTGTTTCAGTCGGTTCGCACGGAAGTGCTTCCGTGCGACCTGCGTGGTTTTCACGCACCCATTGACTTCAATGGGTGCGTGATGCGCGAAATACGCGGAGATATTGAGCATGTCGCGCTTTTTGCGCAGCTGACAAACGCTGCGCAAAAAGCACGGACTGTCTGTACTGCCCCATAGACTTGTATTGGTCTGTGCGTGGCGCGTGAAAACCACGCGGCCCGCACGGACCGAATACACGTTCGTGTGAATCCCCCCTTACTGCCAGGAACAGAGCTCGTTCTGATCCTGGCTGTTTAACCACTTAGATGCCGTGGTCAATAGCAAAAGAGGGGCGGCCCCAACTGACAGTCCATCAGTCCCCTGTGATGCGATCATGGGATTCCAATGGTTGTTATGGCAGTCCGGGGGCCTAATGAAGCCCCCCAGGTCTGCCTTCTTTCGTCTCCTGTTAAGCGCTGCCTCTGGCAGGGCCTAACAGGAGCCTGTAAAAATGACAATACACTGCGATACATTAGTATTTCAGTGTATTGAACCAGAGATCTGACGTTTTCTAGTTCAAATTCCCTATGGGGACTAAGAAAAATGTTTCTAAATAGTTAGTTTTCAGTAGTGTACAAAAAATAAAAATATTTAAACTTTCAAAAAGCGCCCCTTTTCCCATTTTTCCTCCTGATGTAATAAACAAAATTGGTACCCTCCTGTCCGTAATAGTCCAAACTACTACAATATAACATTATTTAACTTGCACGGTGAATGTAGTAAAATGTAAAACCCCAGAATCGCTGTTTTTTTGGTCACCTTAGTTCTCAAAAAAATGTTACCTTTTTATATGTACTAAAAAATTGCACCAATAAAAACTACCACTCGCTCTGCTAAAAATAAGCCCTCGCACCGCTTAATCGATGAAATAAAAAAAAAAAACTATGGCTCAAAATTGCGAATTTTTTTTTTTGAGGTTTTTTTTTTGTACAAGTAGTAAAACATTTAAGAAAAACCTATATAAATTTGGTATCCCGCTAATCATATTGACCTGCGGAATAAAGTTAAGTTGCCGTTTTTACCGCACAATAAAAGTCCTGAAAGCAAAACTCAAAGGATAATGGAGGAATCACAATTGTATTTTTTTATATACATTTTTTTTAATTAATACCACTTCATAAATTTTTTTTTCTCAGTACATAATATGGTACTTTAAATAGTGCAAATAGAAACTACAGCTCCTCCCGCAAAAAATAAGCCTTCACACCACTCCATTGACAGAAAAATAAAGAAGTTCTAGTTCTTGGAAGGCAGGGAGTGAAAAACTAAAAAGACTAAGGCTGCCCAAAGATGGAGTCAACTCCGGCCCCATTATTAAGAGGCAAAAGCCTCTTAATAAATGTGTTCCATCTTGCGGCTGGGCCATGCGCCACAATTGTACCATACATTCCTCCCGCCTTCGGTCCAAAAAAAATAAAAAACGCAACATACTCATCCCAGCCCTCCTTTTCTCCTCTCCAGCTCCATCACTACAGGGCTGTTCGTACAATGTCCTGACGCCGAGCAGTGTTAGGGGCCTTTATATGCAACCAGAGCTGGTCTTAGGTTGGATGGCGCCCTGTACGGGACGCTCTATGGCTGGCCTCCACAAATTAAAAATTAACCACATATATAGACATGCACATACTGGAACATATATACTGTACATACAAAAATAAATATTTAGACATACAAGCAAATATATATATATATATATATATATATATATATATATATATATATATATATATATACTCCGTTACACTGATTTCTCGTCACTCATACACTATTCTCATATGGGCAGCGCATCTCCCTGTTTACACAGGGAGATGTGCTGCCGACAATCATAATTTACTTTTTTAAAACGATACGATCAGCAGATGAATGAGAGTTTGCTCGTTCATCTGCTGACCACTGCCCTGTTTACACATGAATGCTTTTTTTCTGTGAATGCTTGTCTGCCCGATAATCAGTCAGTGTAAAACCCCCTTAACTCTGAGTACAGATAATGTAATAGATGATACTTGCAGTCCTATGTAACAACACAGATATCACACTCTGATAAATATACCCACACAGGCAGAGACACACAAGCACACACTCACAGTGGAACATATACACACAGAGACATATACAGACAGTCACTTACCATCTCTCCTTGCTGCACAGGCTCCTTGCAGGATGGGCTGTGGGCGGAGCTTCCTCCTCTGCTCTGCTTCCTCCGCGTGTGTAACGAGGAGCAGAGAACAGAGCTCAAACGGCCTGCACAGTGGCGCCCCCTACATGCTGGGAGGCTGCAGCGCCCTGTGTACTCGCACAGGTCGCACACCCCTAAGGGTATGTTCACACGCAAACTCAAAAACGTCTGAAAATACGAAGCTGTTTTCAAGGGAAAACAGCTCGTGATTTTCAGACGTTTTTTGAGTAACTCGCGTTTTTCGCTGCGTTTTCTACGGACGTAATTGGAGCTGTTTTTCATTGGAGTCCATGAAAAACGTCTCCAGAAACGTCCCAAGAATTGTCCTGCACTTCTTTGACACGGGCGTATTTTTACGCGCCGTCTTTTGACAACGACATGTAAAATTACACCTCGTCTGAACAGAACATCATAAAACCCATTGCAAGCAATGGGCAGATGTTTGCAGACGTAATTGAGCCGTCTTTTCAGGCGTAATTCGATGCGTAAAACGCCTGAATTACGTCTGAAAATAGGTCGTGTGCACATACCCTTAGGCTGGCCCTGTATGCAATGCAGCACTCCATAATTATCATCAGGTCTGCATCTCATACAACGTTCTGACGCTACCGGATGTCAGGTTCTTGTATGAGTGATGATGGAGCCGGAGGGGAGAAGGTGAGAAGTGAGTATTATTATTATTATTATTATTATTGATTTATTTTTGTTTTTGTATCTGACTCCAATGGAAGGGATGGGAGATTGATAAATTTTCCACTCTGTGCAACTTCATGCTTCTAAGCTGGGAGAGTCCACTATGAAGTGGAAAAACTTAGCCCTTACAATGTACAATATGAAGATTGACTCTATCTGCGGATGTCTTAATATGGCCACTGTAAGTTTGCAACATGTGTGGGTGTTCTATTAGTAGCAATGTAATATGGATTCCTGTGTATTATGGAGCAGCTACAGGAGAGAGTAGTAGGAGACTGCTTGTGAAGCTCCAGAGTCTCTCTCTTAATAGAAGCAGCAGATATACAAGGATGGTATCTTATTCAATAGATCAGCTATTCCGTGCGGAATCACAGAAATAAGTAGCATATTACTTATTTCCACGGCAAATCGGTGCAAAATTTTCCGTAGCGTGTGAAACCCCATTTACATCATCAAGATGTGGATTGTCGGCGGATTTGACGTGAATCTTTGACGCAGAAGCCATGTTCAAATCCGTGTCGCATCCAATACGTATGAATAGAGCCTAAGTAGTCTACTTGTTTTAGGCAATACCACCTTTTTTTCTGCCCAATGGACCTTCTGTATTAACCCCTTAATGACCGGGCCTTTTTGGATGACCAAGGATTATTTTTTGTTTTTTCACGATCGCATTCCAAGAGTCGTAACTTTTTTTTTTTATTCCCTGGACATAGCCGTATAAGGGCTTGTTTTTTGCGGAACGAGTTGTATTTTGTAATTGTACCATTTTTAGATGCTTATAATATATTGATTAACTTTTATTAACTTTATTTTAGGAGAGTATTGAAAATAAGCAGCTATTCCAACATTGATTTTCACGTTATAAATTTACGCCGTTTACTATGCAGTGTAAATAACATGTTGACTTTATTCTATGGGTCGGCACGATTACGGGGATACCAAATATGTAAAGGTTTTATGTTTTCCTATGTTTGCACAATAAAAACCCTTTTAGAAAAAAATTACTTGTTTTTCCATCGCCGCATTCCAAGAGACGTAACGTTTTTATTTTTCCGTCAATGTGGCCGTATGTGGGCTTGATTTTTGCGGGCCAATGTGTAGTTTTCATTAGTACTATTTTGGGGTACATAGGACTTATAGATTAATTTTTATTTAATTTTTTATGGGGGGAATGGGAGAAAAGAGCTAATTTTGCCGTTGTTTTTTGCGGTTTTTTTGGACGCCGTTCAGCCGGTGGTTTAATTAATGTGTTCATTTTATTGGTCAAGTTGTTACGATCGCGGGGATACCATATATGTGTATGTGTGATTTATTTTGACACTTTTACTAAATAAAACCACTTTTTGGGCAAAAAAAGTAGTTTTATTTGATTTTCACTGTAATTTTTTTTTTTTTTTTCACCAACTTTATTTAACTGACCTATTTATTTTTAGTCCCACCAGGGGACTTCACTGTGCGATCTGCTGATCGCATATATAATGCTTTGGTATACTTAGTATACCAAAGCATTATTGCCTGTCAGTGTAAAACTGACAGGCAATCTATTAGGTCAGGCATCCGGCATCGCCTAACAGGCAGATGCTGAAGACAGACCTGGGGGTCTTTGTTTAGACCCCCGCTGCCATGGAAACCCGACGGCGACCCGCGATTTCTTTGCGGGGGTGACAGAGGGAGCTCCCTCCCTCTGTCAAACACATTAGATGCCGCTGTCACTATTGACAGCAGCATTTAATGGGTTAAACTGCCGGAATCGGTGCACGCTTAGATTCCGGCAGTTGCAGCAGGAGCCAGGCTGTGTAGAACAGCCGTGCTCCTGCCGCTGATCGCGTGGGTACAGTGGCACGCACGATTACAGGACGGATATATCCGTCGTCCTGCGCGAACTAGCAGCTGCTGAGGACGGATATATCCGTCCTTCAGCGTTAAGAGGTTAAGTAATTCCAGGGAGGTTTCATCTAGATGTATCAATCATTGACAACCATGCTTTCCTTTCTGAAACCATTTTCAAACAATTGACCTATTACTGTTTTCCCGATTTTAAAGAGATGTTATATTTGCTTATCTCAGAAACCCAGGCCGCTGCAAAGAGCTTGTGTTGCTTTGTTTCCAAGATTTTGTAATTGGACGCTACATTGAAGCCACAGTTGAAAGTGAGGAAGAGTTCTTATTGCTACCTTCTAAGGAATTTTCTTCCAGGGGCAAGAAAAATGTAAACGAACCCGAGCGAAACAACAGTATCTCAGTAGTTGTATCTGCACCATGTAAAAGGCAAGTACAGTATTTCAATATAATTGTGAATGCTACTCAATTTCAGACACATTTTTTTACCAATCTACATATGTCATCTTATACCAGCTTCTAAGGATTTGTTTGCATTTCTGTTCTTGTGTTCAGTCATTAGAACAGAATAATGGTAGTGGTAAATTTTAGAAGTCTATGGGGCTCCCGTAATTACGGGTGACTACGTGTGTGCACCCGTAATTACGGGAGCGTTGCTAGGCGACATCGGGATAGTCACTGTCCAGGGTGCTGAAAGAGTTAAACGATCGCCAGTAACTCTTTCAGCACCCTGGACTTCCAATCACAATATAAATCAATGTGTAAAAAAAATAGAAGTTCATACTTACCCAGAACTCCCTGCTTCTTCCTCCGGTCCGGCCTCCCGGGATGACGTTTCAGCCCATGTGACCTCTGCAGCCAATCACAGGCTGCAGCGGTCACATGGACTGCCGCGTCATCCAGGGAGGTCGGGCTGGATGTCGAAAGAGGGACGCGTCACCAAGACAACGGCCGGGTAAGTATGAATTTCTTTTACTTTTACCTCGGAAAGGGCTGCCACTTCTCTCAATCCTGCACTGATAGAGAGAAGGGGCTGCCAATTAGTGCAGCAAAAACGTGCCAGTAAATACGGGTGGAATACTGGTGACACCGGACCCGTATTTACTGGAGGAAAAAAATATGTTCGTGTGCATGAGGCTTAATAATGTGATTTACTAAACAACTGCAAGTAACTATTTTCTGTCTTGGATTCTTGTCTCATGACCGGTTTACTTATCAATTCCAAGTAATGTTGACTGTAGTATCAGTCAGAGTTTATCACATCTTGTATTGCCATTTCTCATCTGCTCAAGTTCTACCTCCTTCTCTTTATCAAATAACCTGGCACTGACACCATGACATCAGCACTTTTTTTTTTTTTCTTTTTGCAAAATGAAGCAACTTTCCTAAATAGTCTTTTTTTTAAAAATGTCCTACCATTTTGCTGCTGTAGAATCTGTGTAACTTCTGTAGACAACTGGTCTCCTGCAAATTCTAACTCAAATCCGACATTCCATTGCTAGGGACGTCTGACCTCTACTGCTCTCCCCTCTCTTCTCTCAGTGTTAGAGATAGCAGTAGGGAGGGGGTGGGGAGGTGGCACACAGCAGGTCAGATTGTAGAGAAATCATCCTGATAGCCTGTGGGCACTCTTCCATATTTACATTGATACTAACCGCTTGTATAATCTGCCCTCCCTAAACACTTTGAAGCCTTTCCTCTCTCCACAAACTGACCTTCTTTGTACAACCTCTGCCCCCTACCTTCTGCTTTCTCTGACACTGAAAGGAGAGGGAGAGCAGTTGAGTCAGCCATAAGGAGCAGTAAACTGACGGATTTGAGTTAGAATTTGGAGGAGGCCAACTATCTACAGGCGTTAGACTCTACAGCAGCCAAGATTTTTATGTATTTTTACCTGAAAAAACCCTGCCTAAGTTCCCTACAGGTAATTCAAGTGGATTTTTTGCTGCTGTATATAGAAGTTTTGAGGTAGCTATAAGAAAAATAACATGAACTACATACCACTAATAGGGCTTGGAATAGCGTACCATAAAATTATTTGCGTCTGTATGTATTAGTGGATCATGAGAAACATCACATTTCACAATTGAGATACTTTTATTTGTACACAGGCAGATTGTTGTTCCAGCGTTCGGACCCCCATCAATCTACCAGCTATCACCTATACAGTAGATAGGCGAAATCTGGTAGAATATCACAACTGAATTACCCTTTAAGCACACAGCCTCCGCTATCAGATGCAAGGTTCACTGAGTAGCTGTTTATATAATAAGAGTAATGTGCATACCTAATCACAGAGGATGAGCTAGCAGAGAATGCTATGAGCTAGCAGAGAATGCTATGAGCTAGCAGAGAATGCTATGAGCTAGCAGAGAATGCTATGAGCTAGCAGAGAATGCTATGAGCTAGCAGAGAATGCTATGAGCTAGCAGAGAATGCTATGAGCTAGCAGAGAATGCTATGAGCTAGCAGAGAATGCTATGAGCTAGCAGAGAATGCTATGAGCTAGCAGAGAATGCTATGAGCTAGCAGAGAATGCTATGAGCTAGCAGAGAATGCTATGAGCTAGCAGAGAATGCTATGAGCAAGGTTAAAAAATGCTGACGGTATAAAGCACTTTCTGTATGTATACCTCCCCACCAACTTCTACCACATGCCCCTCTACCGAAATGCTGCCTCCCACTGTCCCTACCACCACAGGCATACACACATACAGGGGCAAACATCAGATGAGAAGGACCTCTGGAGGAAATTTAGTAGTAAAGCACTATACTATGTAGTGCTAAAGGACCTGTCAGCAGTCACATGCGGACAGGATAAGCCCGCCCCCTCAACCAGGAAGTGCCAGGGAGCTCGTCTGTGCGTTAGAAGAGGCTAAGACCGGGTAGGCAAGTATTTTAAAAAAAATAATAATAATAATAACAATGTTACATTACTTATTGTGGGGTTTTCTCATTGCTTGTTTATTTTACTTTTTAAATGTTTGCATTTTATCTTTTCTTTTTTAATCTAGAACATCTAGAAGACAGCTTCCAAGTTTCATTCCAATGTACCCTATACCAGAAAGACTTAGAAAATGTGTGGAGCAGAACATGAATGTACTGGCAATAGAGCCTTGTCTTGGAGAAGTAAGTGTGACGGTTTTCTTTCTTTTTTCTTTAATAAAAAATCATTGCCTTACACCTGATGTGTGTACTTGCATGTGTGCCTTATACCTTATGTAGGTTAGGCCCCATGCACACGAACGTAAAAACGCCCGTAATTACGGCACGTTTTTACGGGCCCATGGACTTCTATTGGCCACGGGTACCTCCCCGTATGCTTACCGGAAGGTGCCCGTGCCGTTGAAAAATATAGAACATGTCCTCTTTCAGGCCGTAATTACGGCACGGGCAGGCCCATAGAAGTCTTTGGGGCTCCCGTAATTACGGGTGACTACGTGTGTGCACCCGTAAATACGGGAGCGTTGCTAGGCGACGTCAGTAAATAGTCACTGTCCAGGGTGCTGAAAGAGTTAAACGATCAGCAGTCACTGTTTCAGCACCCTGGACAGAAACTACCGATCACAACAAAGATCATCCTGTAAAAAAAAAAAAGACGTTCATACTTACCCAGAGCTCCCTTCTTCTTCCTCCAGTCCAGCCTCCTGGGATGATTTTTCAGCCCATGTGACCGCTGCAGCGGTCACATGGACTGCTGCGTCATCCAGGGAGGTCGGACAGGATGTCAAGAGAGGGACTCGTCACCAAGGCAACGGCTGGGTAAGTATGAATTTTTTTTACTTTTTATGTGGAAAGGGCTGTCCCTTCTCTCTATCCTGCACTGATAGAGAGAAGGGCTGCCGATTTACTGCAGTGTAATTTTGCAGCGTAAACGTGCCCGTAAATACGGGTGGAATACGGGTGACACCGGACCCGTATTTACGGGTACGGGTCCGTAAATACTGGTGCAATACGGGTCTAATACGTGTGACCAAGGACCCGTATTTACAGAAGGACAAAAATACGTTCGTGTGCATGAGGCCTTATAGTAAAGCACATTAGTCTAGTAATTTTAGCACATAACTGAATTTTGAAAAACCGCTTTAATTTAGCTCACATTGAAATATTACCAAACTTCATAACTTTGTGGATTTTTTTTTATGCACAGTTGCTTATACTGTCAAATTATCAAACGAAAATGTCCACTTTACTTTGGCTTGAAGATATCCACAATGAAATAGAAATTAAAGAATTAAGCCTAAGTGGTGTTTGCTTACAGAAGCGTGGTGGGTATTTAGTATTAGAAGTGCCTGGTATCCTTGAAGGAAGACCCTCTCTATATCCTGGTAAGTCATATTGCCCATAAACAATGTGTCTTTTTTTTTTTTTTTTTTAGACAACCCAGAATGGTGCCTTATGCTGTGGGTAACTTACTTCGTGCATAATCTGTCTACAGCTACACTGCAATCTTTGGTTACCTGCAGAACATGGTTCTATTGCGGCATTGGTGTAAACTCAAGATTCCCGACGGGAAACCAGGTCGCAGGTGACTTTCCGACCGAGTCAAACTTTTGGCGATGGTCGCAAGTTTGGCCATGACCTTGTTTCCCACAGACAAGCATTGGCGTTTCATGATGATTTTATATCGCAACTCGAAGGCAACTAAAAGATACCATGCACCCCTAGCCTTGTGAAAAAAACAATTGTTTTAGCAATTTTACAGTCTATAATTGCACTGGTCTATAAAACTGTGATCCATCTATAGAAAACAGAAGAGGTAAATAGCTTTCCCGTGTTACTTCCTCTGGGTAATATAAAATGTTATATTCCAACCTGAAGTAGGGCCACGTAAATAATATTGCTGCTCGGTTAAAGCTACAGTAGTGTGTTCCTTTGATTTTTGCCTAAAACTAATTTATGACTGGAATTTATATGGAGTAGAAAATGGGATAGGACTCAGTCCAGGTAGATAACTAATGAATGAGGCTAGTACTATGTACGGTATGTGGCTAGGACAACCCTACTTTCTTTGTCTGACAACAGTACAGTTGTCATATTACCTGTACTAGATGTTGCCCTAGGTCTGAAGCAGAATATGTTCAGGTTGTTGCTTAGCAATGTCACAGCATGGCCTCTTTGTTACACATGCACTGTCTTCTGGAGATCTGAATGTGACACCCACATTCACTGAAAGTCCTGGCTCTTCGTTTAATCATTAAAAAGAGAGTGACGTTTCGGATCACATCTGAACTATATATATATATATATATATATATATATATATACTAGCAGAGAGAGACAGCAGCACTCGGTTTCCAAGCAAAAGTAGTTCAGCAATGAAAGTGTGCCAGCTGATAGTCCTGATCCAAAGACCATGTAGATATCCCAGAAATAAATCCAGCAGCACTCCGATAATCAAGGTGAAAAAAAGTGGTTTATTGTGCCAACATGGCAAGTGCAACGTTTCCGTCTCACCTTGGGACCTTTTTCATGCATGCGCGCGCCTGCCTGCCTGCCGCCGCAACAGCTCTGACCCTTCAAGGTCTGGACTCCACAAAGCCTCTCCACAGTCCACATGATGTGAAAGAAAACGTGATTCATCATAACAGGCCACCTTCTTCCATGGTCCAGTTCTGATGCTCATGTGTCCATTATAGACACTTTTGGCGGTGAATTGTGGTCCACATGGGCTGTGGCTGCGCAGCCCCAGGCACAGCCTTTTGCTCCCCACGTGCATCAGTGAGACTTTGATGCCCTCTGGCCGGTTTACTGGTTGTCCTTTCTTTGACCACTTTTGGTAGGTACTAACCATTGCATACTGGGACAACCCCACAAGACATGCTGTTTTGGAGATGCTTTAACCCTGTCTAGCCATCATGATTTGTCCTTTGTCAAGGTTGCACAGATCCTTATGCTTGCCCTTTTTTTTTTTTCATCTTCCAACTCATCAACTTCAAGAACTAACTAGTTTGAGTCATTGTGGGTACTTGTATTCATGTGGATGTTACTTTGACAAGTACCACCTACCCAAAAATTGTTGCAGACCAAGAACACTCCTCCATGGCAACGATATTCCCTAATTGCAGTGACTTCACCATAATAATATGCTCTGCCACACTGCAAAAATTGGCCATGAATGGTTTGAGGAGCATGACCAAGAGTTCAAGGTATTGAATTGGCCTCCAAATTCCCCAGATCTCAATCCGATCTTGTGGAGTCCATGCCTCGATGGGACAGAGTTGTTTCTGCCAAAACGAGAGGGACCTACACAATATTACGCCAGTTGGTTTAATGCGAGAAAACCTGTTAAAGGGTTTATCCAGTTTCAGAAAATGTATGTTTAATTTTTTTTTCATATGATTTAAGGGCTTATTCAGATAAATGTTGTATACGTCCGTGTGCTATCTGTTAAAACAACGGACACCACACGGACCTATGCGATTCAATGGGGCTATTCAGAAATGCATGATTTTTCATGCAGCATTTTTCCGCTGTGTGAAACTCACTGCATGTCCTATTCTAGTCCGTTTTTGTGGACCATGCGCCCATTGAAGTCTATGGGTACGTGAAAATCACAGACCGCACGAGGAGGACCGCACACAAGCCTTTTCTACTTTAGGAAAACTTATTTCAATAGGTCTTGTGGCTCACTCTACCCATGCTATGGCTGTCTCCTGGGCTAGTAGGTTGTGTGCCGCATACAGCCATGTTGCTATGCCCACGCACTATTATCAAGCACTACAGGCTTGATGAGCTAGCTTCAAATGACCTAGCCTTTGAAAGAAAAGTGTTACAGGCTATTGTCCCTACCTAACTTTGGTTTGGCATTTCTCTGGTGGTGCTGCCATGGAACTGAAATGGCCAAGTAGGAATTATTCCTCACCAGTAATTCGGTTTCCATGAGTCTTCCTTCACGGTATACATATCCCTTCATCTGTGATTTCTTAATGCATTTTTTTTCTGGGAAGCTATATTGTTGTCCGTGTAGTTCTTTGGAAGTCGCTGAAGGGTGGGGAGGAGTCATTTAAACTGTGTTCCTGTTCCTACTGGGTCAAGACGGCAGTCTCTCTAAGGGTATGTTCACACGACCTATTTTCAGACGTAATTCAGGCGTATTACGCCTAGAAGTACGCCTGAAAAGACGGCCCCATTACGTCGGCAAACATCTGCCCATTGCTTGCAATGGGCTTTACGACATTCTGTTCAGACGAGGTTTAATTTTACGCGTCGCTGTCAAAAGACGGCGCTTAAAAATACGCCCGCGTAAAAGTGCAGGACGTTTTTGGAGCCGTTTTTCAAGGACTCCAATGAAAAACTGCTCCAATTACGTCCGTAAAAGACGGCGTGAAAAACGCGAGTACTCGCAATTACGTCTGAAATTCAGGAGCTGTTTTCGCCTGAAATCGGCTCCGTAATTTCAGACTTCTTTTGCGTTTGCACATACCCTTATAGTTCTGTTATTAACTACCGGTGAGGACTCATTTCTACATATTTGACCTTTTCAATTGTGTTTTGTTTTCTCCAGGTGATAAAGTCCTTTTGAAGTACCAGTCGTATAGCACCACAGTGGTGGAATTTGTTGGCGTAGTTGTTGAAGTAGGTTTCACTATAGTACAAACCCTTTTACGTCTTTGTTTTTTAATTGTTGTCCATTTTTATTATTGGAATGGCAAGTGTCCTGGCTTTATGATACATGCTAATAGGATCACCCAGGTCATATAAATAATGCAAGTAGTTGGAGCAGTGATGCTGAAACAGATGCAATGACTTGTGCTTTACTTCAGATTATGCAAAACTTTCCAATGTAATGTTTTTATTTATAGTCCTGTTTATTACGGTTTTAAAAATTCATGTTTGCGTAAGTGCACTTGCTATAAAACAAGCTAAAGATTTTACAATTGATCTATAGTATATTCCAGAATACCCACTGAAGTCCAAATAGCGGCTGTGGATATGTTTTTTTACAACGTATTCTGCTTGTTTGCCTCCTATTATGTTTTGCAAATTACAGTCTTTTCTTGTTGAATAGGTACTTATCCTACATGCTGCTCCAGCTGCTTACTTTGAACATATTCAGAAGAACAAGCACCGACAATATAATAGCAGACTTTTTAGTGATGAATAAAACATTACAAGCGCTATATGTTGTTGACTATGCATCGCATCAAACAGCAGCAGAACTTGTTTTGTAAAAGAAATCCTTTGTATTTGCTCTCCTAGATCCATGATGAGGAAGTATCACTGCGTGTTAACTCAAACTTGGAGCAGACCTACAACTATGAACCGATGGAAGTAGAATTCACAGTAAACAGGCAATGTGCCAATCTACTTATAAATGCGTTTTTAGTGGTTAATGTTTGACTTTGCTGTCAATAACATCTATGGGCTCAACTACTTTTACAAATTTAGTTCACAAACCTGTATAGACCCTAATGCATGTATTTTTTTTTTTATCATTTAAATTAATATTTATTTGGTATAGAGAAATGGGCATGTGAGGTCAGTTATCCAAAGTAATTAGGGCAGCACCTTACTTCAAGAGCTGTCATACTTTGTTTACTCATTACAATTGGTTGGACGGAAATGGGCAAAGTGCTTGAGACATTCAAGCGGTGAAGGCATGATTGCAGAAGCGTCCTACATACGTGATAGAAGAAAATCGTGTATATAAAGAAAATGTTACCTGTATCCCACCTTATATGGTCTATGTCCATATTTCCATGTTTCCTTTTTTTTTTTTGGGGCATTGGAATATTCATTTAAAGGGGTTTTCCCATCTTGGACATTTATGGCATATCCACAGGATATGCCATAAATGTCCGATAGATGTGGATCCCACCTCTGGGACCCACACCTATCTCTAGAACAGGGCCCCCTAAACTCTGTTCTACCTTGTTCAGCTCTTGCTGCTTCACAGACACTTTCTGATTGGGTGTTAGGAGTTATAACAGCTGAGCTACACTATCTCCGTAGCTCCCATAGCTCAGCGAACTCCGCTGTTTTCATAGTTCGTACAGTTGAAAAAAGACACATGTCCATCAAGTTCAACCAAGGGATGGGGAAAGGGAAGGGAAACCTTTCTACACGTAGGAGCTAATATTTTTTTGTTTTGGGAAATTATCTAAGCCTTTTCTAAAGCCATCTACTGTCCCTGCTGTGACCAGCTCCTGCGGTAGGCTATTCCATAGATTCACAGTAAAGAATGCTTGTCGCATCTGCAGGTTGATCCTTTTATTCTCCCGACGGACTTCATAACTCCTAATACTCCTTACCACCTAATCAGAAAGTGTCCGGGAAGCAGCAAAAGCTGAACAAGATAGAACAAGGTTTATGGTGCCCCGTTCTAGAGATAGGTGCAGGTCCTAGATGTGGGACCTGCACTTATCGGACATTTATGGCATTTCCTGTGGATATGCCATAAATGTCCAAGATGGGATATCCATACGAAAAACCACACCACATTGTGCAGTTTTTTGGGCGGAATTTCCGCAGTGGAAAGCAGTGCTAGAAAAAAACAACTTTCATACTTACCTGGCCATAGTCATGGAGACGCACCCCTCCATTGACGTGCAGTTCAGCCTCCCGGGGTGATGTTGCAGCCCATGTGACCGCTGCAGTCTGTGATTGGCTGCAGTTGTCACATGTGATGAAACGTCTGAGGAGGCCTGCCTGATGGAAGAACAGATGAAAGCATTGCGATGACCATGCCCATCGTAAGTATAAGCTTTTTATTTATTTTATCCTGAGTTTAGATAAATTGATATGCAGCAGAATTTAAAATCCGCATCTCCGGGCAATTTATGAACTTTTTTGCTGCATTTTTTTTCCGCAGCGTGGGCATGAGTTGTTTTTTTTTTTAAATCTCATTTACTTTGCTGATCCTGTAAATGCTGCAGAAGTCCCGCACGGAATTCCATTGTGGAAATTCCTCAACGTTTACGCGACGTGGAAACCCGGCATAAATGGTTTTTTTTCTCACTGTTTGAACAATAAATGCAGAAACTTCCTCATAGACCAAAGGATGATTTCCGAATTAAATATATTTCTGCCAACTGTTCTTGACTGCAGCAATTGCATGTTGGTCGTAGAACCTTTCTCAGAAATCTTTTAGCACACACAAAAACCGTATTATGGATGTGTGAATGTAGCATGATGATGTGTAAGAGGCTACATGACTCGCCACACAACCATAGACAGAATTTAATGTAATGTGTTGGTTACCTTGCTACTGGGGGAGCAATATATATCTTATTTTGACAAAAGAATGGTCAATTTGCTGACATAAGCTGTTACTATGCAATAGGCTACAGTCATTGTGAATGCATGGTCTTTGTCAACACAGCCATTTTTTTCATTTTTGGTTTTTTTTCTTCCCACCTTCCAAAAGCCATCCATTTTTTAATTTTCCCTTCTAAATTGCCGTATGTGCGCTTGTTTTTTTGCTGGACGAGTTTTATTTTTTTATGGCACCATTTTATGTACCATGTAAGGTATTGGGTAACTGAAAAAAAAAAAAGTGAAGCGGAACAGGAAAAAAACGGATTCCTCCATTTGTCTTTTAGGTTTTGTTTTTTTATGGTGTTCACCTTGCAGTAAATACAGCAACTTTATTCTGCAGGTCAAAACAAATAAGGCTTTTCAAAACTAAGGCCTCATGCACACGACCGTAGCCGTGTGCACGGCCGTGATTTTCGGGTCGGCCGGCTGCGGACTGTCAGCCGCAGGCCGCCCGCACATGCACATGGTCGCGGCCATTGTTTTCAATGAGACCGGACCGCAGAACCGGGCCGTAATAAGACATGCCTGTTCTTTCTGCGGTCCGGGCTCCCGGGCCGTGCACGGACCGCAAAAACTACGGTCGTGTCCACGGCCCCATAGAAAAGAATGGGGCCGCAATTCTCCCGTGGATTTTCGGGGGAATTGCGGCCGCAAAAACACGGTCGTGTGCATAAGGCCTTATACATAGTTTTGTTTTACTACTTTTACAAAGAAAAACATTTTGTTAAAAGCAAAATAAAAATTTTTGTCACCATTTTCTGGGAGTCATAACTTTTTGAATTTTTCCATCAATGGAGCAGGGCTTGTTTTTTGCAAGGAGAGCTGTTAATTTCATTAACCTTTTAGTTACATACGACTTTTGATGACTTTTTCATTGTTTTTTTTTAGGGGTTTTTTTTTTTTTTTTTTAAGGCGGTCATCCTGGTATATTGTAATAGTTCAGACTTTTTTATGGGTGCAACGATAAAAATTGTTAATTTTTTTTAATCCATTACTTTGGGGGATAAATGGGAAAATAAGGGGGCAGATGGAGTGACGGAGGGGATCCCCCTCCTTCTCACATCTAGATGCCGCGATCGCTATTGATTGTGGCATCTAAGTGGCTTAAAGGCTTGGATCTGAGTTATATGCGATCCCGGGCATTACAGTGAAGTGTTGGCTGTAACATACAGCTGACACCCGCTGAGTATGAGTATCTCCGTTTCATACCCCCCACTTCCGAAAATTATATATAGTCATGTCAAATGTCGACTAGTTGTTAAAAAAAAAAAATGAATGAAAAATAAATGGTAACTGTATGCAGGTACATAGAGAAAAGGGGTAGATTATGATATAGAAAATATTTTTGGGAGTTTTATGTAAAATGCCACTTTTACCTTTTTAATAATGACTTTTGTACATGTGTGACCTCAACCCTAGTATACACAAACATTAACAAATCTCAAAGCTATATGGATGGGTAATATTTTTTTTTTATTCTTTATTTATAGAGTCACCAGCAGAAGGTGTCTGTTTGCTGTAGAACAGGCGGAACATCTTGGACAAGCTGGTCAGTAGTTTAAAGAGAACCTGGCAATTTTAGGCATGCAACTTAGTCAGCAACTAGAAAAATGCATTATGGTTAGCTTTGACTGTAGGTGTAATAGAGAATGGGCTATAAAGTTACATTTCTATTCTATTTGCTGTTAAAGGGGTTGTCCGACAATAGACACAGCACAATGGGTATATACTCCAGCCAATAGGAGGCGGCACTGGGAAGGAAAGTCTTGGCTCTGCCTGGACAGGCCATACCCTTCCCACAGACACTGGCTAATTCAGTTTTAAGCCTAGTGTTATAGGAGGTCTGCTGTTTTTTTATTTCCTTAGTTGTAGGTGGGTTGTCAGCCTGTTGACAGTCCAGTCAACCCACCTGTGGCTGTCGGGAAACTAGGCAGTTCTCTGCTTTATTTCTCCCTCTCGGTTGGTCACCTAACTTATATGTGTGGGGTTACAGAGGAGGTGACCCTACATGCATCTGAGCGTAAGTACAGTATGTTCCCATCCTCCCTCTATTTCTTCTGTTGTCTGGGGAACTTCTGTGAGTACCTTCTCTAGGGACTGTTTTTTTTATTGGAAGGTATTACTTCTCTATGGGTGTTTCTAGGGGGTTTAATCCCTACTTACTCACCTCTGGAGCGATGTCTTTTGCTCAGGCCCTAGAGGACATTTCTAGACTATCCCAGTGCATGGTTCAGTCTTTAGTGCGTTTTCCTTCACAGTTTGTGGCTGAGCTCATGGGCCCTTTTTCCTTTCCTTTGGATAATGCTCAGTCTAATTCTCGCAGTTGATCACATAAGAGGCGTAGGGGTGCCTTGGACAGGTCTCAATCCTCGTTAAACTCTTTCCAGGAGGATCCCAATGCAGTCTTAAACAATCATGTTGCTCCCAATGTGGATCAGTCACTTTCGTCACATGCATTCTGACTCGAATTCAGAGTCCGATCAGGAATCGCAGTTGTCAGCTGCTATGCAGGCGTTAATACATTCTTATAAGAGACACCTTGCGTGTAAGGGATGATACCATACTCCACTTCTCAGGGGGGAACACACTTACAAAGCCAGCGATGCCACAAGCTGTGTTTTCCAAACGATAGCGAATTCTGAGGAATTATTAACCAAGGAGTGGAAACATCCGGACAAATGTCTTGTTGTTTCTCAGCGCGCAGATACTTTGTTTCCTTTTCAAGAGGTTTTGGTCTCATTGTGGTCGGTGTCTCCCTCCTGTGGATCTGCCTATTGCTAGTCTATCAAGGACCACTACTATTCTTCTGGCTGAGGAGGCTTCTCTGTGACCCTATGGACAAGAGGTTGGATTTTCAAGCTAAAGCTGTTTTTGTGGCCGCTGCTTCCGCTGTGCACCCGGTTTTTGCAATTGCAAAGCCTGCTAATTGTAGGGTAAGCAGCTGCACTGCGGCATCCTAGTGGGAGTGCTGCAGCAGGAGTTAACTGAATTTGCCTCTCAGGTTATCCATGCTTTAAAGTTTCCTTTTGAGGCAGCCATTTGAATGCCTGTGCTTCTGTTAATGCTCAGTTTGGCTAAGATCTTGGGCACCAGATCAAGCGTTTAAGAAGGCCCTGAGTGGCTTTCCCTTTATGGGTGGTAGATTTTTGGTAAACGTCTGGTTGGGATTATTTATAAGGCTACAGGCAATAAGAGGTCTCTTTTACCTCATAACCGCCGCCTCGTGCACGTGAGCTTCTTTCGGCGTCGCACCATTTTCACTAGTTTTTCATTGTCTCCTTGCTCGGATAATTTTCTATCAGACCAGACTGAAGGACAAATTAGACCAAGTATTTCAGCTGGCCATCTTTCAAGTCTAGACCAGCTTTGCAGCCACAGGAACCCCTTTTAGCAATGCTTCTTTAGCATGAAGATGTCTTCCCATTTGTGGTGGATGTACGAGTGGGGGCAACTTCTTTCCTTTCAGGAAACGTGGTTTGCTCATGTAGACAATGACTGGGTTCAAGAGGTGGTGTCGGGATTCAGGATATAGTTTTTAAAGCTTCCTGCTGGAAGATTATTTCTCTGTTCTCTGCCTCACGCTACTGATCGAGCTTTTGCTTTTTCCCAGGCTGTTTGTTCCATTCATCTGCAGAAAGTTATTGTCCTAGTACCTCAGCCGGAACGATTTCAAGGGGTTCTACTGAAATGTTTTTACAAATCCCAAGAATGGATCTCTTCGTCCAACCCTGGACTTCAGGATATTGAACCACTTTGTTCACATTGAACGTTTTTGCATCGAATCCTTAAGGTCGGTCATCGCATCACTGGAATTGGGAGAATTCCTCTCTCCTGTCAACATTCATGATTCATCACCTCAATATTCCCATCGCAAGGACCCACCAATGCTTCCTTCATTTCGGAGGTGGGTTCCCTAGATTTTCAATTTGTTGCTCTCCCTTTTGGGCTTGCCACGTGTTCGTTTTTCACCAAGGTCCTGGTGACTGTTATGGCGCTTCTGTGCGGGGAGTCGCTGTCCTCACTTACCTGGATGAACTCTTAGTAAAGGCACCATCTAGAGAGTTCAGTCTTCAGATTTCTCTGGACACTTTGAAAAGATTTGAATGGATCAAAAAAATCCTCATTAGTCACAGCTCAATGCATGGAGTTTTTAGGAATGATACTCCACACCAGGACATCAAGGTGCATTTGTTGTTGTGGACAAGATAGCCTCCATTCAAACTGTGGTGGCTCTTTTTCGCCAGGACACTTCTTTTAACAATCCATTTTTGCATGCGAGTGCTAGGCAGAATGTTGTTGACCTTCAGGGTAGTTCCATATGCACCACTCCACTCCAGAGGGCAATCCTTTCATGCTGGGACAAGTCTCAGAACCCGCTGGACAAAGTGGTTCTCCTGCCTGCTCGGGAGTTGCGTTTGTGGTAGACCTTACAAACCATCTCGATGGACCGGTCTTTACCTCCCCTTCAGTGGCTAGTCAACTCAAGGGATGTTAGTCTATCTGGGTGGGATGCAGTTTTCAGTCCTCACACAGTTCAGGGAACTTGGTCACAGAAAGAGGTGTCTTTGCAGATCAACCTGTTTAAATTTGAGGCCAAATTTCGACATATACCAGCGCTGTCAGCAGTCCACTTGACAGGAGTGTACAATTTGGTCTGCAGATTTTCTCAGCTGAGAGACTAGATCCGGGAGAGTGGTCCCTTCACCCAAAGGTATTTCATCAACTGTGCCAGAGGTGGGACTACCCAGATGTGGATCTTTTTGCGTCCCATCTCTTCCACAAAATTCCAATCTAAGTGGCCAGGGAACGGGATATTAAGGCCATCACACTTAATGTTCTGTCCACTCCATGGAGGGTTTTCTCTCTCTCTCTCTCTTGTATCTCTCCCCTCAACTTGAACTCTTGCCCAGTGTGCATAAAAAAAACTCAAGAGGGAGAGCATTCCCACGATTCTGGTGGCTTCAGACTGCCCCCGCTGGGCCTGCTATGCAGACCTAATCTACCTTCTCGCGGATGCGCCATTGCGTCCTTGCCTCTTGCCAACCTGCTTTCCCACTCCACTTTAACTCGGCTTCAACAGCCACGCTGTTAAATGGATCTAAGGTCCCGATGTCTCTCTAAGCAGTTCATCCAGACGATTTTGAAAACCAGAAAACCTCAATCAGACAATGTGTACCACAGCACATGGAGGCTTATTTCCGCTGGTAATTCCTGTCCTTCCTGCAATCAGGCCTTAAATAGGGACTTGGTTTATCTTCCCAGAGGGGTCACATCTCTGCTCTGTCCATTCTTTTTACGATAACTTTTGGCTTTCTTTTTGCCCCTTCCTATCTCATCTGAGGGAACAGGTCTTTCATTGCCTTGATTTAGTAAGAGCAGTCCGAATCTATCTGGCTGCGACCTGAGTTGTTTCGGCTCTCCGAATCTTTTTTTTGTTATTTCTGAAGAGCCACGCAAGGTTTTAGCGGTATCCAAGGCCCCCATTGCATGTTGGATCCGGTTTGTGATTTTGGAAACCTATTGGTCGAAGGATAAAGTTCTACAAGGGCTGTCCGGCATCATCCTTTTAGTAGTTCCGGTTTACAAGTCTGCCACCTGGGCTTCTGTGCACACTTTTACTAAGTTTTAACAATTTATTTTCTTTTGGCCTCTGCTGATGCCAGTCTGGGTCACATAGTTTTGTAGGCAGCTGTGTGTTAGGCTGGTCGCATGGCTTTACTTTTTATTTTTATTTTTTTCCCCACCCTCTACGACTGCTTTAAGACTGCCCACGGTGCGTAAAATCTATTTCCCGTTAAATCCGTTGGGGACAAAGTCTTTTAGTCTAGGCCCAGAACCTGGAGTTCTGTTTGGCATTCTCCCAGGACTGTGGACATGTTTTGTTTTTTTTGTTTTTTTTTCATTTGCTTTTTTACAAACTGAATTAGCCAGTGTCTCTGGAAAGGGTATGGCCTGCCTGGGTGAAGCCATGACTCTTTCCTACCTAGTGTCACTTACTATTGGCAGGAGCATATACCAATATGTCCCCTCACAGATTCAATGAGAACCAGATTTTACGGTGAGTACCAAAATCTAGTTTTATTGCCTATACACAGGATTGAGGGGCTTGAAGCCCCACCACTGGGACCCCTAGCGATCTCTAGAACATGGGGTTACAAGACCCCTGTTCCTCCTCACTGCACCCCTTGCAGTGAGGAGTTTAAATACAGTGGCAGTCGAGAATTCGTCCTGCAGCTCCATTTAAAATCTATGGCTCTGACAAAAACATCTGAACGCTGTAGTCTACTGTCTCCATCAATCTCATAGACTTTGAATGGAGTTCTCACTAAAAATTTGCAGCATACCTAGAATCTGCTTAAAAAATGTTGAGCTGTTATTTAAAGGGAACCTTTCATCTCCCCATACATGTGCAGCTGAGCGCAGCATGTAATGGGGAGGGCTGAACAAACCCTGGGGCACTTTACAATTTTTTTTCTACCTCCCTCCATTATTTAAATATTGGTGCTGTTATATTTGGCGCCCGATATTTAAATAACCCCCTGAACAGTCAACGGGGCGTGTACTGGCAAGGGTGCGTGTTACAATGGCTGTGACACAGTCCAATCAGATATGCAAAGTGCCATAGCAAGAATGAGCAGAGAAAGTGCACGCTCTCTCTCTTTTTAGCTTTGAAGATCAGTCTTTTCACCCGAACTGGCAAGAGGGCGTGTCATGTCTTCAACTCTTGAGAGAGATCAGTCTTTTGTTGTCTGCCGAACTGGCAAGGGGGCGTGTCTCTGCTACAGACAGTGTAAGCGCTTCCCAGCTCTTACACTGTCCGTAGCAGTGACACGCCCCCTTGCCAGTTCGGGTGAAAAGACTGATCTTCAAAGCTGAAGAGAGGGAGCGTGCACTTTCTCTGCTCATTCTTGCTGTGGCACTGTCCATATCTGATTGGACAGTGTCACAGCCATAGTAACACGCCCCCTTGCCAGTACACGCCCCGTTGACGGTTCAGGGGGTTATTTAAATATCGGGCGCCAAATATAACGGCACCGATATCTAAATAACGGAGGGAGGTAGAAAAAAAAAGTAAAGTGCTCCAGGGTTTGTGTAGCCCTCCCCATTACATGCTGCACTCAGCTGCACATGTATGGGGAGGTGAAAGGTTCTCTTTAATGGGGTTTCACTTACATTATACTGTACTTTATTGCAGAATTTTGGTGTGGATTCTGCAACTGAAATTCTGCATCAAATATGTGATGTGTGAACCCAGCCCAAATGTTTACTGACATAAGGCAGTGGTCCCCCAACCATCGGGTCGTGGACCAATACGGGCTGCGCATAATTTTGGTCCCGGGCCGTGGTATCTTGTATCCGCCCTGGTGGCCGCAGGGAATTTCGGGGGAAAAACCGCATCAAACTGTGGTGCAGTTTTTCGCCCAGAATGTCCGCTGCGGAAAACTGCTGGGCATTTAGCCAGCCTGCTAGCATGACGTTTCATCCCAGGAGATAGCTGCAACCTGTGATTGGCTCAAGCGATGGTCACATGGGATGAAACCCCATCCCAGGAGGCCGGCCTGGAGGAAGAACACAGAGTAGGTAAGTATTTGTTTTTGTTTTGTTTTTTGCCTGAGTTCCGTTTTTGCGGCGGAACTGCTGCAATTCAGCCGCAATAAGCTCAGCAACTGCTATTTGTTGCAGGTTTTACCTTCCTATTGACATATTGAATTATACTCCGCACCGCATGTCAATTTCTGAGCGGTTCTTTCGCTCACTATTTACGCAGCGTGTGGATGAGATTTGTTCTATGTATCCACTTTGCTGCTACTGTATTATGCTGCGGATTTTCCGCAACTAACTCCGTCGTAGAAAATCTGCGGTATTTACGCAAAGCGTGAACTAACCCAACCGCATACTCCCCCAACATAAGTATTATGAAGAAAAAATGTAATGTTCTGTTCATGCTATATGCATGTTTTATACTATCTTCTGTTCTGTGTAAAGGTCATGTTACATATAATGACAAGTATAAAGGTAGATCTGATTTTTATTTTTATTACAATTGTCTTCTAAGTGCTTTTTCCAGAAACTGTGGTATTACAGTCACCACAAGTCATCACAACAGGGAGCAACATGCAGGATTGTATGGACAAGAAAGAGCAGACCGTCACCCAGCAGGGAAATCAGGTGAGTTATACAGAAACTCTTGTTGGGAAAGAACCCTTTTGTTTTGTTACAAAGAGTAGTTGGCACCATTGTTTGGAGCAATTGGAAAGATTACATCATACGTTCCTGGTTTATGAATAAAAGTGCACAGGTTGCTAGAGCGGGGATGAATAGAATCTTGAATAAAAAAAACATTGCCAAAGTAACAAACATCTAATAAAATGCTTCGCTGAAATCTAATATTTTTAACTTGGAAATGTCAAGATAAAAAGTATTTATTTTGGTAAATGTACATCTTCGCAAAAGCCTTCATTTTTGGAGTCTTTTTTTTTGTTTTTTGGAGTATTTTCTCAGTTCAGTGCCTAGTTTGAAAAAAATAAGAATTCAATGCTCTGAATGACTGACTAGTTTCTGCATTGTTCTTGTTCTCTGTTGCCTAGCTATAAATAAAGTGCCAGTTACAACAAAATCGCCATTCTGGTCTCCCTTCCGCTTGAGATATTGGTACAAATATAGTTTTATCCAGTTTGCAAAGCAAAATCAAAACCTATGCAGCCAGCAGCCATGACAACTTCCAGCCTTTACATAGCAGATGGAGGAAATCTTATGTCAACAATGGTACAGAGATTTTTTTGTATGGGGATTGTGCTTTTTGTGGTAGATGAGAACTATTTAATGCCCATATACAAAGTTACATCCTTCTATTCCATGTTCACGTTACTCCATCTTCAGAACACCAGGCATTATTATTAAGTACTGTGCCTTTTAATATGAAGAATGAGCATGTTGTCTTCTCTGCAGTTTGTGCTGTTTTTCAGCTTGCGAGCACTGTTGTTTGTGCAAATGCTAGGGAATACGCTGGAGCTCTTCAGTGGCATGTAATTACAGAATAAATATGCTTTCTTCAAACCTATATTATTATCTCAAATTTACCGTACAGTCAAATGATTTCTTGTGTGATGCTGCTAGGCATGTTAAATTTATGTATTCTGTTATTTCAATCCCTTTAAGACTATATATATATATATATATATATATATATATATATATATATATATATATATGTATGTTTTGTTACGGCTAAATTCACACTTGCATTGTATAATCCGTTAGGCTGCGTTCTCATCTGCGTCAGGGCTTCCTTCTGACATTCCGTCTAAGTTTTCCGTCTGAACGGAACCCTGACTGATACAAACGGAAACCATGGGTTTCCTTTTCCATCACCATTGATTTCAATGGTGTCGTATCCAGTGCCAATGGTTTCCGTTTGTCTCCGTTGTGCAAGGGTTTTGACGGAATAAATAGCGTATTAGACTACGCTATTGATTTCTTCAAAACGACGGAACCCCTGCACAACGGAGAGAAATGGAAACCATTCGCACCGGATCACTCACCTTTGAAATCAATGGTGATGAAAACGGAAACCTATGGTTACCGTTTGTGTCAGTCAGGGCTCCGTTCTGACTTAAAGCTCCGTCAGAATGGAGCCCTGCTGCAGATGTGAATGCAGCCTTACTATGATCTGTTTTTAGATCAGAATAAGGTTAAAAAAGGATCCGTTAAAAATCCCATTGAAATCCAAATAACGGATGCAAACTGATTACAATCCGTTTGTATTCGTTTTACATTGACACCAATGATAAAAATAACCCATGTATTATACATCCGTTTTTTTTTTTAACCAGGTAAAAAGTCCTCTACTCTGCACTTTTATCTCTGTCAAAAAACAGATGACTAATGTAACGGAATGCAATTAAAAATCCCATTGATTTCAATATGATTTTTAACGGATCCATTTTTATCCTTAGGGCTTGTTTACACGAATGTGTATTACGTCCGTGCAACGCGCGTGATTTTCACACGTGTTGTACGGACCTATGTTAGTCTATGGGGCAGTGTAGACAGATTTTTGAAAAACTCATTATATAACTATATTTGTGCGTTGTTCGCGCATCACTTCCGTGTGACGCAACAGCTGTCAAACTATGAATGTAAACAGAAAAGCACCACGTGCTTTTCTGTTTACAAACATCCAAACAGAGTGTCCTAATGATGGCGGCTGCGCGAAAATCACACAGCCGCGCATCATACGGGGATGACACACGGAGCTGTTAAGTGCCTTTTGCGCATGCAAAACGCAGCGTTTTTTGCGTGCGCAAAACACACACGCTCGTGTAAACGAGCCCTTATTCTGATCTAAAAACAGATCAGAGTAACAGATTATACAATGCAAGTGTGAATTTTGCCTTACTTAGGGCTCATGCACACGACCGTAGCCATGTGCACCGCCGTGATTTTCGGATCGGCCGGCATCTGACTGTCAGCCGCGAGCCCTCCGCAAATCGCGGGCCATGGACATGCCCGCGGCCATTATTTTCAATGAGCCCGACCCGCAGAACACGGCCGTAATAAGACCTGTCCGTTCTTTCTGCGGTGCGGGATCCCGGGCCATGCATGGACCGTAAAAACTACGGTCGTGTGCATGGTACCATAGAAATGAATAAGGCCGCATTTCTCCTGTGGATTTTCGAGGGAATTGCGGCCGCAAAAGCACGGTGTGCATGAGGCCTTAAACTCCTCAAATGAGTTCTCAAAGTTGCGTATTTAAAGTGTAGCTAAACGCTCGGCAAACTTCTGACGTGTCACAGTGACATGTCAGAAGTTTGGATTGGTGGGGGTCCGAGCACGGAGACACACACCAATCGCTAGAACGAAGCAGCTGAAGCACTCGTGAGCGCAGAGCCGCTTCGTGTCTGTTCGGCTTTTTCCTGAAATAAATGTATCGGTGTACGGACTCAATAGAAAGTCTATGAGCCCATACTCCGATACATTGGCTTTCTGGAAAAAGCCAAACAGAAACTAAGCAGCTGACCGCTCACACGCGCGCTTCAGCTGCTAAGTTCTAGCGATTGGTGGGGGTCTCCGTGTTCGGACCCCCACCAATCCAAACTTCTGACATGTCATTATGCCATATCAGAAGTTTGTCGAACGTTTAGCTACACTTTAATCAATGTAAAAAGAGAGCATTACAAAGACAACACATTTAATCCTAAAAAGAAAAGAGCATTAGAAAGGTGGCACATCCAATCCCAAAAAGAGTAGGTATCATATAGACAGGCTTTATTGCAGCACTCTGTCCTATACCTTTTTTGATTTTGATTTTCGTGGATTAAAACCAATATATAATACTTGCAGAATATTCGGGCATAAAAACATTTGCATCTTTGATTTAAAATTTGTGGCAATTGTCAATATTTGTAAATGTGAATGAATTAAGCTGCTGAAGGACTCCGACTACAATGACGATGGAGATACACCGTGTTCCAAATTATTATGCACATTTGGATTTAAGTGTCATAAACATTGAATTATTAGTTTTTCAATTAAACTCATAAATCATAAATCAGCGAAAAATAACATTTGCATAATAATTTGGAATGCGGTGTATATAAAGTGCCACGAGTATAGGGCGTAGCTGACTTTCCTCATTGATTTTAATATACAGGGTGGGCCATTTATATGGATACACCTAAATAAAATGGGAATGGTTGGTGATATTAACTTCCTGTTTGTGGCACATTAGTATATGGGAGGGGGGAAACTTTTCAAGCTGGGTGTTGACCATGGCGGCCATTTTGAATCCAACTTTAGTTTTTTCAATGGTAAGAGGGTCATGTGACACATCAAACTTATCGAGAATTTCACAAGAAAAACAATGGTGTGCTTGGTTTTAACGTTACTTTTATTCTTACATGAGTTATTTACAAGTTTCTGACCACTTATAAAATGTGTTCAAAGTGCTGCCCATTGTGTTGGATTGTCAATGCAACCCTCTTCTCCCACTCTTCACACACTGATAGCAACACCGCAGAAGAAATGCTAGCACAGGCTTCCAGTATCCGTAGTTTCAGTTGCTGCACATCTCGTATCTTCACAGCATAGACAATTGCCTTCAGATGAGCCCAAAGATAAAAGTCTAAGGGGGTCAGATCGGAAGACCTAGGGGGCCATTCAACTGGCCCACGACGACCAATCCACTTTCCAGGAAACTGTTCATCTAGGAATGCTCGGACCTGACACCCATAATGACAAATAACTCATGAAAGAATAAAGTAACGTTAAAACCAAGCACACCATTGTTTTTCTTGTGAAATTCTCGATAAGTTTGATGTGTCACATGACCCTCTTCCCATTGAAAAAACTAAAGTTGGATACAAAATGGCCGACTTCAAAATGGCCGCCATGGTCAACACCCAGCTTGAAAAGTTTCCCCCCTCCCATATACTAATGTGCCACAAACAGGAAGTTAATATCACCAACCATTCCCATTTTATTTAGGTGTATCCATATAAATGGCCCACCCTGTATATCGGACCTCGTCCAGAGCTTTACAACACTCAGCAGTAAACAATATTGGTCTTTCTATAAGGAAATTCTCATTAGAATTCCTGATATTGATTCCTACGTGACCATTTCAAACTTCCCAGAATTCTCTTTCCACAGGTGTGTCTTCTTGGGATAATTAATAATATCATACAAAAAATCAATGATAGATTATTTTTTCGATTCATGTTCTTTTGTGCTCGCAAAATAATTATGGTCTGGAAATCTGCAAAAACGCCCACCTTAGACCACTGGTTGTGTCTAGTCCATGCATATATCCCCCTCTACACAATATTGTATATGTACAGAAAGTGTCCAAATGTATTTTGAGGAAATGTAATCTAGGTGGTTGGAACTGGGAGAGAAGTAGTATACATTTTCTGTGCATTTATACTATATTGCCAACCTACTTGGTTAAGTTTTTACTTATCTCCTTTTTGGGGGTTTGGGAGGATTGCATTATGCTGCATGAACTAGTGGTGTGTCTCTGTTGGGAGTGTCCATACTGCGAAGGTATTACTTATGCAAAAGGACAATAGTCCCTTTATGAAGCCTTTTTCCTGTATAACGTGTCTGCTAGAACTACGGTTATGTGAGCTGGACTCTCTCCCAAGACCCTGCATTTTCTGTACGATACAGATTTTTTAATTCTATATCTAAACTGTTGCATTTGTTTTTTCATGTTAGAAAATGCATAAGTAAAATCTTTAAATAAAAGAAATCCTAATATTGTTTACTGCTGAATGTGTAATTGCACCAAGCTACAGAGCAATATTTCTTGTAATGTACAAATCTGATTCCGACTAAGTACATATATCTTCAGTGTATGTACTGTTATTAATAAGAGTGAGTTGCCTTCACTTCATGTTGTGCAACACAACGTTTTTTGTTCGGATACTTATTTGCGTGGACCATGAACATATACAATATGTTTTTTTCTGTTGGTTTGTGTTTTTGGTTTTTTTCCTTGGGGGGGGGGGGGGGGGGTGAAGGGACTTTTATCTGCCAGGTAATCATATTCTTGGGACCACTAGCGACACTATACTTACCCAATAAAACATTGTTGCTCATGAGATTTCAAAGTTTCGGGCATCCATTTGTAGTTTTGATTTCTTCGTTTCTTTCCGCTCATATATTATCCAAATTACAAAAAAACTCAAATTTAGAGGAAATATCTGGAAAGTTGACATTTTTAGTAGGGGCTGCAAATTAAATAAATAAACCAAAAAATACTCTCCTATCCTTGCCCTGGCGATCCAGTGCAGAGACTCCGGCGGCACCCCCCCTGGTTGTTTACATACACATATGATGTATCCACTTCAGCTAATTCGAGGGCTCAGCGGTCATTTGTATTTCTGGCATAATGCCAGAAATACGATTCATCACCACAGAGCCTTGCTGAGCCCTCTGGCTGCAGCAGTTACTCTACGTGCATTTAAACAACCGCCAGGAGTGCTGCCGGAGCCTCCGTGCTGGATCCCGGGGGCAAGTATAGGTAAGTTTTTTTTATTTTTTTATTTTTATTTTTTTATTTCATTTGCAGCCTCTACTAAAAAAAATTAAACCCGTGGATAACCCATTTAAGTTTACAAAAGGACCCTACAATAGCAGACCAAGCTATTTATAAATTCCTATTACAAAATGATTATCCTTTATTTTTAATTTGAGGAAAAGCTGCATGAAGAGGATCTTCGAAATATATATTCTATATTACATTTAAGTTCTATTCCATTTCAACAGCGCAGGCCACGCACTCAAGGGAAGAATGCAGTATCCATGAGTGACATGGTGACGGTGGCTACACAGACTAACAGCCAAGGTTGGTGCCTTATTTTTTCTTTTTGTACTCTGGGTTGGATCTTGATAGTTATTGCAAACAAAAAATGTTCTCAACTTTGATTGCTGATGTCATAGGTTGATACAGCTAAAAAGGAGTAACAAAAACTTTGCTGTAACTTAGAATCCGTACAAAATAAATAAGGCATGTCTTACACACCATTCAAATGTTTGCCATCTGTTAGTTAGGACTATGCAGTATCTGTCAGCACAGAGATCATGCATTGTAACCGTTCATCTGAAATCCTACAGTATAATGTACTATGTTCTGCTGCATTGCATTGTGCGAGACGTTTTCTTACTACATCAAAATATTGTACAATTGTGAGCTATGCATTACGAGACCATACCATTCTCGTTTTCAGGCTTATGAAGGAGAAAGCTGTACAGTCTAGTAACCTGTAGCTCCGCTATTATATTTTTATTTTAATTGTTTCTAACAGTGTTAAGCTAACAATGTTTCTATAACGATATGGATATTTATGTTTTGAGTAATAAATGTGCTTATACCTGGTATGCAGGCAAAAAAAAACCAATGAAGAAAATGTGTCAGTTTTTCAATCGGATGTTGAATGATCATCAGAA
Organism: Rhinoderma darwinii; assembly: GCF_050947455.1. Classification (NCBI taxonomy): domain Eukaryota; kingdom Metazoa; phylum Chordata; class Amphibia; order Anura; family Rhinodermatidae; genus Rhinoderma; species Rhinoderma darwinii. Next base: position 193,697,429 of record NC_134689.1, on the reverse strand, counting down.
GTTGGCAGTGACAAGAATACTAAGCGGAGACTGCCGCCCTACGCCTTATATATTATTTGGGCCTCCCGGTACAGGAAAGACTGTTACAGTTATTGAAGCTATTTTGCAGGTGACAGTTTTAGAAGCAAAATTGCAGTAGCCTTTTCTATGTACACTATGTACAATACAGTGGTATTTTATTGCAGTATTTAAAAAAATTACATCCTGTTCACACAATTGGTTTATTGGTGAGCAAACATTGACACTCATTTCAATACATCGGTTATTAGTAAACCATTTTAACGAGTAAAACATCAAAGGCTAGCTAGAAGAGCAGTGTGCATTACAGTGAGAAGCAAGAAAGAAAAGATCTGGAACCAGCGCTTGATAATAAAAAAGTCTTCCAACTTTATTTCATTTCTTTAAAAAAAATTCCAGCTGCAAATGTGGTTGGCTGCAAAACTGTTAGCCTACGCATTTCAGACGTATTCCACGTCCTTACTCATGGCCTAAGGTTAAGAATTGTAGACGGCACACCTTACTCATGGCCTGTTATGACAATATGTCATTACAGAGAGGCACGAGCAACATCAGTGTATCCAACCTTGGTAAATCAGGAGTTAAGATAAGTAATGCCTTAACCTTTCAGAATTTGTCTAATTTTAATAACTATTCTTTTATTTAAAAAAATCGCCCCTCTTAGCAAAGATTTCCAGAGTTTGAGAGAGGGAGGCCTTAGGTTACTATCCTTTATTAAGTAAAATGCTATCATAAACTGGTTTGGAAAAATGAAAGCTTCAATGTGGTTGTTGCGGATAGGTTTTTGTTTCCTGTAAAAACATTCTAATGTGGCGTTATTATTATTCATTATCCAGTACACAGACAATCCTAGTGGCCTCGGATTGGCCATGTCGGTCATGGTACATGGAGGTGGTATCTCTACTGGCCATGCTCCCTGGCGTTTGCCCGTCCGGCATGATCTGCTCTCAAGGGCTATTATGTGACCAGATTTGCTACGTTGAAGCTGACATTTTAAGAGCTTGAATTTTTCTGAGGGGTCATTCAGACCATGCTGAAAGCCAGCAAACATTCATCTGCGTGGATATACAACCGGACTTGCAAGTCTTATTTTTAATACAGGGTTCCATGCTTAATGACTCCTCTTATCCAGAATTATTTCCTTTCCACAAGGGGCTCTAGACCTCTGTTTTGCTTTCAGGTCTCTGCTTTTGTCAATCCTTTTTAATCGCCCACTTGCCTCTGTCAAGACATCCATACTTTTATACAGGGTGTGGCCCATGCATTTACCCCATACAGACATCCCACTCCTCCGTGAGACCCCAACTTGGTCCTTGTCGCTTTGCAATGTTCCATTTAAACCCCTACAGAATATCTTCTTTTTTTTTTTTTTTTTTTCTCTCCTGGAAAGTGTTTTTTCTTGTGGTGGTAACCTCTGAACTAAGAGCAGCCCTGTCATGTAGTTCTCCTTTCCTGATCCTCCAAGAGGACATAGTGGTGCTTTTTGTCTGGTTCCATCCTTTCTACCAAAAGGTGATCTTCTCTTTTCACCTTAAAGTGTAGCTAAACGTTCGACAAACTTCTGACATGTCATAGAGACATGTCAGAAGTTTGGATTGGTGGGGGTCCGAGCACGGAGACCCCCACCAATCGCTAGAACGAAGCAGCTGAAGCGGTCGTGCGATCGCTCAGCTGTTTCTTTTCTGTTCGGCTTTTTCCGGAAAGCCGATGTATTGGAGTACGGGCTCATGGACTTTTGTATTGAGTCCGTACACCGATACATTTATTTCCGGAAATAGCCGAACATACATGAAGCAGATGAGCGCTCACACGAGGACTTCAGCTGCTTCGTTCTAGAGATTGGTGGGGGTCTCCGTGCTAGGACCCCCACCAATCCAAACTTCTTACATGTCACTATGACATGTCAGAAGTTTGTTGAACGTTTAGCTACGCTTTAAAGAGAACCTTTCACCTGCCCATACATGTGCAGCATGTAATGGACAGGGTTTCACAAACACCGTCTCACTTGAAATCATTTTTCTATCTTCCTCCGTTATTTACATATCGGTGCCGTTATATTTAGCACCTGATATGTAAATAAGCCCCTGAACTGTCAATGAGGCATTTCTACCTAACTCGCAAGGGGGCGTGATGTCTTCGCTCTGACACTGTCCAATCAGCTACGGACCGTGTCAGGGCAGCTTGCACTGGGTTCCCTCCCGCGACAACACACACAGACAGAGAGCGCTCTCTGCAAAACCACCAGTCTGTGTGTGTTCTCGCGGGAGGGACCACTGCGCAAGCCGCCCTGACACTATCCGTAGCTGATTGGACAGTGTCAGAGCGAAGACATCACGCCCCCTTGCCATTTAGTTAGATAGAAAAGCCCCATTGACAGTTCAGGGGCTATTTACATATCGGGCGCCAAATAGAGTGAGACCGTGTTTGTGAAGCCCTGCCTATTACATGCTGCACAAGTATGGGCAGGTGAAAGGTTCTCTAACAAGGACATCATTCTTGCCTTGTTCTGTCCATCTACGTTTCACTCTTGGGACTACTCTATACTACTTGGACATAGTTCAGGCTTTGTGAACTTACCAGTCATTTCCTGGGCTGAAATTAATTTTGATGGTATTATTTGAAGTCCACCACCTGGACAGATTTTTTTTTTTACAGTTCTCCATGGTATTTATTGAACAAAAAAAAAAGGGCCGATCCGGAGTGTGTGTATGTGTATATATATATATATATATATATATATATATATACTTACTATATTTTCATTAAGAACAATTTTAGAACAATAGACATATGCACATGGTGATTTCATATGCCAAATATTCATGCATTTTTTTCATGTTTCTTACGATATGCATCCAACAAAATTGAGACAGCATATTAATTTTATATTATTTTTCTTTCTGAGAGGTTCCACCAACATTTTATGTTATACATTCCTTTCATAAATGACAGAAGTAATATGGAATTTAGGGGCTGGTACCCCCATACCCATTTTGATGTGAAAGGTCATCCATCTGTGCTGTCAGATGCAAAGGGATCGGATAGCCTCTCCAACAAGTAGTAAATGAAAGTCCTCCCAATGCGTTTCCTCTTGACCAAACGATTCCTCAGGGGAGATAGGTCAAAGAACCGCTTTACCCAGATTCCATGGGTGCTGCTGTGAGATTATTGTAGCTGTCTATTTTCAAAAAGCTTTCAGGTGAAAGCATACTTGCAGTGGCAAATCACCTACCATTCTGAAGTGTCAGAACCAACGCCTGCTTCTGACATATGTGCAACATTGGGGTTTGTGCAAAGCAGCCACCTGGTCTTCCCTTTACACTTTCTCCAACTTCTACAGGGTGAACACATTCACATCCACATTCACATCCTTGGACGCGTCTTTTGGTTGCAAGTTTTTGCAGGCAGCAGTGGTATATTTCCCAGAGATGCATATTATGCCAAATAGGGGTACATTGTGTGACACTGATACATTAATACCCTGCAACTCTCTGCACTTCCATCATACTTGATGCATTAACAACGCTTTTGGCATAGGAGTTGGTGGTAACCAAAATCTGGGTGCCTCTAACAAAGCTAGCAGGGGACCCTCTCCCAGAATGTGTGTTAATAGTCTTGCATTGGAATACATAAATTCCTGAAACCCCCACCCGTTAAAATGTTTTAATTGAGCTTCTAAGAAATAGGCCTGCAGGTTAGGAACAGCCAGACCCCCTCTATAGGTAGATGAAGTGTGTCCGGTTTGATCCTTGAGACTCCTCTACCCCAGATGAAGCCCAAACACATTTATAATAGTCATAGTACAGAGAATTCCCTGTCACCCAGGAAAAGCAACAGGTCATTGGCATACTGCGCCATCTTTTCTTCCAAAGGCCTATATTTCAAGCCCACTCTCTCAGGTGTATGCCTTAACCCTGCAGCCAAAGTTTCTATAGCTATAGCAAAGAAAAGTGTGGAGAGGGGACAGCCCTGCCATGTCTCTCTTCTAAACTCAAATGAGTCTGATACTAAACCATAAGCTCCTATACGTGCCCTAGGGGTATTATGCATAAGCTTTACCCAATCTATAAACCCTGGACCAAACCCCATCCTCTCCGGGACGGCCCACAGATGGTCCCATTCGACACTATAAAAAGATTTAGCAGCATCCAGTGAATATACCCATCTATGACCTGTGTTATCTTGAATCTCCTGCAGATTAAAAAACAGTCGCCTGATGTAAATGACTGTGGATTTGGATGGCATAAATCCGACCTGATTATCATAGATAACAGAATTTAATAATTGAGGCTAAACACATGGCTAATACTTTTGCACAGAGCAGGGAAATGTGCCGGTAGGATTCTGTGATTTCCAAGTTTTTGCCTGGTTTTGGCAACACCACTATTATGGACGAAGAAAGTCTGCCCATCTTTTGAGCTACTTGTGCAGTGTCTAAAGATTTGGGCAAAAGCAATTCTCCATATGTTTTAAAAATCTTTATAGGGAGCCCATCCGTCCCAGGGGCCTTCTCATTTGGCATCAACTTTACTTCTAATTCCAGTTCTTCCAGCATAATTGGAGTGCCTAACTGTTCTCTCTGCTCTGGGGCCAGAACAGGGAGGGCCACACAGTCCCAAATATTTGGACAGAGCCTCAGCAGAAGAATCTAAGTGAAAAGAGTATAATAATTTTAAAGAGGGTCCAGAATAATTTGCGTGTCCATAAACAGGCAATCTCTCTCATCCTTCAAACTTGCAATATACCTACCGGGCCCGAGGAGCCACTGCCAACAAATGCCAACTTTCTACATAAATGACATTATACATTTTTCTTTACATGTGGTTGTTTTGGGGTTAGTGATAGCATTAATAGTTAATACTTCCTAGTGTTCTGTGAAGAAGAGGTATTGATATACGTTATACATAGTGTATTAACACTTAAAGGGAATGTGTTGCCAGAAAAACATGATTTTTTTTTTTTAGTTAAACAGTGTATAGGTGATTAAACATTGTTCTAATTTTTTTTATTTTTTCCACGAGTCAGGAAATATTATAAATTGGATTCAATTTATAATATTTCCCAGCACTGGTCACTAGATGGAGCAATTCCCAAAATTGCAGCATTGCATGTGGTAAAGCAACCACATTGCTTTATGCTGCAAAATTGGGAAAAAATCCCTCGCTCTAGTGAGCTCTCAGAATCCCCCCCTCCTTTATCCTGGCTAGTGCCGGGAGAAACGAGGGGTTTGAACGGTCTAACCTCCTACACTGTGTGTCGCCATTTTTTGAGCTAACACACAGTCTAGAATGTTTACATACAGTAGTAAACACACACTGAAACACGAACATACATAGAAATCAATTACCTGCTCCAGTCGCCGCCGCTCCCTCCGGTCCGTCAGCTCTGTCTGCTGCCGCTGCTCCATGTGCACAAGTCCGGAAGCCGCGACCGGAAGTAGTAATCTTACTGCCCGGCCGCGACTTCCGGTCCACAGGAAAATGACGCCGGACGGCGCGCATTTCAAATCGGACTGTGTGGGAGTACACGGCGTACACCAAAGTGGATGGAACGGGCCCCGTTCGCAGTCCCTATGGGACTGGAGCTGCCGTATTCCATGTCTGTATGTGTCGTTAATCGACACATACAGAAATGGAAAAAAAAATGGCAGCCCCCATAGGGAAGAAAAAGTGTAAAAATAGAAAAAAGTAATACACAAATATAAACGTTTTTAATAAAACCCTAACATAAAACTGATATTAACCCCTTAATGACCGGGCCTGAAAAGACCTTAATGACCAGCTAAATTTTTCTGGTTTTGCCTTTCTGTGTTTCAGCAGCCATAACTTTTTTATTTTTTCACTGACGTGGCTGTATGAGGCCTTGTTTTATGCGAGAGAAATAGTATTTCCCCCCCCCCCCCCCAGTTTCGGGGTAAAAAAAAAAATTTTTACGCCGTGAATATAGGAAAAAGCGATTCTCGGAATAGGTTTTTTTGTTTTTTTTTTTTATCCCGTTCACGTTTCACGCTAAATAACCCGTTCGATTAATTCTTCAGGTTATTACGGTCGTGTAGATACCTAATATGCGTAGGTTTTTTGTTTTTATTTAGTGTAGGGACAATAAAATGTATTTAATGGAAAATAAAGACTCTTTTTGGGACTTTTTTTTATTTATTTATTTGTTTTGTTACTTTTTTTTTTTTTTAATCCCATCAAGGGATAACTTTATTTGTAACTTTATTTTTTACTTGTAATGTATTAGCATACTTCTGTACGCTAATACATTACACTGTGTCACTGACACAGGCTGCTGATCGGGCAGCACATAGTGTGCCCGAACAGCAGGCACATGGAACAGACAGCCCTGGGGTCCTTTTGTAGGTCCCCAGGGCTGACTGCAGAGGGATTCCCCATTGTTTGATCGCATCACTGGAATCCCGGTTATGCGATCAAAGAGGGGAATTCCCTTTGATCTTGCCGCGGTCACGGACCGCGGTAATCAAAGGGTTAAACAGCTGGGGTCCGAATGTGTGCCGACCCCAGCTGTGTTCAGGAGGCTGCTCTAAGATCAGGAGCTGTTAGTAACAGCTCCTGCTTAGAGGATGAGTGCTCACACGAGCGCTCATCAGCCTGATCTGCAGCGACGCCAAAAGACGTCTCTGTAGATTAAGCACCTGCACCGCCTGACGTCAAAAGACAGTGGGCGGTCGGGAAGGAGTTAAAAAAAATAATTTGGTGACACTGTTCCTTTAAGTGGTTAACACTTAACCATTTATTGCAGTTATGTTGTTTACTATTACATGGCTTAGGATGGTGCAAGGGTTAGTGGTGTCAAGCAGGAATGTAATCTAATTTGATTTAGTAAATCGGTTCAGAATTATGATAAAGGTTGGAGATCTCTGTGTGTGTGTGTGTGTGTGTGTGTGTGTGTGTGTGTGTTTATACATATATACACATATATGCATACTTGTGTGTGTGTGTGTATATGTATGTGTGTATATATATTTGAAAATGACTATGGTGGATTCAAAACGCTGCCTGTAAACTATGGCTGAGTAAACATGGTATTTGAACTAAGCCATTTTTGGAGTGCCGCTCTTTTTTTAGTTTTCCTGCTAAGGTCCGGGTTTAGAGGTCAAACTAGTGAGCTGAGCACCCTTCTGGGATTTGAAATCCTTTTCACAGTGCCGCCCTTCCTGCTACACTGTGTGTATATGGTATGCTTATATAATTTCCAGGTACTAGGAAACCCCCAAGTGTGCCCCTGATGATTACGTTTTCTTTTTCTCTACAGATTTATTATGCTTTGCCAGACAGTCGTATTTTGGTTTGTGCCCCCTCTAACAGTGCTGCTGATCTTGTATGTCTCCGTCTTCATGAAAGTGGCCATCTAGAACTTGGTAGCATGGTGAGGGTGAATGCTTCCAGTCGTCAGGAAGAGGTAGCACAAGAAATTATATCTATTGGTTTATATATTTGTATATATTTTTCATAATTTTATTGAAATTTGGAATTGAACTAAAACATTTCCTATGTATGGCCAGCTTAACAAAGATGAGTAGTACCTTACTGCAAATTTAATATTATGGATTTTGATTTAACTTGGTTCAAATCATTCATGACATCGCTCATGCAGCAGGGATACAATAACTACCTTCACATATTGCATTATACAATAACATTGCTGTAACTGTCTCCTCAAATTCATGTCAAGGTGAAGTTGATATACAGTATACATTACATACAATATCACATTCCTAAAGCCGCAGTTGTTTAGACATCAATTCACAGATCGTAACGGGAAGCTTAGTTTTCTTTATTTGTTCTATCAAGAAAATGTATGAGACCGATTTGAACTTGCTTTAATTCTATTCTGTATCCTACATGTTATCCTGGCATTGTAAAGGCCATTGTCCATGTTCTGTTATTCTTCTTCCTTTATGTTTTTAGGCAATTAATGACACTGTGAAACCATACTGTAGACCTGGAGAAGATATTCAAAAAGCCTCTCGTTTTCGTATCATAATTTCTACATGCTGCAGTGCTGGAATGTTCTATCAGATAGGCTTAAGGTGAGATAAAAACTAATCTTCCCGTTACTATGTTAAGCCTTTCAGGACCGAGCTCATTTTGGCCTTCAGGACCAGCCCCATTTTTTAAAATCTGACGTGTCAATTTATGTGGTAATAACTCTGGAATACTTTTGTCTATCCAAGCGATTCTGAGATTGTTTTCTCGTGACCTATTGTACTTTATGTTAGTGGAAAAATGTGATCAATAAATTCATTGCTTATTTGTAAAAAAAATTAGAGAGAATGTGCAAAAATTATGATTTTTCTAATTTTAAATGTATCTGCTTTTAAAACAGATAGGAATACCACACAAAATGGTTACTATTTCACATATTCCATATGTCTACTTTATATTTGCATAGTTTTTTTTTACTTTATTTTTCTAGGACGTTACAAGGCTTAGAACTTTAGCAGCAATTTCTCACATTTTCAAGAAAATTTAAAAAGGCTATTTTTACAGGGACCAGTTCAGTTCTGAAGCGGATTTGAGGGCCTTATGTACTAGATAGACCCCATTAATCACCCCATATTAAAAACTGGACCCCTCAAAGTATTCAAAAAGTTTCTTAACCCTTTAGGCGCTTCACAGGAATTAAAGCAAAGTAGAGGAGAAATTGACAAATTTCATTTTTTTTGCTGAAATTCATTTGTAATAAAAAAAAAATTCTGTTACACAGAAGATTTTACCAGAGAAACGCAACTCAATATTTATTGCCCAGATACTGCAGTTTTTAGAAATATCCCACATGTGGCTCTAGTGTGGTAATGGACTGAAGCACCGGCCTCAGAAGCAAAGGAGCACCTAGTGGATTTTGGGGCCTCCTTTTTTTTAGAATATATTTTTAGGCACCATGTCCGGTTTGAAGAGGTCTTGTAGTGCCAAAACAGGGGAAATCCCCCAAAAGTGACACGGTTTTGGAAACGACACACCTCAAGGAATTTATCTGGGGGCACAGTTAGCATCTTGACCCCACAGGTGTTTTGCTATATTTATTGGAGCCAGTCTGTGAAAGTGAAAATCTACTTTTTTTTTCTGAAAAAATATAAAAAAAAATATTTGCAACGAATAAAGAATAAAAAGCACCCCAAAACTTGTAAAGCTACTTCTCCCGATTACGGCAATACCCCATATGTGGTACTAAACTGCTGTTTAGACCGACGGCAGAGCTCAGAAGGGAAGGAGCGCCGTTTGGATTTTGAAGCGCACATTTTGCTGGATTGGTTTTCAGTGCCATGTCGCGTTTGCAACTCCCTGAAGGGAGCAAAACAGTGGAAACCTCCCAAAAGTGACTACATTTTCAAGACTACACCCCTCAAGGAATTTTTCTAGGGGTATAGTTAGCATTTTGACCCCACAGTTTTTTTTGCTGAATTTAGTGGAATTAGGCCATGAGAATGTACTTGTTTAATGTTTCATTTTTACAATGAATAAAAGGAGAAATATGACCCCAAAATTTGTAAAGCAATTTGTCCCGATTACTGCAATACCCCATATGTGGTAATAAACTGCTGTTTGGACCCATGGCAGGACTCAGAAGGGAAGGAACAATATTTGGCTTTTGGAGCACAAATTTAGCTGGGTGTCATGTCGCATTTGCAAAGCCCCTGAGGTACCAAAACAGTGGAAACCTCCCAAAAGTCCCTTTAGGGGACTGGAACGAGCGATCATTAGGTCGCTGGTACAATACACTGCAATACTAATGTAAATAAATACCTCATACAATGTTGAGCGGGTTCTCCCGGATATAAAATATCATATATGTGGACGTAAGCTGGTGTTTGGGCACGCTGTGGGGCTCAGAAGGGAGGGAGCACCATTTGGCTTTTGGAGGGCAGATTTTGCTTGGTAACTGTTCTGTTTGGGGTTTTGCTGGTATTTCGGTTTATAATGTGGGGGCATATGTGAGCTGTGCGGAGTACATCAGGGTATAATAATGGGATAAATAATAATCCGCAGATATGTGGCCGATGTCGCACTGATAATTGGCGCCCGATCTTATCCGCTTTTGGACACTGCACAATTTCTGTCGCTATATTCTGAGAGTCAGAACTTTTTTTATTTTTTCTTCATCGGAGCTGTTTGAGGGCTTATTTGTTGCGGAACAATCTGTAGTTTTCATTGGTACCATTTTAGAGTACATGTGATTTATTTATTTTTATCACTTATTACATTTTTTTGGGCAAACAAAGTGACAAAAAAACAAATTCTGACTGTTTTTTGTCTTTTTTTTTTTTACAGTGTTCACTGTGCGCTATAAATGGCATTTTACTTTATTCTGCGGGTTGATACAATTACGGCGATACCATATGTATATCTTTTTTTATGTTTTGTGGCGTTTGCGCAATAAAATCACTTTTCGATAAAAGCCGTAACTTTTTTATTTATCAGTCAAAAAAGCTGTGTAAGGGCTTGTTTTTTGCGGGACGGGTTGTAGTTTTTATTGGTACTGTTTCGGGGTACATGTGACTTTTTGATCACTTTTTATTCTATATTTTGGGAGGGTTGATGACTAAAAAATAGTGATTCTCACATTGTTTTTAAAAAAAATTTTTGCGGTGTTCACCGTGCGGTAAAAATATTAGTTTTATAGTTTGGGTCGTTATGAGCGCGGTGATACCAAATATGTGTACATTTTTTTTGAACTTTTTCATTTTTTTCCTATAATAAAAGACTTATAGGAAAAAAAGCATTTTTTGTTTTTGTAACTTATAACTTGTTTTTACACTTTTATAAAATATTTTTATTACTTTTTCTTTTAACTTGTTTTACTTGAAGACCTGCAGCCCTCATGGCTGCTATTATACATTACACTACCTAGGTAGTGTAACGTATTATAAACTGTCAGTGTGACGCTGAGAGTCACACTGACAGGAAGCTTATGAGGACCGGCCTCCGGGTGGTTCTCATAGGCTGCCGTGCATAGCAGACTCGGGGGCTGTTGTATGGCCTCCAGTTTTGCCTTATAACCGACTGCAGCACCCGCAATCAGTCCCTGGGAAAGTTTGTTGTAGCAACAAACTTTCCAGTGTGTTATAGTAACAAACTTTCCAGTTTGTTATAGCAACAAACTTTCCGGTTCGTTGCTACAACAAACTTTCCCTGCGATCAGATGACCGGTACCTGAACCAATTAGGTTCCGATCATGTCTCCGGGACCAGAGGCCGGGGATAACAGCGCGATCCGGGTGTCAGCACTACTCTGAGACACACGGATCGTGCTTTTAACACCCACCGTGAATTCACGTTTGCGCTGCCCAGCAAGTGCCGATGTGAATTTACTGTGGGCGGTCGGGAAGCGGTTAAAAACATGCATAACAAGCAAAATCAAGCAGAAATATGAGAACACTTTTGGTAATAAAAATTTCCAAATAGGTAAACACACTGCAGGTTCCTACTTTATCCAAAGATATCCCGGTCAATTGTGCCAAAAAATTGTATGCCTGGATCTCTAAAAGAACATGGAAACGCGTTCTCATAGTTCTAGTGTTTAAAAAACAAACAACAAAAAAAACAATACTGTTGCCTCCATTGACCATAAGAACAAGGGGGTCACATTAGTAAAGCCACTTTTTGCGGTATTTATTTATTTATTTTTTCGTGGCACAGCCCCCCACCTCATATTGTGAAGAAACTACAGCTCAGCCACATTAACTTTAGTGCAGTTCTTTTCAGAACACTTATTTAGGAGTGATACAGTTTATATCCTATACAGCCTATATCCTAGAAAAATGCCATTCCCGGGGAAATCCCACTGTAATAGGAAATTAGCTGTAACCTAAAACCTTTTTGTAATGTATGATTTCACTGTTTGGACAAGAAGCCTCACTGGATTGAAGAAATGCCTTGTGTGACTGCTTTTGTGGGCCCACAATTTATATGGTATTTTTAGGACTGTTTGCGTGATCATTTAAATTCAGGAACAGCTTTTTGTCCTGTACAGTTCAGTGTGCTGTCAAATATTGTGGAAAGACAAACAGTCAAAAACATACCAGGTGTGACCCTATCAAATTACAAGATCAATTTGCAGAAATCGGAAGCCCTCAATATTTCTTTGCCACAGACAGCTCTTGCTTTATTAGCAGCTTCCTTCCCGTTCAAGTGGTCTATGTCTACCTTACCATATCTGAGAGTTCACCTCACCCCGCGTACATCGGGACTCTACCAGGCCAACTTCCCTCGCCTACTGTCCTCTGTTAAAAAAGACTTGGATAGATGGTCTATGGGTACCTTTACGTGGTTTGGTCGCTGCTCAATACTAAAGATGTACGTTCTCCCTAGGATTCTTTACCTACTACAGGCCCTGCCCATTTATATCCCTCGGTCCTTCTTCAGGGCTTTGCCTCCCTCTTCTCCATATTGTGTGTAATAATAACACAGCCAGAATCTCAGTCATTGCTCTATAGACCCAAACGACAGGGGGGAATTGGATTACCTGACATCTATGCATACTATAGGGCTACCCACCTCACTAGGCTAGTGGATTGGCATCGTAATGCTGATGCCAAGCTTTGGGTTATATTGGAATCAGACCTCTGCTCCTCGCCTCTCCACATATTGCCCTGGCTTCCCAATTCTTCTTTGCCCTCTCCATCTCACCCTACCGTTTCCACTACCTTGACAAAATAAAGATTTTGCTGATACCCTCACTTATTTATATATACAAAGTGAGTTATGGGGAACCACAAGGTGTACACCACCGATTATTGTTATTTATTTTACTTTGGAAATAGGGAAAGAGGAAAAGAATTGTGGTTCCTATTATAAATTGAAAATAATAAATTTTATTTTTGTATTTATATTAAAATATTTTTAATATTTCTATATTTCTCAATGTAGGTCAATTATTCAGTAGTGCAGAGGACCCCTTGTCCTGCATTTAAAGAAAAGAATTTGTCTTTTATATGCTACTATCATATAACATTAAAGTTGGACTTGCTGAGGTGAATATAGATCTAATGACATAGATATATTACATGTACTGTGTGAATCAGTGTTGGCTGTCAATCATTAAACATTGTATCAGTTTTGTATGCACTGATATTTCCAATGTTTTCTGTTTGTAAATAGACAAGTATTAGTTATACATTGTGTCTATTCATTTTGTACTGAAATCAAACAGACACTTTATCTATTTTTTTTGTGCTTTGCACTGGTGTTGTTAGATCATATTCTCAGGATAAATTACAACAGTCATTGCTGAGATTTAATTTTTATTTTTTTATTTATTGTCTGTTCTATAATTTTTTGCAGTCCAAATTTTGTTATGTTACGCTGGCTACCTCAAGTAGTGCCAGTGCGGTAACTTGTAAAAGGTGAGCACTATAGGGTATACTATTATTGTAGTGTGCTCTGAACTGGTTCCCTCCTTAATTTTGTAGGAGGCTATTCACATTGGTACTATGCGGTTTTTAGGCTGGGTAGTTTGTATGTTATATGCTGCTTGTATCTCCGATCCTCATTGTTGGGATCAGTAGCAAGATAATTTGCTTGTATTGACTTTATATGTAGGTTACTTGCTGTCTGCCTTCTGTCAAAAGCAGCGAGCAGCAGCCGATTGAAATTTTATAATCAGGCCGCTTGTGTGTATCGACGTGCTAAGTTCTGACCAGGCTGCTTGTATATATCATCGTGTTATTCTAAGCGCTGTATATTCAGTTAGGATTGCGCTTAAAAGTATGTTTTCTTAAAAAACTGCTAGCCATTATATTTTCTTATATCTCCGTTTTTGCAGAGACGGCCGTAGCTAACAGCACTGTGTGTGGTCTAATTGACTTGCTCTGCAAGTCAGCTGGCTTTGTATGCGCTGTCAGGGATATTCACCCTGCAGCATTTGTCAAAATTCACGTCCCGCTCTCCTGCAGGGAGCAGTGCTTTTACAAGTAAGTCTTTGCAGACTGTTTGTTAATTTTTATATCATTGGTAGTAGCATTGAAATTGGGCTAAGACCTTGTACATTGAGTTCATTAATATGACTGGACACCCGACGCGCGTTTCGCCGGCATTCCGGCTTCCTCTTGACCCCAAAATTTCAATCGGCTGCTGCTCGCTGCTTTTGACAGAAGGCAGACCGCAAGTAACCTACATATAAAGTCAATACAAGCAAATTATCTTGCTACTGATCCCAACAATGAGGATCGGAGATACAAGCAGCATATAACATACAAACTACCCAGCCTAAAAACCGCATAGTACCAATGTGAATAGCCTCCTACAAAATTAAGGAGGGAACCAGTTCAGAGCACACTACAATAATAGTATACCCTATAGTGCTCACCTTTTACAAGTTACCGCACTGGCACTACTTGAGGTAGCCAGCGTAACATAACAAAATTTGGACTGCAAAAAATTATAGAATAGACAATAAATAAAAAAATATAAAAAATAAAAATTAAATTTCAGCAATGACTGTTGTAATTTATCCTGAGAATATGATCTAACAACATCAGTGCAAAGCACAAAAAAATAGATAAAGTGTCTGTTTGATTTCAGTACAAAATGAATAGACACAATGTATAACTAATACTTGTCTATTTACAAACAGAAAACATTGGAAATATCAGTGCATACAAAACTGATACAATGTTTAATGATTGACAGCCAACACTGATTCACACAGTACATGTAATATATCTGTCATTAGATCTATACTCACCTCAGCAAGTCCAACTTTAATGTTATATGATAGTAGCATATAAAAGACAAATTATTTTCTTTAAATGCAGGACAAGGTGTCCTCTGCACTACTGAATAATTGACCTACATTGAGAAATATAGAAATATTAAAAATATTTTAATATAAATACAAAAATAAAATTTATTATTTTCAATTTATAATAGGAACCACAATTCTTTTCCTCTTTCACACTACCTTGACAATAATCAGAAACTCTACTGGGTCACAACTTCTACCCTGTCCTTCCCCGTTACTACCGATATTGGGCCATCCTTCACACCGGGCCTGTCGGACCCTGTTTTTCAGAGATGGGCGTCTTTTGGATGATATCGAGCCATCCATTTTTTGACACGGGAATCTTGGCCGACCTTGGAAGCTCTCGTTTCCACTCTGGACCCTTGTCCTTTGGGATTGTGGAAGGCAAACCAACTCCATCATTTCCTTGTCTCCCTCCCACCCCCCGCCGCCCTTTCCCGTTCCGTCACCCCATTGGAAACCCTTTGCTCGGGAACGGGCCCGATGCGACATGCCCTTTCCACTATCTATGCCATGTTGGGCTCCTCTTCGACGCAGCCACTGCCTCCTTTTGTGGACAAGTGGGAGCGGGATTTGAATTTCTCTTTTTCTGACTCCATATTGACCAGGATTTATGATTTAACTCATGGATTGTAAATTTCTAGTCGTATCCAAGAGGCAGGATATAAACTTTTATCTCGATGGTACTGTGTTCTGTCTAGACTCCATGTTATGTTCCCCAATGTCTCTTCTCTTTGCTGGCGCTGCGGGTCTTCTGAAGGGACCCTTCACCATACCTTCTGGGATTGTTCAGTGTTGTCTCATTTCTGGCAGGAAGTCTTGAGAATAATCTCCTCTTTCTCTGACCACACCATACCTTTTACTCCGGCCTTTTCCGCTTCATCTCAGCGACATTCCTTTTCCAATATACAAAAAGTCTATTCTTCGACACTTAGTTAACAGTTCTCGAGCTTGTATACCTGTTCTGTGGAAAAGTACGGAACCTCCCTCTCATACTCTGGTTTCATAAAATAGAGGAAATTAAGCACATGGAAGACCTTGCATCTCAGTTGACTAACAGACCTGGCAGCTTCTCCAAGACTTGGTCCCATTGGATTGTCTATCCGGACTCTCCAGAATATCGGACCATCATGGCCAGCTGAAATTTCAGACGTTTTTGAATTGTATTCTGGATCATGTACCCATGTGTTCCCCCTCCTCCATTCCCCCCCTTTTCCTTTCTCTCCCCTGTCCTTACCCCTCCTCTGTCCCTAATGTCGCATATATGATTTTGTAGATTGTTTGATGCAATATCTTGGGCCTATGTGCCCTTGTCCCTTCCCCCCGTTTTTTCTTTTTTGTTCCCTTGCTTGATATGTTCCTTGTTTGAAAAAGCAAATAAAGAAGGAATTTACAAAAAAAGCCAAAAAACATACCAAGTGCAATATTACATTAAGAAGACCGCAAGGTTTTAGACGTGTTTAGAGTGAGTGCCATGTTCACATCACTTTTTTTTTTTTTTTCTAACGTGTACGTCAGGAAAGCTTCCAACGTACACGATAAACGTGTCCATAGTGCGGCATTGTCAGATGTAGGCCAAACGAGTGTACTTTTGAAGTCTGTTGAGCTGGTATATGTCAGATTACCACAAAAAAAAGGGATGGATTAGCATAGTAGACTGCTATTCCGACCTGCAGATTCCAGCAAAAAACTTACTGTATACGTTAAACGTATACTTTTTTTTTTTTAACATGGTAGCCTCTGGGAGACAGATGCCACTTTATTTGTTTGACATATTCGTTATACCATTGCAGCCTATGGGTGACTGATTCATTAAATGGATGCCCATGGCCTCCTGCACACAGGATGGAAATATTGCTGAATTTGCACAAGATAAATTAACATTCTGCAGATTGAGAGTCTGCACTGCAGGTCAATTTCCAGACTTGTTTTCTGCAGTGTGTGGATGAGATTTGTTCAAATCTCATCCACCTTTCTGCTACTGTAATACGCTGCAGAATTTCCACAGCATTTCCGACCCATGGTGCCTAACATTGGTATTTGTCATGCATGGACTATAATGGTATGCTAGTCCTTAATGAATTAGAATATCATCAAAAAGTTAATTTATTTCAGTAATTCAATTCAAAAAGTGAAACTCATATATTGGATAGATTCATTACACACAGAGTGATCTATTTCTAGCATTTTTTTCTTTAAACGTTGATGATTATCAACACCAGCAGATGACCTGGCTCCCCAAACCATCACTGACTGGAAACTTCACACTGGACCGCAAGCAACTTGGATTGACTCCTCTCCACTCTTCCTCCAGACTCTGGGACCGAGATTTCCAAACGAAATGCAAAATTTACTTTCATCTGAAAACAGGACTTTGAACCCCTAAGCAACAGTGTTGGTCCACTGTGTTCTATCAAGTCCAGAGACGACGCAGCCGTCTACCAGATTTTAGAGCACTTCATGCTTCCCTCTGCTCACAAGCTTTATGGAGATGCTGATTTCATTGTCCAGCAGGACTTGGCACTTGCCCACATTGCCAAAAGTACCAATACCTGGTTTAACCACAGTATCACTGCGCTTGATTGGCCAGCAAACTTGCCTGACCTAAACCCCTAGAGAATCTATAGGGTATTGTGAAGAGGAAGATGAGACCCCAGACCCAACAATGCAGACGAGCTGAAGGCCGCTATCAAAGCAACCTGGGCTTCCATAACATCTCAGCAGTGCCACAGGCTGATCACCTCCATGCTACGCCGCATTGATTCAGTAATTCATGCAAAAGGAGCCCCGACCGAGTATTGAGTGCATATACCGTACATACTTTTCAGTAGGCCAACATTTCGATATTCAAAATCTTTTTTGAACTTGGGCTTATATAATATTCTAATTTTCTGCGACACTAAATGTTGGGTTTTCATTAACTGTTCGTCATAATCATCAACATTAGAAGAAAAAAAACGTTGGCAATTGATCACTCTGTGTGCAATGAATTATATAATATAGGAGTTTCACTTTTTTAATTGAATTAAATTAACTTTTTGATATTCTAATTCATTGAGAAGGACTAGTATATTTAACGGATATGTCATGAACTCTTATTACCTCTTTTCATGACGTATCCGTTAAACAGTACCGTTCGTCTGAGTGTCGGATGTTACTGTTAGGCATTCAGCACATCCTAATGTATATGTTGTGAGCTTTTACCGGCTCATACATCAAATGTAGTCCAAATAGCCATAAATGAGTATTATTATCTGTTGTATTTTCTTCAGTATTGGCCACCTGGCTTTGTTAAAGCTCAGTTTTATTAGGGTACAGCTACAGCTCCCTGCACATACACCAAAAGTATTGGGGCACCTCTTATTTATTAAATTCGGGTGTATAATATCAAGCACCTAGTCATGCAGCC
Source organism: Rhinoderma darwinii (assembly GCF_050947455.1). Classification (NCBI taxonomy): domain Eukaryota; kingdom Metazoa; phylum Chordata; class Amphibia; order Anura; family Rhinodermatidae; genus Rhinoderma; species Rhinoderma darwinii. The sequence continues at coordinate 193,679,240 of NC_134689.1, read as the reverse complement.
TGCCTTTAGAAAGACTCATTCCTTCACAAATGTTTGTAAAGAACTCTCTGAATTCCAGCATGGTACTGTAATAGGATGCCACCGTTGTAACAAGTCAGATTGTGAATTTTCTTTCCTCTTAGATATTGCACGATCAACTGTGAGTGGTATTATTGCAAAGTGGCAGCGTGACAGACAACGTAAAGTTACAGAGCAGGGTCGCGGACTGCTGAGGCACATAGTGAAAAAAAGTCGTCAACACTCTGCTGACTCAATAACTGCAGAGTACCAAAACTACTCTGACATTAATAGCCAGACGAAAACTAAGCGCTGGTAGCGTCATGGCATGGATTTTGTGGCCAAGCAGCTGCATGCAAGCCTTACATTACCAAGCACAATGCCAAGCGTCAGATGAAGTGATTCAAATCACGTCGTCACTGGACTGTGGAACAGCGAAAATGTGTTCTGTGGAGTGACGAATCACACCTTTCTCTGGCAGTCTGATAGACAAGTCTGGGTTTGGCGAATGCCAGTAGAACGTTACCCACCTGATTTCATTGTGCAAACTGTAAAGTTTAGTGGAGGAGGGATAATGCTATAGGGTTGGCCTGGGCCCCTTAGTTCCAGTGAAGGGAAAACTTAATGCTTCTTCATACCAAGACATTTTAAACAATTGTATGCTTCTAACTTTGAGGAAACCGTTTGCGGAAGGCCCTTTTTTGTTCCAGTATGACTGTGCCTCAGTGCACAAAGCAAAGTCTATAAAGACATGGTTTGGGGAGTTTGGATTTGAACAACTTGACTTGCCCGCACAGAGCTCTGACATCAAATCCATCGAACACTTTTGGAATGGACTAGAACAGAAATTGCGAGCCAGGCCGTCTCGACCATCATCAGTGTCTGACCTCACAAATGCTCTTCTGGGTGAATGGGCAAAAATTCAGACCGACACACTCAAAGATCTTGCTGAAAGCCTTCCCAGAAGAGTGGATGCTGTTATTGCTGCAGAGGAGGGACCAACTCCATAATAATGCCCATAGATTTAGAATGGGGTGTCCTAAAACTCCTGTAGGTGTAATTTGTAGGTCTGCGAATACTTTTGTCCATATAGTGTATATCTATAGGACCCCATTCACCCAATGAAAGCCAAAAGGGTGTCCTGTGGCATACTCCTGTTTTGATTCATGCTATGCACAGCAGCCAGTCTACCAGGAAGTCAATGCATGGAGACGATTTTTCTTACGGGAAGGATATTCTTATAAGCTAACCTCAGAGTAAATCACCAGTGAAAGAACCAGTGTTTCAGGGGGGATCCTGGAGATCTGCTTTAATATATATTTTGGCATCATTACCTATCGATAGTTTGCATTGTATACAAGTCTGAATACTAATATCTTGAATCCTTACAGGGTTGGACACTTCACTCATGTCGTCATTGATGAAGCTGGACAAGCTAGTGAACCGGAGTGTCTCATACCTCTGGGTTTAGTATCGGAAGTTACTGGCCAGGTACTAGCGCTCACAAAGACGTTTCTCAGTCCCACTATGTAACTGATTTTGTCTTTAAATATATTTTCTACTTTTACAGATCATTCTTGCAGGAGATCCTATGCAGCTTGGACCAGTGATAAAGTCAAGAATTGCTTTGGCTTATGGGCTTAGTATATCATTGCTAGAAAGGCTCATGGCTCTTCCAATATATTTAAGGGATGAAGAAACGTATGGTGCCTGTGGGAACTATAACCCTTTGTTGGTATGTAAAACAATGTCAAACCTTAACCCCTTCCCGACATCCGCCGTATATATACGGTGCTGCCGGGAAGGTGTTCCCGCAAATCGCAGTACAGTTACGGCGCAGTGATGGTGCGGGCTCAGGAGCAGAGCCGGCACCACCACCGCAGAGTGACAGCTGTATTATACAGCTGGCACCCTCCTGTAACTGCCAGGACCGGAGTTATTCTCCAATCCGGCAGATTAACCCCCTCAGATGCTGCGCTCAATAGAGCGCAGCATCTGATAGGTTTTCACCCGACCGGCAACCCAGTGATGCAATCGCTGGGTTGCTGTGGCAATCGGACGCCAGAAAATGGTGTCCGAGTCTGCCTTGTACGGGAGCCGATGAGGACCCGCCTGCGGCGCGTCCTCATAGGCTTGCTGCCAGTGAATAACTGACAGCGCTAATACACTGCACTACGTATGTAGTGCAGTGTATTAGAGTAGCGATCGGGGCATCAGGCCCTCATGTCCCCTAGTGGGACAAGTCAAAAAAGTTTAAAAAAGTTAATAAAAATGTGGTAAAACAATAAAAACACACACATTTCAAATAAAAATAAATCTAAACTGACTTTTTTCCCATAGTAAGTCTTTTATTATGGGGAAAAACCGTAAAAATTAAAAAAACTATACATAATTGGTATCGCCGCGTCCATAACGACCCAAACTACAAAACTATTATGTAATTTATCCCGCACGGTGAACGCCGTAAAAAAAAAAACATGAAAAACAACGCCAGAATCTTTGTTTTTAGGTCACATCTCATTCCAAAAAAATGCTATAAAAAGTGATCAAAAAGTCACATTTACTCCAAAATAGTACTAATAAAAACGGCAATCCGTCCCGCAAAAAATAATCCCTGACACCGCTTTGTGCAAGCAAAAATAAAAAAGTTATGGGTCTTAGAATATGTCAACACAGAAAACAAATGATTTTATAAAAAAAGTGATTTTATTGTGCAAAAGCTGCAATACATAAAAAAAACTATAAATTTGGTATCGCCGTAATCGTATCGACCCGCAGAATAAAGCTAACATGTAATTTAGGGCGCACTGTGGATGCCGAAAAAAAAAACAATAAAAACTATTCCAGAATTGCTTGTTTTTGGTAATTTCCTTTACCAAAAAATGAAATAAAAAGTGATCAAAAAGTCGTATGTGTTCTAAAATGGTACCAATAAAATCTACAGCCCGTCTCGCAAAAAACAAGCCCGCACACCGCTCAATCAACTGAAAAATAAAAAAGTTACGGCACTAGTAATGCGGTGATGAAAAAACATCTCAATGCGCAGGCCGGAGGGGAACATTCCTTCAGTTTCAGGGCCCTAGTATTTAGGAAAGGAAGGGACATAGCACATCCGCTGGAAGCGAGGGTGCCCGTATTATACCAGGGCAACACTTTCCCAGTAATATTTCCCAAACTACGAAGGAGAAAAAGTCCCCAAAAGGTGCAGAACGTTACAGAGGGGGGATAAGAAAGAAAACCGTTTATCTGTGTGACACCGGCCTGTGCATAACGGATCGCTTCACAGCGTAACACACTTCTATGGATAATTGTATTATTTACCCCATTATTATACCCTCTTATTATGCGCTGATGTACTCCGCACAGATTACATATGCCCCCACATTATAAACGGAAATACCAGCAAAACCCCAAACAGAACTATTACCAAGCAAAATCCATGCTCAAAATGGCGGTCTTTCCCTTCTTAGCCCTACAGTGTGCCCAAACAGCAATTTATGTCCACAAGTAAGGCATTACCATACCCGGGAGAACCCGCTTAACAATTTATGGGGTAAGATTCTCTAGGAGCACAACATATTGTGCGGTGAATGGGCAGATCAGTGGAGAAATTGCAATTTTCACTTTGCACCATCCACTGCGTATTCATTTCTGAAAAACACCTGTGGAGTCTAAATTCTCACTACACCCCTTGATAAATGCCTTTAGGGGTGTAGTTTCTAAAACCGGGTCACTTGTTTGGTACATCAGTGGTTTTGCAAATGCAACATGGCGTCCGCAAACCATTCCAGCAAAATCTACGCTCCAAAAGATAAATACCGCTCCTTTTCTTCTGAATGCTCCCATATACGTAAACAGCTGATTATAACCACATATGGGGTGTTACCGTACTCGGGAGAAATTACTTTAGAAATGTTGGGGTGTTTTTTCTTCTCTATTCCTTGTAAAAATGAAAAATGTTGATCTAAAATTACATCTTGTTGGAAAAAAAAAATTAGTTTTCATTTTCATGGCTTAATTCTAATTAATTCAGCAAAAAACCTTTGGGATCAAAATTTTATGGTACTTTTTCTCCTTTAGTCATTTGTGGAAATGAAAAAAAATTAGCTAAACCTACATTTTATTTGAAAAAAATGTAGATTTTCATTTTCACAGCCTAATTCCAAAAATGTCTGCAAGAAACCTGTGGGGTCAAAATGCTCACTATACCCCTAGATAATTTCCTCAAGGGGTATAGTTTCCAAAATGGGGTCACTTGTTGGGGGTTTCCACTGTTTTGTCCCCTAGGGGGCTTTGCAAATGCGACATGACCTCCGCAAACCATGCCTGCTAAATTTGAGCTCCAAGAGCCAAATGGCGCTCTTTCCCTTCTAAGCCCTGCCGTGTGTCCAAACAACCGTTTGGGGGTTTCGAATATCTAAGGACCTCAAAGCCACTTCACAACTGAACTGGCCCCTGTAAAAATAGCATTTTGAAATTTTCTTGAAAATGTGAGAAATTGCTGCTACAGTTCTAAGCCTTGTAACGTCCTAGAAAAATAAAATGATGTTCAAAAAACTATGCCAATCTAAAGTAGACATATGGGGGATGTTATTTAGCAACATTTTTGTGTGGTATAACTGCCTGTCTTACCAGCAGATACATTTAAATTGAGAAAAATGCTAATTTTTGTCATTTTTCGCTAAATTTTGGTGTTTTTCACAATTAAATACTGAATGTATCGGGCAAATAACACAAAGTCCAATGTGTCACGAGAAAACAATCTCAGAATCGCTTGGCTAGGCTAGCATTCCGGAGTTATTACCACATAAAGTGAAACATGTCAGATTTGAAAAATGAGGCTCTGTCAGGAAGGTCAAAAGTGGCCAAGGGTTAAAGGGGACGTAGCAGAGGAAAAATAATTAACAAAAAAACATTCGTTTATATTAAAAATGTGGAAAATGTTTTGATTATCTCCAAGTTACAGACCCAATACCTGAAGCTGCACTACTGAGTGATTACACTCTGGATTTATTTTAGGTGCACTTCTGTCATGGAGGTCTTCTATTGGTTCCAATTGCCAAATACATTGATGTCACCACATATACACACACACAACTGCCACCATTCAAGCCAGAAAAAAAATATGATATTGCATTGGGTGATCAAGAACCACACCAGGCCTCCATGACAGCATTACACCTGACAAACATCAGGGTACATGTCATCGTAGTCTCAGTAATGCAGCCTATACGCTCAAAGGATCATATCTCGACATAAAACGAAGATATTAAAAATAGTTTTCACATTTTTAATGTACATCATTTTATTCTGATAGTTCTCCTTTTAAATATTAGACTATTGCACATAATTTATATTTAGCTCCATTATTTAGCATTTTTTGCATTTTTAACTTGCTAAACTAACCAGAAAGTCTACAGAAATGTTCCAGTATTCCTGTGCTATAAAGTGAGAAGCTCTGTCCACATCTGTGCCAGCAAATTCGGTTTTCTGATCCACCATAGAAGCCGAAAAACCGAATTCAATGTGGTTACGGATCCGTCACATGACTAACACCAATGGCACCAACAGACACCATTAACTTTAATGAGTTCCATCATGGTGTACGTCATTTTAGCGGAATAACATAGCACAGCAATTTTGACAATCTGCAACAAAGGCGCCTAACGCAAATGTGAACACAGCCTAAGCATGGGACTCCCATTAAAATCCAAGTAACGTTTGAATAAGGATGATGGCGCTGTACAAGCTCCAGGAAATAAATAAATGATGTATGAAGTTATAAGCAGCAAATGCCTGAAGATGACTGAACACGTTATTGCTTTGTTGCATTATTTGCTACACCACTGATTATTTTTAAGCCAAACTTTGGGTCTTTACGGTAACAATTGTGATACGGTTTTAAGAGAGATAAGAAAGATACTTGCAGTAGTTGTGATAAAAAGATCTAAGGGCTTATTCACATGCTGTGTTGTCATGTTTTTACCAATATTTTCACAAAACCACATAAAATAATGCTTGGTGTAAATATGCCCTAAATATTCTTCCACCAATGTATAGTTTACATTCGATCTGATGTTTTTTTCTTTTATAATTGAAAGATTACAAAACTGATGAAGAACTACAGGTCACATGCTGCCTTGCTTCATCTCCCATCCAAGCTGTTCTACCATAAGGAACTAGAATTCTGTGCAGATCCAACTGTTGTAAACCGTCTCCTAAGATGGGACAAGTTGCCCAAGAAAGGTTTTCCATTCATTTTCCATGGTGTCAGGGTATGTAAGTCCTTTCACTTTAATGGTCTGTAGTATGTGATATCTGTAAAATGATGGTCCTAAAAACATCTATTGTTCTCATTTATTAGTTAGTTGTTCCACCATTTTAAGGAAAGAATTCTGAGCCAAATCTTCATTAAAAATAGTTTTTCCACAGGGAACAGAAATGACTGAAGGAAGAAACCCATCCTGGTTCAATCCATCAGAAGCTGTGCAGGTCATGAGGTACACCTGTATACTTACTAAACACGTTACCACATCGGTATCCGCCAGAGACATTGGAGTCATTGCACCATATCGGAAACAGGTACTGTCGGTGCTCAATGACTGCTTTATATGTATATGCTTGTATGATCCTTAAAGGGGTTGTCCAAATTCAGAAAATATTCTTTAAGGGAACCTATCCGTAGCAGCATGCCGTTTTAGGTTTAGTATTTCAAGCCGGCCTACCTCAAAAACAAACAATTAGGGAATAGTTTGTATAGTAAACTACAACTTACCGAGATGAGAACAGCATAGGACCCATGCGCATTGTGCCTTTCTGCAGTGCTATCTCCAGTTGTGTGTCAGTCCGTAACTATCTCCTTCCAGTGTGAGCCATACGGCTTTATTGTTGTTGTTATTATTGCTGCCTAAATCCTCTACAGCTCTCATGAGAGGGCTCATGGGCTGACACTCAATGGGGGAAGGGTGATACCACTTCAGTGATACTAGGACTACTAGGTCTAAGTAGAGCGGGAGGAGGAGGAATGTCTGCAGGCTAGACGGGGGTAATGTCATTCAGCCGTGACATAAAATGGGCTGGCTTAGCTAATAAATGGAGACCGGTAGCCTGCCCCTTCATGATTTCACCAACACTCAGGGAAGATGAGGTAGATCCTTGCCCCTTGTTGTTGTAAGTATCTTTATTTTACATTTGCTAAAAAATTAAGAAAATTTTCTGACTTTGAACAATCCCTTTAATATAGCACATAGCTGCTCCTGTATGTAATGAATTATATGGATCCTCACATATGGACTCACACAGACCAAAAAATATAAATGGGTAAATTGTCTCCCTATGAATTTGACGCATATATCTGTCATGTAAGGAAAATGTTATATCCACTGGGACTGTGAGCAATATGGATAAATACATTCTCTGAGGCCTCGTGCACACAGCCGTAAAAATCGTCCGTAATCGCGGACCGTAATTTAGGTCAGCAGATTACGGACCAATTCACTTGTATTGTCTACGGACACCTTCCCGTTTATTTACAGGAAGGTGTCCAGGCCATAGAAAGCTGCCGCAAAAGATAGGACATGTCCTATCTTTTGCTTTTTACGGACCTTGCTCCCATACTTTTATATGGGAGCATGGCCCGCAAATGCGGGTAACGGTCTGCGGCCGGCCGTGCAGTGTGCATGAGGCCTGAATCTTGAAAGTTTGTTATGATTTTCCATATACACTACATAGCCAAACATGTATGAACACTCCAAGTTAGTACGCTTGGTCCTTTTAGTCACACCATTTTCTTTAAAGGTGCATAAAATCAGGCATACAGCCATGCATCTCTATAGACCGACGTTAGCAGTAGAATGGGTTAGGACTTTTAACATGGCCATGTCATAAGATGCCACCTTTCCATTAAGTCAGTTAGTCAAACTTCTGTCCTGCTAGATCTGCTGGTCAGCTGTAAGTTCTATTGTTGTGATGCAGAAACCTCTAGGAGCAAGAACAGCAACAAAATAGTAGGACACAAAAGTCACAGAACGTGGCTGCCAAGCACTAAACTGTGTCGCATGTACAAATCCTTTGTTTGTGGCTGCATCAGTATCCAAGATCCTAAATGCCTGTGTTAGGAACTTCATCAAAAGAGCTTTTCATCAGGAATTAATGGGATTGAGATTCCATGGCCAGGCACAAGTCTGGTATCCAGCATTGACTGAAGGGGAAACGTCTAGACTAATGAATTGCACGTCCCCATCTGAAAGTTTAGTTTGAAACATCTAGGTTTAGTGGATGCCAGCAGTACCCTTCCTGCCCAAATGTGTAGTGCCAACTGTAACATTTGTAAAGGAGGTATAATGGTTTGAAGATTTTTTTCATAGTTTGGGCTCAGCTTCCTATTACCAATGACCAATTGGCAGCTAGTGGAAGCGCTTTTTTTTTTTTTTTCAGTGTCACCATACACAAAAAAGTCCATAAATAAAAATGGTTTGTCTCACTTGCTATGGTAGTACCGGGCTTGTCTGCACAAAGCTTAAATGCTGATTGCGAGCCAGGCCCTATAGCCCAATGGCATTTCCCACCTTATTTTTACTCTTCTCTTGTAGCTAAATGTATGTGAATCCCTACAGTCATTCTTCAATATCTAGTGGATACAAAGCTGCAGTGCCAGAACGGCTGTATGGACTGCACTGTCTAGTACAGCCGTGAAGAGGCAGTGGTTCTTCAGCCAGCACCACAGCCCCATTGTTCTGCTGATCAGATGTCAGACTCCTATAGATCACTCATTGGTCCCATCTTTTTAGAAACAACATGCAAGAACCTGTTTTTAACAGCCATGAGCAATGATCCGACCGGTGCTTGAGAAAGCCACTGTCGGCTTCAGAATTTTGATAGTATTAGAAATTAAAAGAATGATTGGTGATCAAAAACTATTTAATATTAAGTTAGAACACGGTCCTATGCAGAGTAGATGGTAAACTCTTCATACCCCTTTCTCCATTGCGGGTATATAATAATAATACAGCAGCATTTAGTTAGTTATTTTATTTATTTTTAAAGGTTGAGAAAATACGAACACTTCTGAAGACTGTTGACTTGATGGATATTAAGGTGGGATCGGTAGAAGAATTTCAAGGTCAAGAATTCCTGGTAATCATTATTTCAATGGTATGTATAAGCTTCTACATCAGATTGTTGCCTATGAAGTTTTTCATTTACTTCCAAGTTTTTCATTCTAATCCCTGAACATAAACAATGTAATCCTTTAAAACTGTCAAGCAGTCAGACTAATATGCAAAGCCAGATAGAAGGTATATTCACATACCCTTGCTGTACTTCAGCTAAGTGTTCAATAATAAGACAGCATGATGGCTATGGGGACAAATATTTTTTTTGAACTATATAATATCCGCTCTATCTTCAAATTGCAAATCGGTAATGGGTGTTGCCGTTGAAAATACACTAATGCTACGCCCGCTGTATTAAGGTAGCACTCTGCATTGACAGAGAATACGCTAGAAAGACACAACTGAAATAACACTAAACGGAGACAATCTCACATCAAAATATTGTAAAAATGTTTACAGAAGGAATTGCTACTATGTGTCTAGAGCTGTGGAATTGTCACACTTTTCTATGTAAATATTACTGTGGAAGATCCCAGCTGTCATTTTTATTTATTTCCCTAAATGGACTTTTTAATCGGGAATGTTTAACAACCACAATATGTAATGCCCAACATCTATCAGACTGGAGAGGATTATGACATCGCATTAGGTTGACAATAAGTAATTTGGCACTTGCTGATAAACAAATGTTTCAAATGAAATATTGCTTGTCCTTTGTACAGGTGCGATCCTGTGAAGATTCTCTTTATAATGATTCTAGAACCTTGCTTGGATTCCTCTGCAATCCAAAACGATTTAATGTTGCAACAACTAGACCAAAGGCCCTGCTGATTGTACTTGGAAACCCCCACATTCTTATGAAAGTAAGTGTGCAGAGTAGTATACGGTTCAATAGGAGAGATTTACAAATGTTATTTGTTTACACCTTTCTGGCCTGATGACATTAAACAGTTGTGTTTGTTGCAAACTACTTTAACCTTTTCCCGCCGCAGCCATATTTCGGATTTTCACTTTCGTTTTTTTCTCCCCACCTTCCAAAAGCCATAACTCATTTTGTATTTTTCCATCAATATTGGCGTATGAGGGCTTGTTTTTTGCGGAACGAGTTGTAGATTTTCATGGCACCATTTATTGTAGCATATAATGTAATGCGAAATTGGGGGAAAAATATTTGTGGGGTGGAATAGGAAAAAAACAGCGATTCCTCAATCTTTTGGAGGGTTTTGTTTTTATGGCGTTCACTGTTCGGTAAAATTGGCATGTTACCTTTTTTCTGCGGGTCAACGCGATTACGGTGATATCGTTTTTTTTTGTGTTTTACCACCTTTACAAGGAGAAAACTGATTGTTAAAAATGAAATTTGAGTTGTGTCGCCATATTCTGAGAGCCATAACTTTTTTTTATTTTTCCGTCGATTGAGTAGTATGAGGGCTTATTTTTTGCAGAGCGAGCTGTAGTTTCTATTGATACCATTTTTGAGTACATGAGACTTTTTGATCACTTTTTATTAAATTTTTTGTGGGAGATGAAGTGACCAAAAAACAGCCATTCTGGCTTTTTTGTTTTTTGTTGTTTTTTTTTTTGGTCTTTTACGGCGTTCACCGTGCCGACTAAATAAAGATATATTGTAATATTTCACAGACTTTTATGGACGCGTAGATACCAGTTATGTTAATTTTTTAATTTAATTTTTTACATTGTGCTTGAGGGAAAGGGGGGGTTTACATTGTGCTTGGGGGAAAATTTAGATTTTTTTAACTTGAATTTATGAAAAAAAACTAAAAACTTTAATTGACACTTTTACTTTTTCTTTACTTGTTCCTCTTGCATGATATACTGCAATACTAATGTATTGCAGTACTTCCTTAAACTGACACTGAGGCATGGCTTCATAGGAGTACAAAGACGGCAGACCTTCATCAGACACCCAGGCTGTCCTGCAAACCAACGGAACCCCACGATCACGTCGCGGGGGGCCGTTGTAACGTTACACGGGGCCGCGCCCCTATATAATCTTGTTTTCTACAGATTGCCCTAGGGATGAAGAATGATCTATTGTCCAGTTCACTAAATATTTAGTAAAAACTTCTCTTTTTGATTTTACTGAAATAACGGGTTTAGCGATAAGTTAAGGGAGAATACCTCTGTATATGTATTGAGCAGCTTTATATAGGTGTGCACTGCAGACACACCAGCATATTGCGGTTTTCGATATCTAATATGGTGTTTCGTACTAAGCAATAATAGCTGTAATATATATAATATATGATTTACATATATGTATACCAGACTATAAAAGAAAGGTAGGGACTATTGGGGGGGGGGGGGGGTTGTGGCCTGGACCTTAACCTCCATGGGATCAGACGTGTGAGCGAGTGCTCCTGAATGCTGAAGCCCAAAACGGCTCAAATAAACCTCATTTTGGTACAAAAAAAAGTCCCTGCTTCGATGGATTTAACTGCCTAAGATACTCCATACAGAATAGAGAGGATTCTGGTACGATACCAGCTACTCTCATTTCGTCGGTGGACACTGAAAGTTGCGGCCTGCTTCCACAATGCAGCATAACTCTACACGCAGAGTGCTGCCGCAGGTGCACGGGACGGACGAAGTCATTGACGTCACGAACAGGCTAGTGTATGCTACTGAAGGTGACCAGTCCCGAGGCTTGCGGACTTCCTGCCACCTGCACTCTGCTTTGTCGCACACGTGTGGAGTGCCGGAGAAACGGGGGCTGACGGGCACGGTAGGCGGATTGCGGCGTTGTCACACAATTGGTACATTGCCGTTACTTATGTAACTTCTTCCGAGGCTGGGGAACGCAAGTCATGGAGGCAGTGGAGGCTTGGTTCGACCCCGGAATCTACTTCAATAATACCGATGCACGGAACACAAAACTAGCTGCCTGATGCACACTGCTGCCTGAGGGACATCCAATACACGGTATGTTCAACCAAGATGGAGTATACTTTTCAGTTGGCGAGAGTCGGGTGATATTGTTTTTGGCGGGAAGAAGTCGCCATTTTCGGTCTTACATAAGGACGGGCATGCCACACTGTTGTATCTGTGGCGATCTACGTATATATGAGAATCAATCACTGTTTTCAAAAGGGTCACCTATCTAACGTATAGGATTTCACAGTAGCTCTCCCCTTGAGTGGGGCTGAAAAGAATACAAAAAAAACAAACCACTGCTGTTATCGACTTATTGTAGTTTCTACGTTTGCATTACAAAATAGGGGGTAATACAAAAAAGAAAGATCTCAAATCAAAACGTACTGAATTTTTAAATAATTCTCCATCTCAGCAGTCAGAAGTTCAAAGACTGCTGTCTATTCCTCCCGCATCTCCAGCTCCATCGTCTAGAGTGGACTCTCTAGACGTTGATACAGGTGAACACATGGATTCCCATCCGGTATCTGAAGCTACGATTAAAAAATTACTTAACTCCCTACGAGACGCTCTACAATCTGATATTAGACAAATGATAGGTAACCTGAAAACGGACTTACATGCCATAGCGTCACGCACAGACCATATCGAACTTAAAATGGTCCAACTGACTTTTGCCTCCGCCTTTTTCCCTGAAAGAGGGATAAATTGTTTAGGCTGGTTGCCATGTTTACATATGTTGTTCTGATTTTGTATGTCTTTTTTCAAAGCCTCGACTCAATGGAGAATTTTGAGATACTTTAGTAATTTTTCCATCAACATAGATGGGTCTTAGGTTTGTATCTATCAATGCCCATGGCTTGTATTCTCCCTTTAAGCGTTCGTTAGTATGGAAGGAAGCCATAAAATAAAACTAATGTATTATGTATCCAAGAATCCTTTTTGTGTAGTAAAGATGTTCATCTTCTCAAACATTTTAAATTCCCACATATAGTTTCGGCTTCCGCAGATGTAAAAAAGGGCAGGTGTGACAATAGCAATTAAAAACCACGGTCCGCGGATTTACGGACCTATTCGGTTCTTTTGGTTGTGGACACCTTTCCGTAGCGCTACGGATGGGTGTCCGTGCTGGGAGTTATGGAGCATGTCCGTTTTTCCCGTGTTTTACAGGCCGTGCTCCTATACTTGGTATAGGAGCGCGGCCCGAAAAATGCGGGCGGTCGTCAGCAGCCGGCCGTGCCCGCAATCATTGGCTTGGATTACGGGCACGGTCGTGTGCATGGGTCCTTAGTCTGTAGGTTGAACTCAGTACCTTACACTATTGTTTCTCTGTATGCTCCAAACACCAGACAACTATCATTTGTTACTAAGGTTATAACTAAATCGAAATCTCTTCAAAAGGGCGGGTTATTACTATGTGGGGATTTCAATGTGGTAATGAATTCAAGGCTGGACCGCTCTTCTCCTGGGAATAGAATGGTTCCGGAGATGGAACTCCTATCTACGGAAGAGAATTTGCATGATGTATGGCGGTATCAGCACGCCTCTGAAAAAAATTTTTACGTTCTCTTCCTCCCCTCACAGGGTATATTCTAGAATAGACTTGTTCCTAGTGGATAGGGAGATCTTATTGAATTCAAGAGTCTAATATTGGAAACATTACTTGGTCAGACCATGCCCCTGTATCGTTGACCCTATCTGATAAATATAATATGCTCCCCAGAACTCCATGGAAACTGAACACTTACCTTTTGAAATCCCCATCTACTTAGTCCTCTATTAAGCCGTTAAGGACGCAGCCTAGTTTGGGCCTTAAGGCTCAGAGCCCATTTTTTAAATCGGACAGATTTCACTTTCTGTGGTAATAACTTCGGAATGCTTAAATCTATCCAAGTGATTCTGAAATTGTTTTCTCGTGAGACATTGGGCTTTATGTTAGTGGTAAAATTTGGTCGATATATTCAGTTTTTATTTGTGAAAAATTTCAAAATTTAGAAAAAGTTTAGAAAAAATAGAATTTTTATGAGTTTAAATGCATCTGCTTGTAAAACAGATGGTTGTACCACCCAAAATAGTTACTAGCTCACAAGTCCCATAAGTCCTACTTTACATTGGCATCATTTTTTGAATATATTCTTTTATTTTTCTTGGATGTTACAAGGCTTAGAACATAAACAGCAATTTCTCATATTTTTAAGAAAATTTCAAAAGCCTTTTTTTTAAGGTACCTGTTTAGTTCTGAAGTGACTTTGAGGGGCCTATGTATTAGAAACCCCCATAAAACACCATTTTAAAAACTAGACCCCTCAAAGTATTCAAAACAGCATTTAGAAAGTTTTTTAACCCTTTAGGCATTTCACAGGAATTAAAGCAAAGTGGAGGTGAAATTTGCAAATTTTATTTTTATTCTATTATTTTTTTTCTGTAACACAGAAGGTTTTAACAGAGAAACACTACTAAATATGTATTGTTCAGATTCTGCCGTTTTTAGAAATGTTCCACATGTGGCTCTAGTGTGCTCGTGGAATAAAACACAAACCCCAGGAGCAAAGAAGCACCTAGTGCATTTTGGGGCCTCTTTTTTTTTTTTTTATCAGAATATATTTTAGGCAGCATGCCATGTTTGAAGAGGTGTTGAGGTGCCAAAACAGTAGGAATCCCCCAAAAGTGACCACATTTTGGAAACTGTACCCCTCAAGGAATTTATGGTGGTTGTTACCATTTTGAGCCCACAGTTTTTTCACAGTGCGTAATTGAATTGGGCTGTGAAATTTAAAAAATGAATTTTTTTCCAATAAGAGGTAATTTTTGATCAAATTTTCTTATTTTCACAGGGAACAAAATGCCCCATTTTGTTGCCTAATTTTGTCCTGAGTGTGGCAATAACCCATTTATGGTTATTGACTGCCGTTTGGGCCCATGGGAGGGCTCAGAAGGAAAGGAGCGCTATGTGTTCTTTGGAGTCCAGGTTTTGCTGGATTGGTTTTCGGATGCCATGTCGCATTTGCAGAGCCCCAGAGGTATCAAAGCAATTTAAACCCACCAGAAGTGACCCCATTTTGGAAACTACACCCCTCAAGGAATTCGTTTATGGGTGTTGTGACCATTTAGACCCCACCGTTTTTTGACCGAATTTATTTGAATTGGGCTGTGAATTAAAACAAATGAAAATTTTTCCCAATAAGATGTAGTTTTGGCTCAGAATAAAAGACCCCATTTTGTTGCCCAATTTGTCCTGAGTGCGACAATACCCCATTTGTGGTGATAAACTGCCGTTTGGGCCCATGAGAGGGCTCAGAAGGAAAGGACCACCATTTGGCCTACTGGGGATTTTCTGGTGCATAAGCCCCTGAGGTAACAGTACAGATGAAACCCCCGAGAAGTGACCCCATTTTAAAAAGGACAACCCTTAAGGCATTCATCTAGAGGTGTAGTGAGCATTTTGACCCCACAGGTATGGTTTAAAAGATAATGTGCAGCAGATGGTGCAGAGTGAGATTTGCAATTTTCTATACATATATGCCATTTCAGTGTCCGATATATTGTGCCCAGCTTGCGCCACCGGAGACCTACATCCCATAAACTGTAATGTGGGTTCTCCCGGGTACGGCAATACCCTACATGTGGCTGTTAAGAGCTGCCTGAGCACACAGCAGGGCCCAGAGGGGAAAGATGAGGGGGATAAGCTGTGAGGAGTGCATCAGGGTAATTAAAACTGGGCTGGATTGAAAATCAAGGGATGTATGGTACATTTTAAAACTCTTTCATACAGAGCCCTGGTGTTTCGGGACACATGTCACATTTATATATTGTGTCCTCCCTTATCCCCCTCTTATAGCAGACTTTGCACCTCTTTTGACCTTTTCCCTTCTTGCCAGTTTGGGGAACTTCTCCTGGCAAGTGTTGCCCTGGTACGATGAGTGTGGCCTCGCTTACAGAAGTACTGGGTGCCCCCCCTTCTTGGTCCCTAAAGATTATGTTCCTGATAACCTCCTCTTGAAATTCCAGGAAAGTTCCCCTCTGGCCTGTACATCGATGTAGCACGGGCAGCTTCTTATACCACACCGCATGGTGCTGTGGGGCTTCAGGACTTTATCTGACAAGTCCACCCCTCCCATGTACCTATGGTAGTCCAGGATGCAGTCTGGTTTGGGGGTCTCTGTACTGGTACATGGGTACTGGTGTGGCCTTGTATTGTCAATATAAGGACATCCCTCTTGTCCTTGTCACACAATATGTTGCTGCTAGAATGTGCCCTGCTCTCACCCCTCGTTTGCCCAAGCAGAGTCTTAGGGAGGCCTCTCAGATTTCTTCTGCAGTGCCGCATGCCGCAGTACTTCTGGAAGCGAGGCACTTGGAGAGTGGGTCGCTGGTATAAAAATTATCCCGGTAGAGGTGGTAACCCTGGTCCAGCAGTGGGTTCACCAAATCCCACACAATTTTTGCATTAACTCCCAGTAAGGGGGGCATTCTGGGGGCTGAATACTGGGGTCCTTCCCTTCATATATCCTAAATTTGTAGGTATACCCTGATGCACTCTCGCACAGCTTATACATCTTCACGTCATACCTTGCCCTCTTACTCGGCAGGTACTGGTGGAATTGAAGCCTCCCTTTAAAATGTACCAAGGACTCATCAATAGAAATACAATTCTCGGGGGTGTATGCTTGGGAAAACTGGGCACTGAAATGGACCCTAATAGGGGTCTCCGTTTATACAAACGGTCAAAACTGGGGTCATCTCTGGGTGGGCACTGCTCATTATCAGTATAATGTAAGAAGCGAAGTATTGCCTCATAACGCATCCTGGACACTCCCGTGCGCTACATCGGGGTGCGGTATAAGAAAAAGCCTACCTTTTTTTTTAAGGTTCCAGTTCAGTTCTGAAGTGGCTTTGAGGGACCTATATATTAGAAACCCCTATCAAACACCCCATTTTAGAAACTAGGCCCCTCAAAGTATTCAAAACAGCATTTAGAAAGTTTATTAACCCTTTAGGTGTTTCACAGGAATTTAACGCAAAGTAGAGGTGAAATTTACATATTTCATTTTTTTGGTCGGAAAATCCTTTTTATTCCATTTCTTTTCTGTAAAACAGAAGGTTTTCCCCGAGAAACGCAACTCAATACTTATTGCCCAGATTCTCCAGTTTTGAGAAATATCCCACATGTGGCACTAGTGCGGTAATGGACTGAAGCACCGGCTTCCGAATCAAAGGACGACCTAGAGGATTGAGGCCTCCTTTTTATTAGTTACCATTTCCGGTTTGAAGAGGTCTTGTGGTGCCAAAACAGTGGAAACCCCCCAAAAGTGACCCTATTTTGGAAACTAGACCCCTTGAGGAATTCATTGTAGTTTTCATGGGGTGCATGTGACTTTTTGATCAGTTTTTGTTATATTTTAAAGAGGCGTGGTGACTAAAAAAGAGCGGCGTTAACCGTGCGGGATAAATAACTAAATACTGTTGTAGTTCAGGCCGTTACGGACGCGGAGATACCAATTATGTATAGTTTATTTGTTTATTTTTACTTTTGTTACTTTTAAAACGTATATTTTCTTATTTTTAGACAATTTTTTTTTAGCTTTATTACTTTGTCCTACTAGTGTAATTGAGATCGCTATTCTAATACACTACACTACATGCATAGTGCAGTGTATTAGAGCTGTCAGCTACTCACTGACAGCAAGCATAGTGGGTCCTGACTTAGTCAGGACGCACTAGGCTTCCGTAGATGGCATAGCCGGACGCCATTGTTAGGCGTCCAGTTGCCATAGCCACCATCGCCGGTCGCTATCGTTTAGTGGGCCGACGATGGTAGCTTAACCCCTAAGAAGCCGCGATCGCTATTGAATGCGACTTCGAAGTGGTTAAGCAGCGGGGACACATCGATCGGTCCCCGCTGAAGGAGCTGCGGCAACTGCTGTGCGAGACAGCAGCTGTCACAGCTCCTGTATGTGTGGGGAAGACGGCCGAATAGGCTGTTCCTCCCGCGACTTACTATTTTGCCACTGAGCGTGGACGATGCACTTAGCACGACGGAATAGTACGTCGCTGAGCATGAAGGGGTTAATATAGCTCTAAAATAATTTTGTGACATTAACTTACCTTCCTCCTCTTCGTCTGCGTTTTTATGATGCACCCATAAAGCATGTGTAAGGGGGCTGTTTATACAACAGGCAGCTAGAGCCAAACGGGAGAGGAATAAGGAAATAGATCTACTTTTGTCAGACGTCCGCATTAATGAAAGGTTGATGAAGACTAGTCTCACAAATACTATACAAGAAAAACTCAAGGATTTAACCCGTTAGTGACCGACCCATCGTGTTTCTACGTCGGTCACTAACGGGCCTTATTCCGATGCCATAGACTTTTTACGTCGCGGCATCGGAATAAGTAAACAGAGCAGGGAACTGTCAGATCTCCCTGCTCTCAGCTGCTAGAGGCAGATGAGGGCTGGGAGCGTCCCTGCTCTGCTGTGTGAGATCGATATTAGTATCGATCTCACACGTTTAACCCCTCAGATGCGGTGCTCAATAGCGTGCACCGCATCTGAGTGGTTTTGGAGAGAGGGAGGGAGCTCCCTCTCTCCCCCACCGACACCCGGCGATACGATCGCCGAGTGTCTGTGTCTGTAATGGCAGCCGGGGGTCTAATAAAGGCCCCCAGGCTGCCTGGAGTGAATGCCCGCTAGATCATGCCGCAGGCATGACCTAGCAGATGCCTGTCCGTGTTAAACGGACAGGCAGTAATACACTGCAATACAAAAGTATTGCAGTGTATTATAAATGCGATCGCAGAATCGCATATTATAGTCCCCTAATGGGACTAGTAAAAAAGTAAAAAAAAAGTTTAATAAAGTTAATTAAAAAAAAAATGTGAAAAAAAATGAAAAACCCAGGTTTTCCCCTTACAAAATGCTTTACTATTAAAAAAACAAAATAAAGTTAAGTTACACATATTTGGTATCGCCGCGTCCGTAACGACCCCGACTATAAATCCATTACATTATTTAACCCGCACGGTGAACGCCGTAAAAAAAATAATAAAAAACTATGGAAAAATTGCTGTTTTCTGTGAATACTGACTTTAAAAAAATGTAATAAAAAGTGATCAAAAAGTCGCATCTACTCCAAAATTATACCAATAAAAACTACAAGTCGTCCCGCAAAAAAAAAAGCCCTCATACAACCGCATCGGCGAAAAAATAAAAACGTTACGGCTCTTCAAATATGGAGAACACAAAAACAAATAATTTTGAAAAAAAAGCGTTTTTACTGTGTAAAAGTAGTAAAACATACAAAAACAATACAAATTTGGTATCGTTGCAATCGTAACAACCCGCTGAATAAAGTTATTGTGTTATTTATACCACACGGTAAACGGCGCAGATTTAGGACGCAAAAAAGTGGCGAAATTTCCGATTTTTTTTTTTTTCTATTCCCCCCCCCCCAAAAAAAGTTAATAAAAGTTAATCGATAAATGATATGTACCTAAAAATGGTGCTATTAAAAAATACAACTTGTCCCGCAAAAAACAAGACCTTATACAGCTATGTCGATGCAAAAATAAGAAGGTTATAGCTCTTGGAATGCGACGATTGAAAAACGTAAAAAATAGCTTGGTCATTAAGGTCCAAAATAGGCTGGTCATTAAGGGGTTAAGAGACAAATTAAAGTCTCTAAACCTTATACATTATGAAAGGACATTAAAACACCTTAAATGGAATTTCTGCACTTTAGGAGATAGACCTAGCAAACTATTGGCAAAGAAAGGGAAACGACAAATGGCTAAATCCAAGTCTCCATTTTTTTAAATCCCCGAGCGGTCAGTACATATAGGATCCACAAGGGATTGCAGACTCTCTTGCGGACTACTATAGCAAACTTTATAACTTAAAAACAAATTCCTGCACACGGTTTTAGACATCATTATATGAGATCCCTTCCTCAAGCGTAATCATACGCCACCCACATTCTTATAGATACTAGGCTAGCCAGCGCACAATCTTGGAAGTCTCCCAGATCTCCCTCCTTACTTGATGTTCTAAGACGAGTAAACAGTCAAAGCTCTCATAAAACCTCATTATTATCTGATGTCAAATTGCACTGTTGAAGTTTGAAGTTAAAGGGGTTGTCCAGGAAAAAAATAAATTCTAAAACATGTCCCCCAGCCTTGATTTGCCTTCCCTAATACCCCCTATTAAACTTCTAACCAGTTTCTGTTTGATTTCCATCATCACTGCTGCTTTTTCTGTTTGTTTACATCCCTTGCTGTTTGTTTACATCCCTTTACTGGCTGTTTCCTGTCTTGTAATCCACTATACCCATGATCCCCGGCTGCATCTGAGGAGACCGTTGCAGCCTCCCCCTTCCTCCAAAGCACCTCAGCTATTTGCATACTGCCACGCCCCTCTATGGTCACATGGTCCTTCCCTGCTCTAATTACAGATTACAGGCAGACGCTCCCTCCCTGCACACGGTCTGAGGCCGGATTACACCAGCGTGTGCCTTTTGCTTGCGCAAAAAACACGTCGTTTTGTGCGCGCAAAAGGTACATAACAGCTCCGCGTGTCAGCCCCGTATGATGCGTGGCTGTGTGATTTTCGCGCAGCCGCCATCATTATGACACACTGTTTGTATGTTTGTAAACAGAAAAGCACGTGGTGCTTTTCTGTTTTCATTCACACTTTTTACTGCTGTTGCGCGAATCACGCGCGTACCACGGAAGTGCTTCCGTGTGCTGCGATTGATTTTCACGCACCCATTGACTTCAATGGGTGCGTGATGCGCGAACAACACACAAATATCGGACATGTCGTGAGTTTTACGCAGCGGACACACGCTGCATGAAACTCACAGACAGTCTGCACGGCCCTATAGACTAATATAGGTCCGTGTGAGGCGCGTGAAAATCACACGCGTTGCACGGACGTATTACACGTTCGTCTGAATAAGCCCTTACACAGTAATAATCATCATTATCCTTTGTGCCTCCATCTATCCCTGATCTAAGTCCAGGCACCCGTCTCCCTCCCCCGCCCCTTCCACAGCCTGATAAATGTCAGGGTATGTTCACAGGCAAAGACGTCTCAAAATACGGAGCCGTTTTCAAGAGAAAACAGCTCCTGATTTTCAGAAGTTTTTTGTGCAAATCGCGATTTTCTCTGCGTTTTTTACGCCCGTTTTTGGAGCTTTTTTCACTACAGTCTATGGAAAACGGCTCCAAAAACGTCTCAAGAGGTTTCCTGCACTTCTTTTTCGCGGTCGTTTTTTTATGTGTAAAAAAACACATCAAAAAACGCTCCTTCAGAACAGAACGCCGTTTTCCCATTGAAATCAATGGTCAGATGTTTGGAGGCGTTCTGCTTCGGATTTTTCGGGAGTTTACGGCCCGAAAAACGGACTAAAATAGGCCGTGTGAACATGCCCTAAGTCTGCCCACTCCACCTAAGTTCGACATCTTGGTACACACAATCCAGTCAGCACATTTACCTCACATGCTGCTGGATCTGTTCCAATAGATCCTGTATTAGGCCCTGTTCACACTGAGTTTTTTTGCTGGCAGAAAATTCTGCATCAAGATTCTGTCTTGAATTTGGAGGCAGATTTTGACCTGCCTGCACGCCGTTTGCCACGTTTTTTGCCCGCGGCCATTGAGGGAAAAAGAAGCGACATGCCCTATCTTCGGGCGTTTACTCCTCTGACATCTATGGGAGGCAGAGAAAGCGTTTTTCGCAGCGTTTTTGCCTGTTGCACTCAATGCCCGCGGGCGAAAATCGTGGCAAACGGCGTGGAGGCAGATCAAAATCTGGCTGAAAATTCAAGTGAAATTTTGAGGCAGAATTTTCTGCCTGCAAATAACTGTGTGAACAGGGCCTTAGGCTGTGTTCACACAGAGTTTTTTGCAGGAGGAAAATTCCTCCTGCAAAAACTGCTCCAGTAGGTTTTTGCACAGTGGTTTGACAAAAACTCGTCAAAACACTCGTCGAGGGTTTTTTTTCCTCTTTCTGACTCATTGAAATGGGGTTTTGGAGGAGGAAACCGCCTCAAGATGGGTCATGTTGCTTCTTTTTACCACGACGAGTTTTTTTTACTCGTGGAAAAAAAACTCGTCTGCCTCCCATTGAAATCAATGGGAGGCATTTTCGGGCGGTTTTTGAGGAGTTTTTTGGTGTGGTTTCTGCCCCAAAAAACTCGTCAAAAAACTCCGTGTGAACAGGGCCTTACAGTGAAGCAAACGCCAAACACTACTCCAAACAATGGTAAAACGTTTCTTTTTTTTTTTTACATAATTTACTATAAATGTATGTAAGACCCCATACACACTACCGTGCTTTTGTGGGCGCAATTCCCCCAAAAATCCACGAGAGAATTGCGGCCCCATTCACTACCTTCTATAGATACTGCCACAGCCCCCCTGTAGGTAATGCCACACAGCCCCCTGTAGGTAATGCCACACAGCCCCCTGTAGGTAATGCCACACAGCCCCCCCTGTAGGTAATGCCACACAGCCCCCCCTGTAGGTAATGCCACACAGCCCCCCCTGTAGGTAATGCCACACAGCCCCCCCTGTAGGTAATGCCACACAGCCCCCCCTGTAGGTAATGCCACACAGCCCCCCCTGTAGGTAATGCCACATAGTCCCCCCTGTAGGTAATGCCACATAGTCCCCCCTGTAGGTAATGCCACATAGCCCCCCCTGTAGGCAATGCCACCCTCCGTACTTTCCTGTAGGGGACGGCTCTGGAGAAATCCCTCACTTCACTGTCCATATATGAACAGTGAAGTGAGGTACTTCTCCTGGAACGGAATCCCCGGCCACATCGGCGGGGATTCCGCTTCAGAAGTCCCTGACGTCACTGTCCATATATGGACACAGTGAAGTCAGTGACTTCTCTTGGAGCAGAATCCCCGGCCAATTCGCCGGTGATTCCGCTTCAGAAGTCACTGTGTCCATATATGGACACAGTGAAGTCTGTGACTTCTCCTGGAGCGGAATCCCCAATCCCGGGTTTGGGGATTGCGCTCCTACAGTGAGCAAATAAACACCCTCCTCCTCCTCCTCACATGCGCTTCGGACTGTGAGGAGGAGAAGGAGAGAGCGAGCTACGGCAGACACGGCCGTCACAGTGCACACCGACACCACATATTAAGACTTGCGCATGCGCAATGAAACTGCTGCTGAAGACGCAGCCATATCATTTAACAGAGCATGCGTGGTAGTGTCAACCACGCATGCTCTAAGCAGATGGGGAAAACACGTGGTACAGTTACGTCATTTATGACGTAGCCATAGACTGTGGAAACCGGAAGTTAGGCGCGAATGGACGGGTATGCACAGGAAGTGCAAATTTTACATGGACAAGCGGTCACGTGATGGAAGAGGGGATACGACGATACAGCCAGCTAATCAAACGTAAGTACATTACAAAGTTAAATGTTTTTTATTGTTTAGTTTAATTAAAAGTAATTTTTTACTTCTGGAAAACCCCTTTAAGGATTCAATCTAAATATTTTGTTTAGTTGCACTTCTTATTTTTGTTGTTCTCCATGATCAGAGGTGTTGGTTTTACTGTTGTAATACCGTTACTTGTAATATCTTTAAAATCTCAATAAAAATCGGAATGATTGAAAAAAAGAAAGGAACAGACTACTAATCATTTATTGGTGAAGGCTCAATGTCCGTTTTATTTTGGTTTAATAAAAGTGACATTTTATGAAATTTAGTGTAGTGGACAATAGGTAATTATTTTCCCCTGGGGCAATCTGTTAAAACAATTCTTAAAATCTTATGCACTTTGTTGCTTCCGTTATACGCTGTGGATTTTCCTTCCCCAATTCGAGACTGAAAATCCGCAGCGTAACATTCCTTTATGGTACCAGGTTATTTTCTAATTGTACCAAGGTCTCTGCTTCCAGTTTAATGTTTAGAAAAGTGGCAAACCCCATTTACAACCTGGAAAACGTAGCCTCTGTTTACACTGGCATTTGTGTCTCTTATTCTGGTCCATCACTAACTGAAAAAAACTAAAATCTTTCTAGCTGACTCGATGTTGCATTTTGGAACACCCTTATCACTTGCCATTTGTTTTACTCCATTACATTAAAAAATGAATTTGTTTGTCAGGCATGTTGTGTTCATGTATTTTTACAGCAATGTTTTCTTCTCCTAACAAGGATCCTTGTGCATGCGCACTGCTTGAATACAGCATTATAAATGGAGCGTACACTGGATGTAATCTGCCTCCTGCACTGGAGTCTCTACAGCAGTAAGTTCATTTAAAGAGGCTCTGTCACCAGATTTTGCAACCCCTATCTGCTATTGCAGCAGATCGGCGCTGCAATGTAGATTACAGTAACGTTTTTATTTTTAAATAACGAGCAAATCAACGAGTGTTTGTGTCTCCGATGGCAGCCGGGGGCCTAATAAAGGCCCCCAGGTCTGCCTGTAGTGAGCGCTTGCTAGATCATGCCTCTGGCATGACCTAGCAGATGCCTGTCCATTTTACACGGACAGGCATAATACACTGCAATACAGAAGTATTGCAGTGTAATATAAACGCGATTAGATAATCGCATAGTGACATCCCCTAGTGGGAGTAGTAAAAACGAGCATTTTTGGCCAAGTTATGACCATTTTTGTATTTATGCAAATGAGGCTTGCAAAAGTACAACTGGGCGTGTTGAAAAGTTGACGAGAAGTATCATCCACTTCTCTTCAGAACGCCCAGCTTCTGGCAGATCACGCTGTGTCGTCACTCACAGGTCCTGCATCGTGTCAGACGAGCGAGGACACATCGGCACCAGAGGCTACAGATGATTCTGCAGCAGCATCGGCGTTTACAGGTAAGTCGATGTAGCTACTTACCTGCAAACGCTGATGCTGCTGCAGAGTCAACTGTAGCCTCTGATGCCGATGTGTCCTCGCTCGTCCGACACGATGCAGGACCTGGGGCAGGAAGTGAGTGAAGACACAGCGTGATCTCTCGAGAACACGCTGTGTCTGCACTGCCAGAAGCTGGGCGTTCTGAAGAGAAGTGGATGATTCTTCTCGTCAGAACGCCCAGCTAGTAAAAGAAGTAAAAACGCCCCGATGTACGCACATAATACACGCCCAGTTGGACTTTTACTTTAAACACGCCCACTTGGACTTTTGCAAGCCTCATTTGCATAAATACAAAAATGGTCATAACTTGGCCAAAAATGCTCGTTTTTACTACTCCCACTAGGGGATGTCACTATGCGATTATCTGATCGCGTTTATATTACACTGCAATACTTCTGTATTGCAGTGTATTATGCCTGTCCATGTAAAACGGACAGGCATCTGCTAGGTCATGCCAGAGGCATGATCTAGCAAGCGCTCACTACAGGCAGACCTGGGGGCCTTTATTAGGCCCCCGGCTGCCATCGGAGACACAAACACTCGTTGATTTTATCGCCGGGTGTCGGTTGGATGAGAGGGAGCTCCCTCCCTTTCTCCAAAACCACTTAGATGCGGCACTCGCTATTGAGCGCCACATCTGAGGGGATAAACAGGTGAGATCGATACCAATATCGATCTCACCCAGTCGAGCAGGGATGCCCTCAGCTACTTCTGGTAACTGAGAGCAGGGAGATTTGACAGCTCCCTGCTCTGTTTATTTATTCCGATGCAGCGCCGTAAAAAGGCTATTGCATCGGAATAAAGCCCGTTAGTGGCCGTCGTATAAACACTATGGGCCGGTCACTAACGGGTTAAAGCTGAATTAAAAAAATAAATGAATGACTGCAAGAAATAAGACATTCATTCACATGTTCTCCAAAGAAGCAGTGTAGTCTGCATCAATTTAAAGGGAACCTGTCACCAGCATTTCACCTATTGAACTCTACTCACCCCCACTCTGGCCGCTGCTGTCACAAGTTAATTGCCGTTATCCCCTCTCCTAAACTCCTCCAACCGTAAATAACGGTCTGAAAACATTTTGTGCCTTTTTTGTTAATAATCAGGCAGTCTTGTTCATTCCTCTTCATAAACCTGCCCCGCCCTGAATGCCAAAATCTTGTCTGAGAGTGTGCATACGCCCGTCATTCATGGTACGATACCGTTCCCTGCTTTGTCCGGCCTCAAATCCAGTTACTGCGCATGGACCGCTATGATGTCCCGTTGTGCACACATACCACAGTGGGATTTTGTGTGTGCTGAGGGGAGACTAGGAGCTGTCAATCAAAAGTAAGGAGACGGGGTTAACTCTGAAAGGCTTGAGGAATTAAGATTTGACTCTTTTCAAACAAATATCTCTTTCATGCTCCTTAGCATACGGGAACACTAAATAACGGAATACTAAAGGTACAGAGCCTACTTAGAAGATAATTCTAGGTTACATATACAGTGAATATAAAAAGTCTACACACCACTATTAAAATGCCAGGTTTTTGTCATGTTACAAAGTCAGTACAAGATTAATAATTTCAGAACTTTTTCCACCTTTTAATGTCTGTACCATTCCATTGAAAAACAAACTGAAATCTTTTAGGATGGAAAAATAAAAATAAACAAAAATAATGTGGTTGCATAAATCGTCACACTCTTAAACTAATACTTTGTTGAATTACCCTTTGACTTTATGACCGCATTCAGTCTTTTTGGGTAGAAGTCTATAAGCATAGCAATGCCTTGTCTTGACTTGGCAATTGTTGCCCACTCTTCCCTGCAATCTGACAGATTTGGGGCGCTTTTGCGAGGGTATCTCGTGTGTACAGCCCTCCTCCTGTCACCCCACAGATTTTCAATAGGATTCAGGTCTGGGCCATTCCAAAACTCTGATGTTCTTCTGGTGAAGCCATTCTTTTGTTGATTTGGAGGTATGCTTTGGGTCGTTGTCATGCTGAAAGGTGAAATTCATCTTCAGCTTTTTAGCAGAGGCCTGCAGGTTTTGTGCGAATATTGACTGATATTTAGAACTATCCATAATTCCCTCTACCTTGACTAAAGCCCCAGTTCCAGCTGCAGAAAAACAGCCCCAAAGCATAATGCTGCCTCCACCATGCTTCACTGTGGGTATGGTGTTCTTTTGGTGATGTGCAGTGTTGGCTTTGCGCCAAACATGCCTTTTGGAATTATGGCCAAAAAGTTCAACCTTGGGCTCATCAGACCATAACAAGTTTTTGGCAGACTTGATGTAGGTCTTTGCAAAACATAGCCGGGCTTGAATGTTTTTCTTTGTTAGAAAAGGCTTCCGTCTTGCCATCCTACCCTACAACCCAAACATATGAAGAAAACGGGAGATTTTTGTCACATGCACTACACAACCAGTACCTGCCAGAAGATCCTGCAGCTCCTTTAATGTTGCTGTAGGCCTCTCGGTAGCCTCCCGGACCTTTCGTCTTGTCTTTTCATCAAGTTTTGAGGGACGTCCAGTTCTTGATAATGTCACTGTTGTGCCAAATGTAATCCACTCCTTGACCGTCGTCTCTGTGTTCGATGGTATATCTAATGCCTTGGAAATACTTTGGCACCCTTCTCCTGACTGATGCCTTTCAACAATCAGATCCCTTTGATGTGTTGTAAGTTACGGACCATGGCTTTTGCTGTCACACGCAACAAATAAAATGTCAGGAAAATCCTAATAGAACAGCTGAACTTTATATGGGGTCACTGAGAATCACTTTAAATAATGGCAGCTGTGTACTGACTACTAGTTAACATGAGTTTAAATCTGATTTGGCTAATTCTGAACACAACCACATCCCCAATAATAAGAGGGTGTTCACACTTATGCAACCAAATTATTTTTGTGTTATTTTTATTTTTCCCCCCTAGATGATTTCAGTTTGTTTTTCGATGGAATTGTACAGATTATGGGTCACATTAAAGGTGGAAAAAGTTCTGAAATTATTCATTTTGGATGGACTTTGTAACATGACAAAAACCTGGCATTTTAATAGGGGTGTGTATACTTTTTATATCAACTGCACATGATTTTTCACCTACTTCTACCAGGTATTGGTGATATAATAGGTAAAATGCTGGTGACTGGTTCCCTTTAAAGAGACTTGAGACAGTAGCGCGTTCTCTTTAGTACTTATAACGGACTGCTCTTTTGATGATGTGATCTTTTAGTGAGGCAACGAGAGTTTGTGTCCAGTCTACAGTTAGACTATTTCAATCACTGATAAAATATGTTGTAATTTCAAGTAAAAAAGAAAACGTTTGTGTGTATTTTCAGATGTGATTAATCAGATGGAACACTGCTTCTCTCCAAAAGATTTGGCTGGATAACTCCATCACCCTCAGATACCGTACATGTTCAAAATGATTGTAATTTTGGTATTTTGCACTGGAGTCAATAAGGTTAATAGTATTATTAAAGTATGGGCGCGACACAAGCACTTATTTTGAATGAAAACCTTTATGGGGCAGTATCTTTTCTATTTCCTTAGATCCTCACTAGTACAGCACTTCATGCCGTAATTCTTGTTCTGTAATAGACAGCTCAAACTGTTAAGGGACTTTTTTTTTTACTAAACCTGTCTTGATCTAGTTAATCGAGCTTCAAGAACATATCGGCCGCAGAGAAATACCTTTACCTTCATAAGTAATTAGGAAAAAGTAAGTTTCTCATTGTGAGAGTGGATTCTACTGCCTCCTTGTGGTTCACAGTATATTTTAGTCACATAGTATGTTAATAAAAGCATATCAAGAGTTAACAGTCTCCGTTCATTTATTCCATTCTGGGTTCACATGCTTTTTTTCTTTTCTTTAAGTAGTTTCATTTTAATCCACTTTTCTAGCAGTTTTCTTGTATAATTTCCAAACATTTACACATATTTAATAGAATAAGTGCCACGTTTACTCTGGTTTCTAGATATACAAGTGAATATATATTATTTATTAATAAACTTTAACCTCTTAGACACTGGTCTGACACAATTTGGGAAGTATATGGCAGAGGTTGGTCTCACGGATGTGTGGCGCGCAAAGTGGCCCTCTACTACGCAATACTCTTGTGTGTCCTCTACTTATGGCTCGTTATCCAGAATAGATCTGATGTTTAGTAATAGTTTGGGAGTTGTGTGTGTGGGGGGAGTGGAGTACTTGCCGCGGTCGTTGTCTGATCACTCCCCGATGCTATTGAAGATCAGAACTAGTCCGCAGGTGGGTGGGTTAAGAATGCACTGGAGGCTGAATCCGTTCTGGATTACATTGGTGGGGGGAGGATAAAATAGTTACGAGTCTGCAGGAATATTTTGACTTTAACCCCTTAGTGACCAGCCCATTTTAGGCCCTAATGACCAAGCTATTTTATTCGTTTTTCTATAGTCTCATTCAAAGAGCTATAACGTTTTTATTTTTTCGTCTACATAGCTGTATGAGGACTTGTTTTTTGCGGGATTAGTTGTACTTTTTAATAGCACCATTTTAGGGTACAAATAATTTTTAGATTAACTTTTATTAACCTTTTTTGGGGGGGATTATAAAAAAAACCCTGAAATTCCGCCATTCTATGCGTTTTTAAATTGACGCCGTTCACTATGCGACGTAAATAACATGTTACCTTTATTCTATGGGTCGGTACGATTACGGCGATACCACATATGTAGAGGTTTTTTTATGTTTTACGACTTTTGCACAATATAAACACTTTTGAACTAAAATTATTTGTTTTTGCATCGTCGCTTTGCAAGAGCCGTAATTGTTTTATTTTTCCATCAATGTAGTGATTTTTTGGGCTTGTTTTCTGCGGGACAAGACGTAGTTTTGAATGGTACTGTTTTGGGGTGCATGGGACTTATTGATTCATTTTTATTATGACTTTTTTTGGGGGGCAATGGAAAAAAATTGCAATTTCGCCATTGTTTTTTGCGGGTTTTTTTTACGGTGTTCACCTTGCGGTTTAAATTACATATTAACTTTATTATTGGAGTCATTACGGTCACGGCGATACCACATATGTGTACTTTTTTTTTTTACACTTTTACTAAATAAAACCACTTTTTATGGAAAAAAATGTTTGTTTTTTTTTGCTGTACTTTTTATTAATAATCTTTATTTCACTTTGAGGACTTATTTTATTAGTCCCACTAGGGGACTTTACTGTGCGATCATCCGATCGCTGCTATAATGCTTTGGTATACTTCGTATACCAGAGCATTATTGCCTGTCAGTGTAAATCTGACAGGCAATCTGTTAGGACGTGCCTCCGGCGCGTCCTAACAGGCATATGTCCAGGGCAGACCTGGGGGCTTTTATCAAGCCCCCGGCTGCCATGACAGCCCATCGGAGACCCGCGATTGCATTCGCTGGCCGCCGATGGGTGACAGAGGGAGCGCACTCCCTCTGTAAACAAAGTTAAATGCCGCGGTCGCTATTGACGGCGGCATTTAACAGGTTAAACGGCCGCGATCGAAGTAAACTTCGATCGCGGGCGTTGGAGCAGGAGCTCAGCTGTCATCGGACAGCAGAGCCCCGGCTCCTGGCTGCACGGGAGACCCGTGCAGGACTTCGGCTAGGCGAACGTATAAAGGCGTCAGCCTAGCCTAAGGCCCCTTAGTGACCGACGTAAAAAGGCGTATTGGTGGTCACTAAGGGGTTAATAAGGACACGGTTCCTATTGATGTCCTATGGGACGCTATGAAGGCGTATATACGGGAGATCACGGCCATAAAGAACAAATCAAGACAAGTGGGCATAACCCTGACGCGTAGGATGACATTGACGGAGGAAAGACATGTCGCAAATAGCACGGCAGATACGTTGGCTCAGTGGAAGGTCGCCCAAAAATTACTGAGGGAACATCTGATAGAACATGCGGCTAATAAAAGGCTTTTTATGCAACAAAAGTATTATGAAGAGGGGGAGACGACGGGCAGACTGTTAGCTACTATAGCTAGACCTCCGCGGGAAGGCACGTTTATCTATCACTTGCAGGATACCGATGGGGCCCTGGTTGGGGAAACAGGAGACATACTGGGTGTGTTAAAATCCTTTTATACGAAGTTGTATCGCTCCAGAGTAGAATATTCGGGGGCTCTTCTGACGGGATATTTGGAAGGAATGACGTGGGTTACTTTGAAGGACGAGGATAGGGAGCTTTTGGAGGCGCCATTAACTCTGGAGGAAATGCAGCAAGCGGTGAGTTCTATGGCAAATGAAAAGGCCCCAGGGATGGATGGAATACCTACGGAATTATACAAAACATGTGGGGATAAGCTTTTGCCAGAGTTACTGGAGGTGTTCCAGGATAGTTTTGCGAGGGGGAGTCTGCCGCAGACTATGTACGAAGCTGCAATAGTGGTTATTCCTAAAGATGGGAAGGACCGGACACAACCTGACTCTTACCGACCAATATCCTTGTTGAACTCTGACATCAAAATTTTAGCAAAGGTTCTGGCTAACAGACTGACAAAAGTAGTGTCTACAGTTGTTGGTCCGGATCAGTCGGGGTTCATGGCATCAAAATCTACGGCTGTTAATCTGCGGCGACTGTTCCTGAACATACAGGCAGATACTGGAGACACGCAGTCTAGGGCAGTGCTGTCTTTAGATGCCGCTAAGGCGTTCGATAGTGTGGAGTGGGGGTACCTATGGGTTGTTTTGGAGCGGTTTGGTTTTGGGAGGAACTTTATTAGATGGGTGAAATTGCTCTATAAGGAACCAATCGCTAGAATAAGAGCTAATGGAATGGTGTCGGAGACTTTTGTTCTGGGGAGGGGGACGCGTCAGGGATGCCCACTTTCCCCGTTACTGTTTGCTCTGGCGATTTGAACCTTTGGCGAATGTAGTGAGACAACATCCGGGTATAGAAGGATTTAGATATGGTGACTTAGAGGAGTGTATAGCATTATATGCTGATGATATTCTGTTGTTTTTGGGAGGGGTGGGCCGGTCGTTGCTGGTGGTTATGACTGTACTGGAAAGGTTTGGTAGATTCTCGGGATTACAAATTAACTGGAATAAGTCGGTACTGTTGCCGCTTACATCTCTGACTATGCCGTTGGTGGTGGGGGGGCATAAATGTACCTTGTGTGAAGGAATTTAAATACCTGGGAATTATGGTCTCGGCGAGGGTACAGGACTTTGTTGCTTTAAATGTGAAACCATTGTACGACAAACTGACAGGACGAAAATTTGGCTTGGGCTGCCGCTTTCAGCGTTAGGTCGGGCAAACCTGATAAAAATGAGTCTTCTGCCTCAGGTTCTCTATGTTGTGCATAATGCCCCAGTGTGGTTGCCTACGTACTGGTTCAGGAGGATACATAACTTGTTTAGAGACTTGGTGTGGAAAAGCGGGATCCCTAGGATCAAATTGGAAAAATTACAGTTACCAACGGAACAGGGAGGCTTGGCTATACCAAATGCTTGGATTTATTATTTGGCGGCTCAACTGCAACACTTTAGTGGCTGGAAGGATAGGGACGGGTAGATGGGAAATTGTTGTTCTATTCAGGCCAACGCACTGATATGTTGGAAGCGATGGAATCCCATAAATTGAGGAGGGAGGCGAGGGGAAAAGCGACGCAACTTTATTATTAATACATAAGGTGTGGTGGGAGTGTAAGAAATTATTGGGAGTTACAGGGTATTCCAATTACATACCTATCTGGGACAACCCATATTTATGGGAATTTAACACCTTGGATGGCTTTCAGGAGTGGGTACAAAAAGGGGTCAGATTGGTATGCCAGCTATACGAAGGAGGAATTCTAAAGCTGTTCTCACAATTGCAGGAGGAGTTTGGACTCCCACATAGGCTGTTCTACCAGTACCTTCAATTGCGTCATGCTGCACAGGCCCAAGCTAGAGCTGTGGATTTGAACTGCTCCACTATGGGGGTAGTGGAGCAGGTATTGGGGGCGAGGGACACGAAAGGGATTAGATCTTTGCTGTACGGTACGTTGCTCTCCAAATTCCTTGGTGATCCGCTGGCGGAGATTAAAAGCAAATGGGAAGGGGATGTGGGGGCTTTGACTGATGACGAATGGGAGGAGATACTTGAATCATCAAAAGTACTCTCCATCAGTGTGGCACATAGGAGGTCGCAACTATTTCTCCTGCATAGGGTGTATAGAACGTCTAAGGTGTTATGGCAAATGCGGCTTAGACCAACAATGGAGTGCCCAAGATGCTCGTCAGATGGGGCGGACTTGAAACATGTTCTGGAGCTGTCCAATGCTAAGTGGATTTTGGGGGGAGGTTAGAGGAATGGTAACGAAGGTGTATGGTAGAGATTTTCCGTTGGACCCGAAGATATTTCTTCTGGGATGTATGGGTGGGGAGGGAGGGGATAGAGCTGAATTGCTGTCTATTAAAAAGGTGTTATACCATGCAAGGAAACTGATAGCAAAATACTGGTTGCAAGCGGATCCCCCGGGGTGTCTGAACTAGTGGGTTATGTTAACCGTACGGTATCGTTGGAACACCGGATATATATGAAACGTGGGGCAATGCACAAATATGATAAACAATGGGGTAAATGGTTGCACAGTCATGGAGAGACGGGTCAGTAGGAGACTTTTCAAGGTAATTCCGTAAGGGCTTTTGTTCTGACTGTATAATGTGCGGAGACGGGTGGCTGGAAGTGCCTGGAAAAGATGGGGGTATTGCGAGGAGGCGACTGGTTGGGGTGGGGGGAGGGAGGGAACGGGGGTTCACTCTAAGGTGCAGTGGATGTCCTACGACTGGCACATATAGACATTTATTCCCATAGGGTAGGGAGAGTGAG
Organism: Rhinoderma darwinii; assembly: GCF_050947455.1. Classification (NCBI taxonomy): domain Eukaryota; kingdom Metazoa; phylum Chordata; class Amphibia; order Anura; family Rhinodermatidae; genus Rhinoderma; species Rhinoderma darwinii. The sequence goes on along the minus strand of NC_134689.1, from coordinate 193,645,535 downwards.
AGGAGAGGGGGTGGCTGGAGGTTTGAAAGATTCTCTGAAGAGACTGGGTAAAAAGAAACATGGGAGGGGGGATATGGGACAAACCGTATTGTGCAGGAGGGATAGGTGGGCTATGCATGCACTGGGTATATTGTAATAAAAGAGAAGCTAAGTTTGTTTTTTTATATGTACCAGATGTTTATTTTATGTTGTACAAATTTAATAAAAAGTTTTGATTTAAAAAAAAAAACAAAAAAAAAAACTTTAACCTCTTAACCTATCATGGTGTACATTATTGTCATGATTGGTAAGGTAGTAGTATGTAGCGGGTTCACGGACTGTCCCTCAAAAAACATGCCTTTAAATGGCTATGTCCACAGAAACATTTAAAGTTATGAAAGGCGGGGAGGGAAAAACTATAATAGGCTTGGTACTTAACCCCTTCAGGACCAAGCTCATTTTGGCCTTCAGGACCAGCCCCATTTTTTTCAACTCTAACGTGTCATTTTATGTGGCAATAACTTTGGAATGCTTTTACCTATCCAAGCGATTATGAGATTGTTTTCTTGTGACATATTGGACTTTGTTAGTGGAAAAATGTGATCGATAAATTCATTGCTTATCTGTGAAAAACACCAAAACTTTGAGAAAATTTGCAAAATGGATGATTTTTCGAAATTTAAATGTATCTACTCGTAAAACAGAAAGTAATACCACCCACTAATTAACATTTCCCATATGTCTACTTTGTTTGCATCGTTCTTTTGAATGTCTTTTTATTTTTTTAGGACGTTACAAGGCTTAGAACTTTAGCAGCAATTTCTCAGATTTTCAAGAAACTGTCAAAAGGCTATTCTTTCAGGGACTAGTTCAGTTCTGAAGTGGCTTTGAGGGGCCCATATATTTGAATCCTTTATAAAACACCATTTTAAGAACTGCACCCCTCAAACTATTTAAAACCGCATTCCGAAAGGGTTTTAACCCTTCAGGCGTTTCACAGGAATTAAAGCAAAGTAGAGGTGAAATCTACAAATGAAATTTTTTTTGCCAAAATTCGTTTTGTAATGCATTTTTTTTCGTAACACAAAGTTTTACCAGAGAAACGCAACTCAATATTTAGTGCCCAGATTCTGCAGTTTTTATAAATATCCCACATGTGGCCCTTGTGTGCTAATAGACTGAAGTACGGTACTCTCTCTCTCCTGGACAAAGGGGATTTTCTCGCCACAATAGACCTAAAAGATGCGTATCTCCACGTACCGATTCATTCAAGATACAGGAAATTCCTGAGAATTGCTATCTGGATGCAGAGAGAGTTGGTACATCTACAATTCACGTCTCTTCCCTTCGGGATATCGTCGGCCCCCTACGTGTTCACCAAGGTCACGGTGGCAGTAGCAGCCAGTTTCAGGAGGAAAGGTATTTCCATAATACCCTATCTGGGTGACTGGCTGATATAAGACAAATCAGAAGCAGCCCTCAATACTCATCTACAAATCATGCTGTCAGAAATTCAAGCATTGGGATAGCTTATCAATGGGGAAAAATCCCACATTCAGCCATCGCAGGAGAAACAGTTCATGGGATTTCTGTTAAATACTCGACAGATGATGTACCTGCCACCAGAAAGACGGTGTCGTATACAGGAGGCCGCACGGCATCTGTCAAATCAGGCCAGTATCAATTCGTCTGATGATGAAAGATCTGGGTCTGATGACATCGGCCAGCGAGGTTATCGATTGGGCAAAATGGAACATGTGACCTCTACAGCGGGAAATCCTGTAGCTTTGGAGCCGAGACATAAAAACTCTGGACAATACAGTGATTATTTCCAGAGACACAAGAGCCTCCCTAAGATGGTGGTTTCGTCTAAAAAACGGCAGATCCTTTTCCCCCCTGTGGGTTGACATATCGACAAGACGCGTCCAGCTCAGGTTGGGGAGCTCATATGGCAGGACAAATGGTGAAGGGCACCTGGTCTCCGACCGAGAGATGTCTATCCTCAAATGGCAGAGAGATGCGAGCAGTCATGAGAGCCCTTACATATTTTCACCAAGCCGTCCAGGGGAAAGCGATCAGAGTTCGCTCCGACAATGCGACCACAGTCTCCTACTTGAACCACTAGGGAGGCACCCGATCCATAGCCCTCCTTATAGAAGTGGCACTGATCCTATCATGGGCGGAAGTTTATGCTCAACAGCTGATAGCTGTGTATATAAAAGGGACCCTCAACATTATAGCAGACAGGCTGAGCCGCGACCTTCCGCTACCAGGAGAATGGTCTCTAAACCAACAAGTCTATGCTCAGATAGTGGAATCCTGGGGTCAGCCACAAGTAGACCTGATGGCCACACGACAGAATGCAAAGGCGGACCTATTTTGCTCCCTGTTCAGGGCAGACAAGCCGTGGGTCATAGACGCTCTATCCATACCATGGAAGTTCCACCTGGCATACATATTCCCGCCTATCCCGATGATCCCAAAGGTCTTACAGAAGATCTAACGGGAACAAGTCTCGACAATTGCCATCTGCCCTTTCTGGCCAAAAAGAGCGTGGTTCTCCCTATGTCAACGAGCAAAGGAGTCTTCTGGGTTCTGCCTCAGATTCCATCCCTTGTGACACAAGGCAATCGCTATTGTCCCCATCTAAACCGTTTCCAGTTGACCGCATGGAGGTTGATCGCTCCCTTTTAGCCAACTCAGGACTGTCAGACAGTCATCAACACCCTCTTACAATCTAGAGGGGTTGCGACCAACAAGACCTATGGCAGGATTCGGTTGGTATTTCTGAGATGGTGCAAAGACCAACAACTTTCCTCCTCCTCCCCATCCATCCAGAACATACTGGATTTCTTACAGGAGGGTTTTGACAGAGGGCTCAAGCCGGGCACAATTGGGGTATGTTCACACGATTAACAAAATACGTCTGAAAATACAGAGCTGTTTTCAAGGTAAAACAGCTACTGATTTTCACACGTTTTTCGCTGCGTTTTTGGAGCGGTTTTCAATAGTCTATGGAAAAACGGCTCCAAAAACGTCCCAAGAAGTTTCCTGCACTTCTTTTGACGAGCAGTCATTATACACGTCGTATTTTGACAGCGACGCGTAAAATGACAGCTCGTCTGCACAGAACATCGTAAGATCCATTGCAAGCAATGGGCAGATGTTTGCCGACCTATTGGAGCCGTCTTTTCAGGCGTAAAACGCCTCTATTACGTCTGAAAAGTGGTCATGTGCACATACCCTTAAGGTACAAATATCTGCACTTCTTAGGCAAGAAACTATCATCTGTACCCCTCATTCAGAGCTTCGTAAAGGAAGTCCAGAAGATCAGACCAACTGTAACTGATCCAGTCCCTTAAAGGGATTTATGTGTGGTGCTCAATCACCTCTGTGAACCCCCGTTTGAGCCCTTGGAGGCAGTGACATTGAAATATCAATCGCTAAAAGTCTGTTTTCTAGTAGCTATAACAACAGCCAAGAGGGTCAGTGACATACAAGCTCTTGGATCGGCTGAACCTTATCTACTTTTTCTTCAGGACCGTGTCCTGATGAGGACATTACCTTATTTCACCCCAAAGGTGTCTTCCTTTCAAAACAACCAAGAGATTGAGTTACCAGTGTTCTGTCCAGAGCCATCATCAGAAGAATGGAAACTGCACTCATTGGATGCCAGTAGAGCCTTAAAAACATATATTCATCGAACCAAGGAGTTTAGAAAATCCGACCATCTTTTTCTATAATTTCAAGGCCAAAAATTATCTAAGTCCTCCCTGTGCAGATGGATAAGGGAGGTGATTACTATCTGCTACACGCAGGCTGGCTTACAGACTCCACAGAGCCTTAGAGCTCACTCTACTAGAGCCGTATCCACGTCATGGGCAGAGAAAAGCTGCATTCCAATCGATCAGATATGCAGAACAGCCTCATGGACCTCTCCACATACGTTTGTAAAACATTATAAGCTAGACAAAGATGGAGAAACTGCTTTTGGTCGTGCGGTCATTTTGTCCGCAATTCAAGAAGACCTACCCTAAAATGGTTACGTGCTACATCCCCATGGGTGCTGCTGCTGCTGCGGACGTCAAGGAAAGTGTAATTTCTACTTACAGCAAATTCTCTTTCCTTTAGTCCTAGCAGCAGCAGCACTGCTCCCCCCCCCCCCCCCCCAATAAAAATTTTAATTCAATAGACCTTGAGTCGGCATGGGATTTTTTCTTTTACTGTTATAAATACATGTGACCAGCTGTGAGGCTAGCACTTATAGGGTAGCCAATTAATTAAAATAAATTGATACCACCTGTCCTAACTTCTAGGAGGATAGAATATCCCCATGGGTGCTGCTGCTAGGACTAAAGGAAAGAATTTATGGTAAGTAGAAGTTACACTGTATACCCTATGAAATAGCAATGCTGGGGTATCTATTCTTTAGAGCTCTGCACCGTGCCATTCCTCTGATATCCCTCATGGAAATGTATGAATAAATTCACAACTGGGTGTTACCATTCCCTTTGTCAAAAGGTTATGTCCATGCGCAGACTGGCACTGCCAGAACAGGTAACAGTTGACAATTTATTCATAAATTTCACGGAGGAATAACAGAAGAATGGTACAACACAGTTCTAAGAAAAGATACTCCAGAATTGTTAGATTATGGGAAATATCAGTACACAATATGAACAAAAAGTATTGGGACATCCACCCATTACACCTACAAGAGCTTTTATGACATCCCATTCTTAATCCAAAGGCCTCAATATGGCGTTGATCCTCCTTTGCAGTTAAAACATTTTACAGTCTTCTGGGAAGACTTTCTGCCAGATTTCAGAGTGTATCTATGGGAATTTTTGTCCATTCATCCAACAGCATTTGTGAGATCAGCCACTGATGTTGAGCGAGACCCGGGCTTGAAGTCTCTGTGGCTTTTCATCCTAAGGGTATGTTCACACGCTTAGCAAAAAACTTCTGAAAATACAGAGCTGTTTCCAAGGGAAAACAGCCTCTGATTTTCAGGCGTTTTTGAAGTTGAAAATGAAGCTTCTTTTCATTTGGAGCTTCTTTTCAGACGTTTTTTGAGGCGTTTTTCATAGTGTTCAATGGAAAATCAGCTAAAAAAAAAAAGAAGTGACATGTTACTACTTTTTACGGAGCGTCTTTTTACGCCCTGTTTTTTAAAACAGGTGTAAAAAGAAGCCCCATATGAACTAAATGCTGTTTTTCCAATTGATTTCAATGGGCAGATGTTTGTAGGCGTTCAGCTTGTTTTTTCAGGCGTTTTTTGAGGTATAAACGCCCCGAAATACGGCTGAAACCACTACGTGTTAACATACCCTAAAGGTGTTTGATGGGGTTGATGCGCAAACCAGTGAAGTTCTTCCACACCAAACTCACCCAAGAGTGATGCTGAAACAGAAACGTGCCATCCCTAAACTGTTCCTACAAAGTTAGAAGCTGAAGCATTTCGACTTCCCTTCACTGGAACTAAAGAGCTTCGGCCACTCCATGAATAACAACCCCATTATCCCACCTTTTCCAAACTTTACAGTTGGCACAATTCAGTAAGACATGTAAAGTTCTCCTGGCATTCGCCAAGTCCAAACTCGTCCATCACACTGCCAGATAAAGAAGGGTGTTTCATCACTTCAGAGAACACATTTCCACTGCTCCACAGACCAGTGCTTTACACCACTCCATCCGACGCTTGGCATTGTGCTTGGCGATCAAAGGCTTGCATACAGGTGCTCGGCCATGTAAACCCATTCCATGAAGCTCCCGGCCCTCAGATTTTGTACAGATGTCAATGCCAGAGGTTTGGAATTCTGCAGTTAAGTCAGCAGACTATTTTTATGCACTATACGCCTCAGCACTCTGTGACCCCACTCTGCAACTTTACGAGGTCTGCCTCTTCATGGCTGCATTGCTGTGGTTCCTAAACACTTCCACTTTGTAATAATACCACTCAGTTGATTGTGACATTTCTTTCTTCCTAGATATTCCACAACGTGACTTGTTTAAACATTGACACCCTATTACAGTATCACACACAAATTCAGTGAGCTCTGTAGAACGTTCCATTCTTTCACAAATGTTTATAAAGACAGACTATGGATAGGAGCTGGATTTTATACACCTGTTGCAATGAGTCTGAATAAAATAGAAGAAATGATCCAGTGCTGAGTCGTACTTTGAGTTTAAAAAGGAAGCAGTATTCCCACCTTTATTGGGGTGTTGAAATTAAAATTGAAGGGAAACGCAGTCCCAAGACCTGTGTAGATAGTAGGCGGTTTGCCCTGGCCTACGCGTTTCGAGCACGTACTGTGCTCTTACTCATGGCAAAGAAATGCTCGAAACGCGTAGGCCAGGGCAAACCGCCTACTATCTACACAGGTCTTGGGACTGCGTCTCCCTTCAATTTTAATTTCAACACCCCAATAAAGGTGGGAATACTGCTTCCTTTTTAAACTCAAAGTACGACTCAGCACTGGATCATTTCTTCTATTTTTCTACTGCACACCGCCAGCCATAGCGGGGATCCGAGTGGAGAGTCTGGAGACGCATCAAACTGGTGAGCTGGAGGTTTCCTCCCTTCTTTACTGCTTTCTGAATAAAATACCTTAAGAGCTTGTTTGTTCGCACGAACGTGGGAAAATGCAGACCTAAAAAAATGGCAGTTTTTCACATCCAAGTTGCACCTGTGCGAGTCCCATTTTCACAGATCCCCTGTGAAGGATTTGCCTGACACAGCTTCTGTGTCGACGCCCGTGGTTAATCAGCCTGCATCTGTTCCTAGGTCTGCTAGAGTGACTTGATCTGCTACCACTCAGGCTGGTAGGCTGAGGAGTGGGAGAGCCTATCGCAGCCTGGCCAGACGGTTCTAGCTCCCGCCCTTGGTCCACTTATACCTTAATTTGCTGCTTGTCCTTTGCCTGTGATTGTCCTGTTTCCTGGCTCTGCTGTTACTATTGACCTCTGCTTCATATTGACCCTGGCTTGACAGACTATTCTCCTGCTCTGCAATTGTTACCATGTACACTCCTGGTTTGACTCTGCTCGTCCACTACTCTGTTGCTCACGGTGTTACCGTGGGCAACTGCCCCACATTCCTTTGCTTTTGTGTTCCCTTGTCTTGTTTGTCTGTCGTGCACATATTGAGCGTAGGGACCGTCGCCCAGTTGTACACCGTCGCCTAGGACAGGCTGTGCAAGTAGGCAGGGACTGAGTAGCGGGTATATTAGGGCTCACCTGTCTGTCTCCCTATCCTGACATTACATCCCCATAGACTTGAGTCTATGGAGGGATCCGTGAAAACGGAAGAAATAGGACATGTTCTATTTTTCAACGAACCCGTCACACAGTCCGTTGAAACAGCCATGTGAACAGCTTCATTGAAATACATGTGTCCATGTGACGGCCGTTGTTTTAACGGCTGTCACACGGACATATTAAGCGTTCGTGTGAATAAAGCCTAATTCAATGATAAAAATGTGTCCCAATACTTATGTCCTTTTATAGTACAAACACTATATGGACAAGTCTGGAGAAATGACAGGTTCTCTCCTAATAAAACTTTAAACTGCCTGTGTAACCTGTGTTGCAGTCTTATGATGGTGTTTAATTGGTGCTTTTTTTTTACTGTAAAGAAAAAAAGATGGATAAAAGAGGCCTTAAAGGCTATGTAAACCTTTGATGGGCATTTTTATTTCAATAAACAGTCAGTGTGTTTGGTGTAACTTTTTAGTTAGTCTTTGTTAAAAATTATTTTTACTGTTCTAGATACAGCTGCTCTATAGTCTCTATACAGAGCAGCTGTATGTAGCGCTAAACCCTGTTCCCGTCAGGTCCACAGTGATCCATCTGTAACCTATCACATCTAAGTTCATACCTTAGATGTGATTGACACACAGGATCCACTTGTAATCTGAGACACGCAGGAGCTGCTGACACAGCACCCATCACGGGACTGACTGATTCAGGTCATAGTGAACAATACATCTGCTCTAGGCAATACAGAGCAGATGTATCTCAAAAAGTAAAACAAATCTTTAATAGACTAATTAAAAAAGTTACACCAAACACACTAACACTTGCTTAATACAAAAAAAAAAACAATTACCCTCAAGGTGTACATAGCCCTTAAAGAGACTCTGTCACCACATTATAAGTGCCCTATCTCCTATATAAGGAGATCGACGCTAAAATGTAGGTGACAGTAATGCTTTTTATTTAGAAAAACTATCTATTTTAAACCACTTTATGAGCGATTTTTAGCTTTATGCTAATGAGTTTCTTAATGCCCAAGTGGGCGTGTTTTACGTTAGACCAAGTCGGCGTTGTATAGATGAGTGTATGACGCTGACCAATCAGCGTCATGCACTTCTCTCCATTCATTTACACTGCACTAGCGATACAGTTATATCGCTATGTGCAGCTACATACACAAACACTAACATTACTGACACTTCTGAATCTTTTCTGTGAGATTCCAGCAAGGCAATTGTAATCTCGTTTGAAATGACAGGTTACATTGTAATCTCGCGAGATTACGTTTGCCTTGCTGTAAATCTCACAAAGACACTACAGACATGTCAGGATTCTGAATACACACCACGTCCAGGCTGGTAGTGATGTATATTCATTATCAGGACACTACAGTAATGTTATAGTGTGTGTATGTAGCCGCCCATAACAATATAACTATATCGCTAGGGCAGTGTAAATGAATGGAGAGAAGTGCATGACGCTGATTGGTCAGCGTCATACACTCCTCTGTACAACGCCCACTTGGTCTAATGTATCCAAGCGATTCTGAGATTGTTTTCTCGTAACACATTGGACTTTATGTTACTGGCCAAATTTGCTCGATATGTTCAGTATTTAATTGGGAAAAACACCAAAATTTAGCGATACTTAAATTTATCTGCTTGTAAGACAGGCAGTTATAACACACCATATGTCTACATTAGATTGACATCGTATTTTTACACGGGTCAGTTCAGATGTGAAGTGGCTTTGAGGGCCTTATATATTAGAAACCCCCAAAAAGTCACCCCTCAAAGTATTCAAAACAGCATTTAGAAAATTTCTTAACCCTTTAGATTTTTCACAGGAATTAAAGCAAAGTAGAGGTGAATTTTACAAATGTCATATTTTTTTGCAGAAATTAATTTTTAATCCAATTTTCTTTATAACACAAAGTTTTACCAGAGAAATGCAACTCAATATTTATTGCCCAGGTTTAGCATTTTTTTTTCTCATTTCCACAAGGACTAAAGGAGAAAAAGCACCACCAAATTTATAAAGCAATATCTCCCGAGTAAAACAATACCCCACATGTGGTCATAGACGGCTGTTTGGACACATGGCAGGGCTTAGAAGGGATGGAGGGCCATTTGGCTTTTGGAGTTCACATTTAGCAGGAATGGTTTGCGGAGGCCATGTCACATTTAGAAAGCCCCTGAGGGGACAAAAAAGTGGAAACCCCCAAAAGTGACCCCATTTTGGAAACTACACCCATTGAGGAAATTATCTAGGGGTATAGTGAGCGTTTTGACCCCACAGGTTTTTTTGCAGAAATTATTGGAAGTAGGCCCTGAAAATGACAATCTAAATTTTTTTCAAAGAAAATGTAGGTTTAGCTAATTTTTTCTAATTTCCACAAATACTGAAGAAGAAAAAGCACCGCAAAATTTGTAAAGCAATTTCTCCTGAGTAAAACAATACCCCACATGTGGTAATAACCGGCTGTTTGGACACATGGCAGGGCTAAGGAAGGGAAAGAGCGCTATTTGGCTTTTGGAGATCACATTTAGCAGGAATGGTTTGCGGAGGCCATGTCACATTTGCAAAGCCCCTGAGGGGACAAAACAATGAAGATGCCCAACAAGTGATTCCATTTAGGAAACTACACCCCTTGTGGAATTCATCTAGGGGTGTAGTAAGTATTTAGACCCCATAGATGTTTCATAGAATTTATTAGAATTGGGCAGTGAAAATAAAAACAATCCTTTTTCTTCAATAAGACTTAGCTTTAGCGCAAAATTTTTAATTTTCTCAACAAATACAGGAAACAAAGAACCCAACAATTGTAAAGCAATTTCTCCTGAGTACGGCAATACCCCATATGTGGTCATAAACGGCTGTTTGGGCACACGGCAGGGCTCAGAAGGGAAGGAGCTCCATTTGGAGTGCAGATTTTGCTGGATTGGTTTCTGGGCGCCTGTGGGACCAAAACATTGGAAACCCCCCAGAAGTGACCCCATTTTGGAAACTACACCACTAGGTAAATGCATTGAGGGGTGTAGTGAGTATGTTAACCCCGCAGGTGTTTTGTAGAAATTAGTGTGCACTCTATGTTGCAGAGTGAAAATGGGATTTTTTTCCATAGATATGCCAATATGTGGTGCCCAGCTTGTGCCACAATAACAAGACAGCCCTCTAATTATTATGCAGTGTTTCCCGGTTTTAGAAACACCCTACATGTGACCCTAATCTTTTGCCTGGACATTCGACCAGGCTCAGGAGTGAAAGAGTACTATGTGAAATTGAGGCCTAATTTGGCGATTTACAAAGTATTGGTTCAAAATTGCAGAGGCTCTGATGTGAAATAATAAAAAGAAACCCCTGAGAAGTGACCCCATTTGGAAACTACACCCCTCAAGGCATTTGTTAAGGGGTGTAGTGAGCATTTCACCCCACAGGTCTTTTCCATAAATGAATGCGCTGCGGATGGTTCAAATTAAAAATTTATATTTTTCCCTAGATATGCCAGTTCAGTGGCAAATATGTCATGCCCAGCTTATGACGCTGGAGACACACAGCCCAAAAATTGGTAAAAGGGTTCTCCCGGGTATGGCGGTGCCATATATGTGGAAGTAAACTGCTGTTTGGGCCGCTGTAGGGTTCAGATGGGAGGGAACGGCATTTGGCTTTTGGAGTGCGGATTTTGCTTGGTAGTTGTTTTGTTTGAGTATTGCTGGTGTTTACGTTTATAATGTGGGGGTACATGTAAGCCGGACAGAGTATATAAGGGGCATAGTCAGGTGGTATAATAATGGGGTAAAAAAAAACAATAAAATGATCCATAGATGTGTGTTACGCTGTGAAGCAATCCTTTCTGCACAGGCCGGTGTCGCACTGATATATGGCGTCCTTTCTTATGCCCCTTTTGTCCACACCCCGCACCTTTGCAGCTTGGGGAATTTTGCTGGGAAAGTGTTGTCCTGGTATAATACGGTCACCCTCGCTTCCAGCGGATATGTTTGGGCCCTCCATTTCCTGGTTCCCTAATTTTAGGTCCTTGATAAATCGCCTCTTCAAACAGAAGAAATGTTCCCCTCGGCCCTGCACAACTGCATATTTTTTATTTCCTGACTTGTTGGAGCCATAACTAATTTTATTTTTTCATAGACGTAGTGGTATGAGGGCTTTTTTTTTGCGGGACAAGCTGTAGTTACTATTGGTACCATTTTGGGGTACATGCGACTTTTTGATCACCTTTTATCCTATATTTTGGGAGGCCAGGTAAACAACAAACCGCAATGCTAGCATAGTTTTATTTCGTTTTTTTATACATCGTTCACCATGCGTTATAAACTACATGTTCACGTTATTCTGCGGGTCAGTACGATTCCGGCGATACCTAATTTATAGAACTTTTTTATGTTTTACAACTTTTTGCACAATAAAACTACTTTTGTAAAAATAATGTATTTTTTCTGTCGCCATGTTGTGAGAACCATAACTTTTTATATTTTTTTGTCGACGCAGCTGTATGAGGGTTTGTTTTTGCGAAACGAGCTATAGTTTTTATAGGTACCATTTTTGGAATACGTGCGACTTTTTGATCACTTTTTATTCCTATATTTATAGGGAAAAGTGACCAAAAAACAAACTCTGGTATACGTGTTTTTTTTTTTATGCTGTTCACCGCGTGCAATAAATAATATAATATTTTGATACCTCAGGTCGTTACAGTCGCGGCGATACCAAATTCGTATGGTTTATTATTATTTTTCAATAATAAAGGACTTGATAAGAGTAAAAGGGGGATTGTGTTTTATTTTATTACTTGAAACTGCATCGAAGGGGTTAATGGCAGGGATCGGAGCTAGCTCAGTTTCCTGCCGTTACAGGTGGATGTCAGCTGTAACATACAGCTGACTTCCACCGCTGATGACGCCGGATCAGCTCCTGAGCCGGCGCCATCTTGCTGGCGGCTAAGGAAGCCGATCAGGCTCCGACTCCGGGCGGATCTTGACCGGTTTCTGTGCTAGGCAGACCGGGAGGCCAGTATTAGGCCTCCGGTCGCCATTGCAGCTACCAGAACCCCGTGAATTTCATTGCTGGGGTTCCGATGAGCTGCAAACACCTTAAGTGCAGCGATCGCGTTTGAGCACTGCGCTTAAGGGGTTAATGGCGGGGATCTAAGCTAATTTCGGTCCCCGCCGTTAGTCGGATGTCAGTTGTAAGATACAGCCGAGATCCGGCGATGATGGCATTGGCTCAGCTTCTGAGCCGGTGCCAAACATTTGGCGTATGGGTACGGCAATTTGCGGGAAGTCCATGCTTTCCATGGCGTACCCATACGGCAAATGTCGGGAAGGGGTTAAAGCTTGGTCATTTTTGCCTTTTGATCTAATGACGATCTCCATGATAGTTTGCAGGCAGCTGGATGACGCTCCTTAGAACATCGGCAGTGTAGTCCAGCAATTCTGCTAGGTGAGCAAGCAAACATTTACTATGAGGGTATCTTCACACGCAGTGTTTTCAGGCGTAATTCGGGCGTTTTACGCCTCGAATTACGCCTAAAAAGACGCCTACAACCATCTGCCCATTGCTTTCAATGGGAATTACGATGTTCTGTTCCCACGAGCCTTTATTTTATGTGTCGCTGTCAAAATACGGCGTGTAAAATGACGGCTCGTCAAACGAAGTGCAGGACACTTCTTGGGACGTTTTTGGAGACTCAGTGCAAACGGCGGTTTTTCAATTGCCAAAACACAGCCGAAAAATCGTAAGCAGAACGCCTCCAAACAAATGCCCATTCATTTCAATGGGAAAAACGGCATTCTGTTTCAACGGGCCGTTTTTTTACGCGCCTGTTTTTAAAAACTGCCGCGTTAAAAACACACCGGCGAAAAAGTGCATGTCACTTCTTGAGCCATTTTTGGAGCCGTTTATCATTGACTATAGAAAAACAGCTCCTAAAACTGCTGTGGAAAACGAGGGTGGCTTAAAAAATGTCTGAAAATACGGAGCTATGTGCACACGCTTAGCTAAAAACATCTGAAAATACGGAGCTGTTTTCAAGGGAAAACAGCTCCTGATTTTCAGACGTTTTTTAAGCTACCTGCGTTTTTCACGGCTGCTTTTGGAGCTGTTTTTCTAGTCCATGAAGAACCGCTCCAAAAATGGCTCAAGAAGTAACATGCACTTCTTTTTCGGGGGCATTTTTTTTTTTTTTTAAACGGCCGCGAAAAAAAAACGGTCAGTCGGTACAGAACGCCGTTTCTCCCATTGAAATCAACGGAGGCGTTCTGATTTTTCATCCGTTTACGGCAACATTCATTTATGCTCCATCAGCCCCATATTCTTTTCTCAATAAAAAGTACCATTTGCTGAAAAGGCCACGGACACATATCAGATGGACTGGCCACAAAAATCCAACATGATTGGTTCTTGATGGCTGACAGTCAAGGTCAAACAAGTGCATGGATTTAACTCTAAGATCAATATTTGTTTTAACCCCTTAGTGACCAGCCTATTTTAGGCCCTAATGACCAAGCAATTTTATTTTTTCTATAGTCTCATTCAAAGAGCTATAGCATTTTTAATCTTCCGTCGACATGGCTGTATGTGGACTTGTTTTTTGCGGGATTAGTTGTACTTTTTAATGGCACCATTTTGGGATAGATATAATTTTTCGACTAACTTTTATTAACTTTTTTTTGGGGGGAATAGAAAAAAAAACCCCTGAAATTCCACCATTGTTGGATGCGTTTTAAATTGACACCATTCACTGTGCGGCGTAAACAACATGTTACCTTTAATCTATGGGTCGGTACGATGATACCACATGTGGAGGTTTTTTATGTTTTATCGCTTTTGCACAATAAAAACCCTTTTGAACTAAAATTATTTATTTTTGCATAGTCTCTTTCCAAGAGCTGTAATTTATTTTTATTTTTCCGTCAATGTAGTTATATGAGGGCTTGCTTTTTGCGGGACGAGATGTAGTTTTGATTGGTACTGTTTTGGGGTATGTGGTACTTATTGATTAACTTTTGGGGGCCAATGGAAAAAAAATAGCAATTTCACCATTGTTTTTTGCGTTTTTATTTTTACTGTGTGCAGTTTAAATGACCAATTAACTTTGGGTCATTACGGTTGCGGCGATACCATATGTGTGTAGTTTTATTTTTTATTTTTTTACACTTTTACTAAATAAAACCACTTATGAAAAAAAAAAAAAAGTTTCACTAATTTTTGTACTGTAATTTTTATTTCACATTTATTACTTATTTTATTAGTCCCACTAGGGGACTTAACTATGCGATCTGTAGATCGCTGCTTCAATGCTTTTGCATACTTAGTATACCAAAGCATTATTGCCTGTCAGTGTAAATCTGACAGGCAATCTGTGCCAGAGGCGCATCCTAATAGGCATATGCCCAGGGCGGACCTGGGGGCTTTTATCAGGCCCCCGGCTTCCATGACACCCCATCGGAGGCCCACGTTTGCATTTGCGGGCCACCGATGGGTGAGAGAGGGAGCTCCCTCCCTCTGCAAATGGGTTAAATTTCGATCGTGGCCGGTGGAACACGAGCCCAGCTGTCAGACAGCCAAGCCCCGGCTCCAGCCTGCACGGGACATCCGTGCATGTCTTAGACTGGGCCGCCATGAAAAGGCGGCGGCCTAGCCTAAGGCCCCTTAGTGACCGTGAAAAAACGTATTGGTGGTCACTACGGGGTTAACATTATTTTTTGTATAAGGCCCCATGCACGGAACCCAAATAGGGCTCCTATAGGTGAATGAGGCTTCTACTGTACCTTTGTCAGATTCCGTAGGAATAATCATGACCTGCTCCATTATATTCTGTATATACAAAAGGTATTCTCCCCTAGAAGCACATCCCTGTACATTTGGCACCCAAGATATCATGTATGGCAGCACAGGTACTGTACTGGGAAAGTCGTACAGCCTGTGCGCTGCTGTATAGGCTCTGTGCAGTCAGCTCTAGCCTGTGAACAAGCCCCAAAAGTGGGAAACTTCATGATCATTCAGTGTTGCACAAGTTAAAGTTCAGTGAATAAAATGTATGCAATACAATGATTCCGGATGATGGAATAGGGAGGAAAAGCAAAACATTACCATTATTTGACTCCTCGGGAGGATAAATCTTAAAAACGTACCTCAACGTTTCCGATAAAAATTTCCAAGTAGGCAAATCTTACCTGCAGGTTATAAATCGGTCAATAAGTCTTCAGTAATCTTCTATTCCCCATTTAGATAAAGCAGGCACATCCTCTAGGCTTCTCTGCTGCATACTCAGCAAATCGTAATACTCAAGAAAATGTGCTGAAGATTTCCACAGAATGCAGCAGGAAAAGCACAAGGAATAAGCAGCAGTATCTAAAATCAGAGAGCTAGGAACAATAATGACTTTGACAGATTTACTGCTCTAAGATTAGGATATTTTTGTTTGTTTTTTTGCTTTGCAACCAATTTTAGCCAATGAGTAACTAATCAGTTTTTATCAGTTTTTTTAATTCATCTACCACTGATCCTATAAAAATAAATAAATCTACGATAGAATTGATGGAGTACCTCTATATGAGCACCAATGGTTGTCATGCCAGCCCAGGAGGGGGGGGGGGGGGGGAATGAAGGCTCACAGGGCTGCCTTTCTCCATCTCAAGCCGTGTCTCTGACACGGCTTAATGGGAATGTGTCGGTAGAATTTTTTATTATTTTTTTTTTTTTTAGTTAAACAGTTAGTATATACATGATTAGACATTGTTCTAATTTTTTCACAAGTCAGGAAATATTATAAATTAGAATCTAATTTATAATATTTCCATGTGCTGGTCACTAGAGGGAGCAATTCCCAAAATTGCAGCATTGGCATTTGGGAAAGCAACCTCATTGGTTTATGCTGCAAAATTGGAGAAGACACACTCGCTCTAGTGTCCTCAAACAATCCCCCTCCTTTATCCTGGCTAGTGTGAGGAGAAAGGAGGGGGTTGAATGTTCAAACCTCCTACAATGTGTGCCGCCATTTTTTGAGCGAACGCACAGTGTAGTAGGCTTAGATACAGTGGTGGTAACACAGTAAACCACGAACATACACAAACCTAACTTACCTGGTCCTGCCGCCGCCCCCTCCGCTCCTAGTCCTTGCTTCTGAACACATGTCCGGAAGCCGCGACCAGAAGTAGTCATCTTACTGTCCGGCCGCGGCTTTCCGTCCCCATGCAGCTTCCGGTCCACATGCGCCGTTCCTACACAGACGGCGTATACCATAGCGAATGGAACGGCTCCCGTTCGCATTCTCTATGGGGATGCACACTACTGTTCAAAAATTTGGGGTCACCCAGACAATTTTGTGTTTTCCATGAAAACTCACACTTATATTTGTCAAATGAGTTGCAAAATGACTAGAAAATATAGTCGACATTGACAAGGTTAGAAATAATGATTTTTATTTCAAATAATAATTTTCTCCTTCAAACATTTGCAGCAATTACAGCATTACAGACCTTTGGCATTCTAGCTGTTAATTTGCTGAGGTAAATCGGGAGAAATTTCACCCCATGCTTCCAGAAGCCCCTCCCACAAGTTGGATTGGCTTGATGGGCACTTCTTACGTACCATACGGTCAAGATGCTCCCACAACAGCTCTATGGGGTTGAGATCTGGTGACTGCGCTGGCCACTCCATTACAGATAGAATACCACCTGCCTGCTTCTTCCCTAAATAGTTCTTGCATAATTTGGAGGTGTGCTTTGGGTCATTGTCCTGTTGTAGGATGAAATTGGCTCCAATCAAGCGCTGTCCACAGGGTATGGCATGGCAAAATGGAGTGATAGCCTTCCTTATTCAAAATCCCTTTTACTTTGTACAAATCTCCCACTTTACCAGCACCAAAGCAACCCCAGACCATCACATTACCTCCACCATGCTTGACAGATGGCGTCAGGCACTCTTCCAGCATCTTTTCAGTTGTTCTGCGTCTCACAAATGTTCTGTGTGATCCAAACACCTCAAACGTCGATTCGTCTGTCCATAACACTTTTTTCTAATCTTCCTCTGTCCAATGTCTGTGTGCTTTGCCCATATTAATCTTTTCCCTTTATTAGCCAGTCTCAGATATGGCTTTTTCTTTGCCACTCTGCCCTGAAGGCCAGCATCCCGGAGTCGCCTCTTCACAGTAGACGTTGACACTGGCGTTTTGCAGGTATTATTTAATGGAGCTGCCAGTTGAGGACCTGTGAGGCGTCTATTTCTCAAACTAGAGACTCTAATGTACTTGTCTTGTTGCTCAGTTGTGCAGCAGGACCTCCCACTTCTCTTTCTACTCTGGTTAGAGCCTGTGTGTGCTGTCCTCTGAAGGGAGTAGTACACACCGTTGTAGGAAATCTTCAGTTTCTTGGCAATTTCTCGCATGGAATAGCCTTCATTTCTAAGAACAAGAATAGACTGTGGAGTTTCACATGAAAGCTCTCTTTATCTTGCCATTTTGAGAGTTTAATCGAACCCACAAATGTAATGCTCCAGATTCTCAACAAGCTCAAAGGAAGGTCAGTTTTATAGCTCCTCTAAACAGCAAAACTGTTTACAGCGGTGCTAACATAATTGCACAAGGGTTTTCAAGTGTTTTCTAATCATCCATTAGCCTTCTAACAGTTAGCAAACACAATGTACCATTAGAACACTGGAGTGATGGTTGCTGGAAATGTGCCTCTATACACCTATGTAGATATTGCATTAAAAATCAGACGTTTGCAGCTAGAATAGTCATTTAGCACATTAACAATGTATAGAGTGTATTTCTGATTAATTTAATGTTATCTTCATTGAAAAAAAACTGCTTTTCTTGCAAAAATAAGGAAATTTCTGAGTGACCCTAAACTTTTGAACGGTAGTGTATGTGCCGTATTCCATCTCTGTATGTGTCGTTAATCGACACATACAGAGATGGAAAAAAAATGGCAGCCCCCATAGTGAAGTAAAAGCACAAACACAAATAAATGAAATTTATTTTAATAACACACTAAAAGCAAATTGATATTAAAAAAAATGTTTTCGCGACACCTGTCCTTTAACAGGAGCCTGTAAAAATGACAATATACTGCAATACATTAGTATTGCAGTGTATTGTACCAGCGATCCATCGATTGCTGGTTCAAGTCCCCTAGGGGAGGAACTAATAAAATGTGTGTGTAAAAAAAAAAAAGTTTGCGAGTTTTTAGTAGTGTAAAAAAAAATTACGAATTATAAAAAGTTTAAAGGAAAAATGGGACAGTAATGTAAAAAGTAAACAAAGCTGATATCGCCGTTTCCGTAAAAGTCCAAACTATTAGGGTATGTTCACGTGGCTTATTTTTGGTCCATAAGTGGGCGAAAAATCGGAAGCAGATCTGCCCATTGATTTCATTGGGAAAAACCTGCATTCTGTTCCGACGGGGCGTTTTTCTATGCGGCAGTTTTGAAAAAAACGGCACGTAAAAAAAAACACCCAAGAAAAAGTGCATGTCACTTCTTCAGCAGTTTTTCATTAACTCTATAGAAAAACAGCTCTAAAAACGGCCGTAAAAAACGCAGCGAAAAATGTGAGTTGCTTAAAAAAAACGGCTGAAAATCAGGAGCGGTTTTCCCTTGAAAACAGCTCCATATTTTCAGACTTTTTTTTTAGTAAGCGTGTGAACATACCCTTACAATATACAGTTATTTAACCCGCACGGTGAACGCCATAAAAAAAATAAAACCGCCAGAATCGCTGTTTTTTAGACAATTCATATCCCACAAGAAAATGAAATAAAAAGCGATCAAAAAAGTCTCATGTAGCCCAAAATGGTACCAATAGAAACTTAAGCCCCCCTGCAAAAAATAAGCCCCAACACCACTCAGAAAAATTAAAAAAAAGTTATGGCTCTCAGAATGTGGCAACAAAAAAAAACCACACATTTTATTTTTAACAATTCGTTTCTTCCTTGTAAAAGTAGTATAACAAACTATAATCAATTTGATATCGCCGTAATAGTTTTGACCAGTAGAATAAAGTTACCATGCCATTTTCTCAGTATTTTATAGTATATAGTATATACATATATATATAAATATATTTACTGTATATACTAAGAATCGTACTATAAACTACTTTCTTTTTAGGGTACGCTGTTAGACGGCGTGTACGCTGTTTGGCCTCATGCACACGACCGTAGCCGTGTGCACGGCCGTGATTTTCGGGTCGGCCGGCTGCGGACTGTCCGCCGCAGGCCGCCCGCAAATCGCGGGACATGCACATGGCCGCCACCATTGTTTTCAATGAGCCCGGACCGCAGAACAGGGCCGTAATAAGACATGCCCGTTCTTTCTGCGGTCCGGGCCGTGCAAGGACCGCAAAAACTACGGTCGTGTGCATGGCCCCATAGAAAAGAATGGGGCCGCAATTCTCCCGTGGATTTTCGGGGGAATTGCGGCCGCAAAAACACGTTCATGTGCATGGGGCCTTAGACGGCGTAGGGTGCTGTTCTGGGCTTGGGTTTACGGTTTGTGTTAGGCGTAGGGTTTAGGTTTGAAAAAAAAAAAAACTAAAAAAAAACAATAAAAAAAAAAATAAATTTAATTCTTTTAGTGTTCTTAGTTGATTAGGCTTCATGCACACGACTGTGCTCGTAATTACGACTCGTAATTACGAGCACGGCCGGCCGCTTTTGCGAGCCGTGCTGTCATTATAAAGTATAGCAGCACGGCCCGTAAAATAGAAAAATAGAACATGTTCTATTTTTTTTAACTGCACGGGCACCTTCCCGTGAGAAAACGGGAAGGTACCCGTGGGTAACAGAAGTCTATGAGCCCGTTATTGCGGGTCGTAATTACGACCCGCAATAACGGGTGTTTTTACGGTCGTGTGCATTAGGCCTTAGTTGATAAAAAAAAAAAAAATTTCAACCGCTAGTTCCATTTATTTGCGGTTTAGACTGTATTATCATTATGGCTGCCAGAAGATACAGCGTTGAGGAAGCCTATCAGATGCTATGCTCAGATACGGATTCTGCATCTGAAGTTGAGCTTTTAGGGTATGTGCACACGTAGTGACCAAAAACGTCTGAAAATACGGAGCTGTTTTCAAGGGAAAACAGACCCTGATTTTCAGACATTTTTTGAGCAACTCACTGTTTTCGCTGCGTTTTTTACGTCCGTTTTTGGAGCTGTTTTCATTGGAGTCTATGAGAAAACAGCTCCAAAAACGTCCAAAGAAGTGTCCTGCACTTCTTTTGACGAGGCTGTATTTTTACGCGTCGTCGTTTGACAGCTGTCAAACGACAACGCGTAAATGACAGGTTGTCTGCACAGTACGTCGGCAAACCCATTCAAATGAATGGGCAGATGTTTGCCGACGTATTGTAGCCCTATTTTCAGACGTAAAACGAGGCATAATACGCCTCGTTTACGTCTGAAAATAGGTCGTGTGAACCCAGCCTTACTTGAAAGCGACAGCTAAAGTGTCGCTTCAAGGGATTCAAGTTGCGATGCAGAACGCATTTATCCTGTACAAAAAATCAGCGGGCAGGGCGACATTCTTTGAATTTCAGGAGAAAGTGATTGAAGATCTCCTATTTCAATCTGCAGACCAGAGAGTAGTCCATGAGTCAGAGGATGTACACCGACTTGTTGAAAAACATTTTTTACACCCCATCCCTTCAACATCTAACCAAAAATACCCCAAAAAACTGTGTCGGGTCTGCAGCAAACGAGGACAGTGAAGTGAGTCACGATATTATTGTTCCGCTTGTCCTTCCAACCCTGGTCTATGCATAAGTCCCTGTTTTGTCCTTATCAATACACTATGGGCTTTATTACAGTTTTGTTTGGGTTTTTGGTGGACCTCTTACACCCGACAATACTTCTAGAAATAGCGACATTAATTTGGGGAGTAGTGGTCCTTTACTGTATCTATACATACGGTGTGGGACACTGCCCCTTTATATATATATTCTACAGGTGATTGGTTGTTTTGTGCACATGGCGGTTCCTACCTTGCCGGGCAGGGGCTTGTTATGGTGTACCGCATCACTTGGCACATTCGTCCCTTCTATAGGGATTGATGGAGCTAAAGAGACGTTGTATGACCAGTCACTTTGAATAATAAAGTCATTACAGCCCTACAAATTTTCTTTCATCCTGTGAACATGCTCTAGTTTTCCACATAGCTGGATACATTCTTCCTCCTTTTTTTTTGGATATATTGCCTTTTTCCGCCAACAGTTTAATACATTTTCCCACTCTAACTTACTATATATCAGAGCGGGTTGATATACATAATGTCTATGGACTGACATGATTTCAGGACAGCTGCTTTCTTAGCACGACATAGTCATAGGGTGTAGAAACTGTTAGGGACATCTATTTCTCAATCTAGAAAAGTAGAATGCTCCCATTTTCAAAGCAAAATGTGTGTCCTGAAAGCCTCCGGGTGCTCCCTTCCTTTTGGGTCCTGCCGTGTGTCCAGGAAACACATTAGGGCCACAATGGGGATATTTTTGAACACAGGAGAAACAGGGTGATACATTTTCTGGTGCATTTCCTTATTCTTATGTCCTCTGTACAAGAAATCTGACCTTAAAATGACACATTTGTGAAAAAAAGTGAAATAAAATTTTCTTTCCACCTGCTTTGCATTAATTCCTGCGAAAACTGTGGGGTCAAAATACTTAGTACACACCTAGATGAATACCGTAAGCGGTCTAGTTTTCAAAATGGGGTCATTTATGGGGAGTTTCTATCTTTTTGGCAGCTCTGTGCGTCTATAAATGTGTAATGGGACCTGAAACATTTTCAAGCAAAATGTGTGTCCTGAAAGTCTTCGGGCGCTACCTCCCTTTCGGGCCCTGCCGTGTGTCCAGGCAACGCATTAGGGTCACAATGGGGGCATTTTTGAAAACGGGAGAAACAGGGTGATAGATTTTGGGGTGCATTTCTTCATTCTCATGGTCGCTTTACAAAGAAATCGGTCTTCAAAGTGATAATTTTATATAAAAAGTGTTTTGTTTTTTTATTTCACCTGCTATGCATTCAATTTAGCAAAAAACTGTGGGGTCAAAATACTCACTACAGCACTAGATAAATACCTTAAGGTGTCTAGTTTTCTAAATGGGGTCGTTTATGGGGAGTTTCTATCGTTCTGGTAGTTCAAAACCTCTCCAAATGTACAGTGGGGCCTAAAACATTTTCAAGCAAAAATGAGACCTGAATGCCTCCGGTTGCTCCCTTCCTTTCGGGCCCTGCCGTGTGTCCAGGCAACGCATTAGGGTCACAATGTGGGCATTTTTGAAAACAGGAGAAACAGGGTGATAGATTTTGGGGTGCATTTCTTCATTCTCATGGTCGCTTTACAAAGAAATCTGTCTTCAAAGTGATAATTTTATGAAAAAAGTGAAATTACAGTGAAGGAATTAAGTATTTGATCCCTTGCTGATTTTGTAAGTTTGCCCACGGTCAAAGACATGAACAGTCTAGAATTTTTAGGCTAGGTTCATTTTACCAGTGAGAGATAGATTATATAAAAAAATAATCACATTGTCAAAATTATATATATTTATTTGCATTGTGCACAGAGAAATAAGTATTTGATCCCTTTGGCAAATAAGACTTAATACTTGGTGGCAAAACCCTTGTTGGCACGCACAGCAGTCAGACATTTTTAGTAGTTGATGATGAGGTTTGCACACGTTAGATGGAATTTTGGCCCACTCCTCTTTGCAGATCATCTGTAAATCATTAAGATTTCGAGGCTGTCGCTTGGCAACTCGGATCTTCAGCTCCCTTCATAAGTTTTCGATGGGATTAAGGTCTGGAGACTGGCTAGGCCACTCCATGACCTTAATGTGCTTTTTTTTTTGAGCCACTCCTTTGTTGCCTTGGCTGTATGTTTCGGGTAATTGTCGTGCTGGAAGACCCAGCCACGAGCCATTTTTAATGTCCTGGTGGAGGGAAGGAGGTTGTCGCTCAGGATTTGACGGTACATGGCTCCATCCATTCTCCCATTGATGCGGTGAAGTAGTCCTGTGCCCTTAGCAGAGAAACACCCCCAAAACATGTTTCCACCTCCATGCTTGACAGTGGGGACGGTGTTCTTTGGGTCATAGGCAGCATTTCTCTTCCTCCAAAAACGGCGAGTTGAGTTAATGCCAAAGAGCTCAATTTTAGTCTCATCTGACCACAGCACCTTCTCCCAATCACTCTCAGAATCATCCAGATGTTCATTTGCAAACTTCAGACGGGCCTGTACATGTGCCTTCTTGAGCAGGGGGATCTTGCGGGCACTGCAGGATTTTAATCCATTACGGCGTAATGTGTTACCAATGGTTTTCTTGGTGACTGTGGTCCCAGCTGCCTTGAGATCATTAACAAGTTCCCCCCGTGTAGTTTTCGCCTGAGCGCTCACCTTCCTCAGGATCAAGGATACCCCACGAGGTGAGATTTTGCATGGAGCCCCAGATCGATGTCGATTGACAGTCATTTTGTATGTCTTCCATTTTCTTCCTATTGCACCAACAGTTGTCTCCTTCTCACCCAGCGTCTTACTTATGGTTTTGTAGCCCATTCAGCCTTGTGCAGGTCTATGATCTTGTCCCTGACATCCTTAGAAAGCTCTTTGGTCTTGCCCATGTTGTAGAGGTTAGAGTCAGACTGATTAATTGAGTCTGTGGACAGGAGTCTTTTATACAGGTGACCATGTAAGACAGCTGTCTTTAATGCAGGCACCAAGTTGATTTGGAGCGTGTAACTGGTCTGGAGGAGGCTGAACTCTTAATGGTTGGTAGGGGATCAAATACTTATTTCTCTGTGCACAATGCAAATAAATATATATAATTTTGACAATGTGATTTTCAGTTTTTTTTTTTAATATAATCCATCTCTCACTGGTAAAATTAACCTAGCCTAAAAATTCTAGACTGTTCATGTCTTTGACAGTGGGCAAACTTACAAAATCAGCAAGGGATCAAATACTTATTTCCTTCACTGTATATGTTTTTACGCCTGCTTTGCATGAATTCTTACAAAAAAACTGTGGGGTCAAAATACTTACAACACCCCTTAATAATTTGTAGTTTTCAAAATAGTGTCACTTGTGGGGGTTTCCACCATTCTGACACCTATGAGTCTCTGAAAACCTGGCTTGGTGCAGGAAAACAAAATGTACTTCAAAATGTATAAAATCATTTCTAAACTTAAAAGTCTTCTAAATTGCTCAAAAAAAAATTTTTTTTTTTTCAAAAATGCTGCCAAAATAGAGTAAAGCGATGGAAATATATATATATTTAATAAAAAAAAATGTACAGTATGTATGTACATATGTGACATATTGCAGTTAAAAATAGGGAAAAATGATAATTTTTACAAAATTTCTTCAATTTTGTTATTTTTTCATTAATTTCCGCAAATCGTATCAGTCTACTTTTACCACTAAAATAAAGTACAACATGTGACGAAAAAACAATGTCAGAATTACTTGGATATTCAAAACTTTCGCACAGTTATTCTCTGATAAAGTCAGACATACCAGATTTAACAAATCTGGCTTGGTCATTAAGGTCTTTTCAGGCCCGGTCATTAAGGGGTTAACTTGATTCTGATAACTTGCTGCAGTGTGATCACACAAAAAGAGCCATTGAAAAAGTCAAGATAACAGATCTAGCCATTGTTAATTTAATGTATTAAAGACGACTACATCTGTATGCTCTATATACACAGTAGAGTCACATTATTATGACCACCTCCTACTTTTGACGTCAACAGCGCGTAGCCCATGAAGAAAGTGATGTGTCGTGGGCTGGCTTGGTGGGTATATAAGGTGTGCGCTAGAATGAACACACATCACTTGTTGTCTTGGGTAAAAGGGGCGATTTATCAGAGTTGCAAAAAGGGATGATTATTGGCTTTCAGGCAAAGGGTGGCAGTATTTCTCAAATCACGCAGTTTGTGAGCTGTTCGTATGTTGTGGTGAAAGTGTATCGTGAGTGGACATATGGCACCTTTAGGAATAACCAACGCGGAAACTGCGGAGCACCACGTGCCATTGATGTAAGGAGAACGTCTGCTGCGAAGGTGCGTGGGGGCTGAATGACACTCTACAGTGGAGCAGCTCCCTGTTAAAATCAACCAGTGGGCTACCAAACTAAAACAGTTCAGCGAACCTTACCGCATATGGTGCCTCAAAGCAGACAGATGGTCGCTGCTCCTATGCTAACAAAGATGCATCGTAAAAAAAGGCTTTAATTTCATGGCCGTATCGGATTTGGACCACCGACGATTGGAAAAGGGTTCCCTTCTCCGATGACTCACGTTTTCTGCTTCATCGAACAGATAGATGTTGGCATGTCAGGCAACGGACACCCTGCAAAAATTTCTGGAAGAACACATTCTGGTAGCAGCATTATGGTCTGGGGAATTTTTTCATGGCATTCTCTGGCCCCACTAATCCATGTGGAAGGCACCCTGAACCGATTTGGGCATGACTCCATAGTTGCAGATCACGTCCACCCATACATGCTGTTTGTCTTCCCTGGGGCATATGACTCTTCCAGCAAGACAATACTACACGTCACATGGCTAGAAATGTCTGACAGTGGTTGGAAGAGCACGACCAAGACTTTCAAGTACTTCCCTGGCCCCCTAATTCGCCAGACTGGAACCGAATTGAGCATCTGCAGGACCACCACGATCATCTTATTCGCTCTATGGCTGCTCCCCCACACCCCCTCCAGTGACTGTAGGATGCACTGCAGTCAGCATGGAACTAGATACCGGCGACAACCTACCATCACCTTATGGAGTAATTCCCAACCAGTCTAGCTGCTGTCCATGCAGCACCCACCAGTTACTCTGGATATTAGCTGGTGGTCATAATAATGTGTGACTTGACAGTATTTATAGGTCTGTTTCAGCTTACACAACATAGGCAAAATCCGCACTGTGGGAAACCAGCCTTAGGGTTATCCGGTCAGCAAACTGACAAATTCTACATAGTATTTTAAAATCTGTCCTGAAAACAACAAGATGAATTTTTTTTTTTTTTACTCTACATAAAATTGTTACAAGCGGATATACGAAGACTACAAAAATGACGATAGGCCAACAAAGGCATAGGGTTGTCTACCAGAAACATTTGGCATAGCCATAAGCAATGAAACGGTTACAATTCAGGGAAAAACAAAATTATATACCAAAGCCCTTATTCACATGAACTTGTGTCAAATCAGCTATGAAAAACAGCCGATTTGTAACCGTGCAGGACCCATTTTCATGGATCCTTCAGATTCACATCCTATTTTTTTTTTTTTCACAGGCCGGTCACAGGGTCCGTTACAACAACAGTGTAGAAGTACATTGATTTTTATGCAACTGTGTGACAGCTGTTAAAAAAAAACAGCCGTCACAAGGCTGATTTAAACATGTGTAAATAAAGTATAACTAAGGCTGGGTTCACACGAGCACATTAACGTCCGTAATGGACGGACGTATTTCGGCCGGAAGTCCCGGACCGAACTCAGTGCAGGGAGCCGGGCTCCTAGCATCATAGTTATGTACGATGCTAGGAGTCCCTGCCTCTCTGCAGGACAACTGTCCCGTACTGTAATCATGTTTTCAGTACGGGACAGTAGTTCCATGGAGAGGCAGGGACTCCTAGCGACGTACATAACTATGATGCTAGGAGCCCGGCTCCCTGCAGTGTGTTCGGTCCGGGACTTCCGGCCGAAATACGTCCGTCCATTACGGACGTTAATGTGCTCGTGTGAACCCAGCCTTAGAACATTTTTTTTTTTTTCCTTTTATGTAGCCCAAAGTGAAATATTATGTGAATACGTTAAAAAAAAAAATAAAGAATAGGAACACAATTTGGTGACTGCAATATCACAAATATACAGTTTAAACACCTGGTTCTAAATGTGTACAAAAAAAATTCAGTTCTATGAGGCTGGGATTCCAAAGGGCGTTTTTGCTGCGTTTAACAGCAGCAAAAAAAAAATTACAACGTAAAAACCATATGCATTCGTAAAAATTGCCTTTTCTTTTTTTTAGAGTTTAACATTAAAACATGTATACAAAATTGAAAACTAAGGGGGCAATTTATTAAAAAAAAAGGCATTTCATACTTAATGTGTCGAATCTAACTCCAACTTTTTTAATAACTATTAAGTTTGTCTCATGTTCCGGCAATTGTGGTGCAACTCCAGCAGCCATGCACCGTCAATTACCCCCATCGCTGAAAAAAAAATTAGATTAATTGAAAAAAACAAACAAAACCTCTTTGTTCTGGCTCTCTCATCACTCCAGCGCCACTCGTACAAGGTCCAGACACCGAGCAGCATCAGGGCCTTTTATGTAGCACAGGACTTAAAGAGGCTCTGTCACCAGATTTTGCAACCCCTATCTGCTATTGCAGCAGATAGGCGCTGCAATGTAGATTACAGTAACGTTTTTATTTTAAAAAAACGAGCATTTTTGGCCAAGTTATGACCATTTTTGTAGTTATGCAAATGAGGCTTGCAAAAGTCCAAGTGGGTGTGTATTATGTGCGTACATCGGGGCGTTTTTAATACTTTCACTAGCTGGGCATTCTGATGAGAAGTAACATCCTCTTCTCTTCAGAACGCCCAGCTTCTGACGGTGCAGATCTGTGACGTCACTCACAGGTCCTGCATCGTGACGGCCACATCGGCACCAGAGGCTACAGTTGATTCTGCAGCAGCATCGGCGTTTGCAGGTAAATCGATGTAGCTTACTTACTTGCAAACGCTGATGCTGCTGCAGAATCAACTGTAGCCTCTGGTGCCGATGTGGCCGTCACGATGCAGGACCTGTGAGTGACGTCACAGATCTGCACCGTCAGAAGCTGGGCGTTCTGAAGAGAAGAGGATGATACTTCTCATCAGAATGCCCAGCTAGTGAAAGTATTAAAAACGCCCCGATGTACGCACATAATACACGCCCACTTGGACTTTTAAACACACCCACTTGGACTTTTGCAAGCCTCATTTGCATAACTACAAAAATGGTCATAACTTGGCCAAAAATGCTCGTTTTTTAAAAATAAAAACGTTCCTGTAATCTACATTGCAGCGCCTATCTGCTGCAATAGCAGATAGGGGTTGCAAAATCTGGTGACAGAGCCTCTTTAAACTTCATCAGTGCTGTACTGCATACGTCAGTACATTGTATGAGCCACGCTGGAGTGAGGAGGCAGCAGGAGGGTAGAAAAGGAGCAGTGAGGTAACTATACTTTTTTTTAAATTTATTTAAGTATTTAATGGGAGGTGCAAGGTAGGAGCCCAGCATGGGCCTCTACCTTACTACGCCACATAGAGCAACATCTTCGCCAGCTAGAGCCGGCATAGATTTCCATTGTAATTTACACCAGTTTTCTGGCATACATTATAATAAATTTGTTGGCCCTTGAAGACCATGCCCCTTTTCCCCAAACCCACGCCATCTTTCCACAAAAGTAGCCAAAGCAGGGAAGGTGGCTAAAAGTTGCAATTTGCACCGCAAATAGCGATTTTTGGGCCCTCTTGCGACTTTTCTACACCAGAAAACAGGGATAGAAAGGTTGATAATTACCCCTAGATGTGCAGTATGACAAAACAGCCAAATAGAACTCTGTACGGCACTCCACTACTCAAGGTATTGATTGCCTGACTGTGTAAAAACACCCCCAAAAAAATATATAACACTTCAAAAACTACACATACCAACATTAGCAAAAACGCCCTGTGGAATCACAGCCTTCATGGAGAATCCGTAATCAATAGTCCCTAAATAGTTTAACACTTTCTTCTCTAGGGATCCTCTTGCATCAAATATTTTACAGCTTGCGAATGACGTTAGCAGTACTCCAGCAAAAGCTGTGTCTCACAGGCAGGTTCCCAAACCAAAGAAAACTATTCTAAATCTAAATGTTCACTCTGCGAGATGTCTAATCCATGCTGGATCTGCATAGAACTTGCCCAAAACCTTATTTTGGTGGGATTTTCTTCAGTTTTTTGGAAAGCAATTAACTAAACGTAACAGGGACCAAGCATACTGCTGCATGAATGTGCCCTCACACTAATAAGGCCCCAAGGCCTGGCTAGTGATAAAACCTAAACAATGGTATAGAAACAAATTAAATAGGTTTCTACAGCCAACAAAATACATTCAATTGCAATTTTTATTTCAAATCAAAATTAGTGCTCAATCTGTATTAAATAACAAAGATACCAGAAATCTAGCATACATCAGATATAACAAACTCATTTACCTATTAGTGATCTCCATGTTAAATCTTCTGTGAAAATATACAAATCTCCCTGTAAAAGTGAACTTACTAAAAACACAAGTAATCAAAATTTACATTACAGTCACCACTGAAAGAAATCCAAGTGCCTGGATTGTGTTAAGGCACGGCATGACTGGATTTTTGAGGTAAGGTTGTATAGTTATTTTTCTCAGCGTGATGTGCAATCCTTCCGTGCAAACTCAAACGTAGGTGTTAACCAATAAAGTGTCAAATCTGTAGTGACATTTTACTTAGGCACAAATGACACCCACTACGTCAAACACAAAGGCTGGAAATAATGCAACAGCGTTGAAGCTTCCCATAAACCAGGCTTACACGCTCCTTCCAGAACAGCAAATAATGAACCTAAAACAAAATAATATGGTTGCATCTTCCCATTACTTGTAGACATTTTTTTGGAATGTCTGTATTCTTGCAAAAACCTGAGGATTTCCTTGGAAATTCTGTTCCTCTGCAAGTAGGCCAGTCATGGAAGCCTTCTCCTTTCATAAAGGAAAAAAACAGTACGATTCCATAATTTCAGCATGTTTCATTCAGGAACACGATTATGGCTGCATTGCACTAAACTGATTCATAAATTATACAAACGCTAAGCGCTTGTTACAAACAATGATTTTGTACAGACAGTCGTTCACATGGTACATATTTCTTAAATCATAAGACTTAAGGTAAGGATTGATCTTATGTGTATTTGCTTATATGCGCACACAAAAAAAAAAAAAAGCTGAATATTTACATTGAAAAAAAAAATAAAAATCATACGGAAATTGGAGTGGAAATTTACTCCATACTAGTGATTTCAGCACTGCATATACAGTGTTAAATAGTGCTCAATTTAGTGTCAGCATAAATATGTAAAGAGAAAAAAAAATAAAGAAAAACGTGCTTTTTGTACATTGCCAACATATCAGACTGTGGTCAGTAAGTGATTTGTATACACAAAGCAATTGCTTTTCCTGTGGGATAAAGTACATTACAGTAAAGAGTCTACACAGCTTCTTCATGCTTTACAAATAGTTGTATATACAAATAGATGAAAATACAGATATATAGTACAAGCAGGTGATTAGTATGCAGAAATGCGGGATGAAGCATGTGCTTCCTGGACCTCTTTAACAAGTAAAATACGAGTCAGCATTTGCTCCATCACCTCCTCATTCACAGGCTGCCCAGAGTACCAGATGGGGCTATTAGGTGCGACTACTGGTTCAGGGACCAAATAGAAGGCATCTGTGGGTCCTCTGGCTCCCTGAGGACTGAAAAAAATAAAAATAAAAAAAGTAACAGTAAATAACATTCCTATGGAAAATGGGGAAAAAAACAAAAAAAAATGTGCATTACTTAACCCCTTTAGGACGCAGCCTGTTTTGGCCATTGTGGACACAGATGATATTTTTTTTTTTTTTTAAATCTGACATGTGTCGCTTTATGTGGTAATAATTTGAAAGCTTTAACCTATCCAAACAATTTTGAGATTGTTTTGTCGTGCCATATTGTACTTTGTTAGTGAAAAAATTGTCAATAAATTCAATATTTGGGAAAAACTTTAAATTTTAGCGAAAATTAGCATTTTTCTAAATTTAAACATATCTACTTGTAAAACAGATAGTAATACCACACAAAATAGTTACTAGTTCACATCCCCCATATGTCTACTTTATGTTGGCATTGTTTTTTGAACGTCCTTTTATTTTTCTAGGACGTTACAAGGCTTAGAACTTTAGCAGCAATTTCTTACATTTTCAAGATTAGGCTATATTTTCAGAGACCAGTTCAGTTGTGAAGTGGCTTTGAGGGCCTTATATATTTGAAAGTCCCCATAAATCACACCATTTAGAAAACTGCAGCCCTTTTAAGTTTTCAAAACAGCATTCAGATAGCATTTTAACTCTTTAGGCGTTTCACAGGAAATAAAGCATAGAGGTGAAATTTACAAAACGACATTTTTTTTAACAAAATTCATTTGTAATACATTTTTCTGTAACACAGAAGGTTTTACAAGAGAAATGCAATGCAATATTTATTGCCCAGATTCTGCAGTTTTTAGAAATATCCCACATGTGGCCCTAGTTTGCTTATGGACTACGCAGGCCTCCGAAGCAAAGGAGCACCTAGTGGATTTTGGGGCCTCCTTTTTATTAGAATATATTTTAGGCACCATGTCAGGTTTGTAGAGGTCTTGTGGTGCCAAAACAGTGGAAACCCCCAAAAGTGACCCCATATTGGACACTACACCCCTCAAGGCGTTTTTTCTAGGGGTATAGTTAGCATTTTGACCCCACAGTTTTTTGGCAAAATTTAGTGGAATTAGTCTGTGAAGATGAAAATCCACGTTTTTTTTCATTTTTACAAGGAATAAAGGAGAAAAAGCACCCCAGTACTTGTAAAGCAATTTCTCCCAATTACGGCGATACCCCATATGTGGTCGTAAACGGATGTTTGGACCCACAGCATGGCTCAGAGGGGAAGGATCGCCTTTTGGATTTTGGAGGGCAGATTTTGCTGGAATGGTTTTCGGTGCCATGTCTCTTTGGCAACGTCCTAGGAGGCACCAAAACCGTGGAAACACCCCAAAAGTGACCCCATTTTGGAAACTACACTGCTCAATTTGTCTAAGGGTATAGTGAGCATTTTGACCCCACTGTTTTTTTGTTGACTTAGGCCGTGAAAATTAATAACATTTTTGTCCACTAAAATGTTGAATTTTTTTAATTTTCACAAGGGATAAAACAGAAAAAGCACCCCAACATTTATAAAGCAATTTCTCCAGAGGCTATACCCCATATGAGGTTATAAGTGTTTTTATAATTAAAAAAATTAACCCTTTCAGGACTGATCCTTTTTTGCTTTTTCATTTTTTACTTCCCGCATTCCAAGAGCCATAACTTTATTATTTTTCCATGAATAGAGCGGTGTGAGGGCTTATTTTTTGCGGGAGGAGTTGTAGTATCTATTGACACCATTTAAAGTACCATAAAATGTACTGGGAAACTGAAAACAATCCTTTGCGGGCTGAAACTGGGGAAAAAAAATATGATTCCCCCATTGCTTATTCCGCATCTCAATACAATTACGGGGATACCAAAAAGTTTTTTTTTAAATATTTTTACGAAGAAAAGACTAGAGCGATTTTGGAGTTTTAAATTATTTTTCTTATAGCATGCAGCATTTGCACAATAAAATCAAATATTTTAAAAATTATTTATTTTTTGTGTTGCCATATTCAGAGTCATAACTTCTTTATTTTTCAGTCAAGAAAGCTGTGTTAGGGCTTGTTTTTTTGTGGGACGGGGATTCGTTTTTATTGGTACTATTTTGGGGTACATGCGACTTTTTGATCACTTTTTATTTTATATCTTGGGAAGGGTGATGACCAAAAAAATAGTGATGCTGGTGTAGTTTTTAGTTTATTTTTTTTGCGGTGTTCACCGTGCGGGAAAAACAACATTATAGTTTAGGTCGTTACGAACGTGGGGATACCAAATATGTGTACTTTTTTTCCTATAGTAAGATTTATTCGGGTAGGTTCACACTGGAGTTTTTGCAGGCAGAAAATTCTGCCTCAAATTCCGATTTTGATCTGCCTGCACGCCGTTTGCAGAGTTTCTCGCGGCATTTTTTTTTCCCGCGCCCATTAAGCGCCGCGGGCAAAGACGCAGCGAAAAACGGTTTCTCTGCCTATCATTGAGGTCAATGGGAGGTCAGAGACGTAAACGACCGAAGATATGGCATGTCGCTTCTTTGTCCCGCGAGCCAGCTTAACCGCTCGTGGGAAAAACCACCTCCGCCTCCCATTGAAATCAATGGGTGCCGTTTTCGGACGCTTTTTTACAAAACATTTTTATTCACTTTTTTTTTACCTGCAGCACTTATCGCTGCTATAATACATTACACTACCTAGTAGTGTAATGTATTCCAACTGTCAGTGTGACGTCAGTCACTCTGACAGCGAGCCTATGAGGACCAGCCAGAGGTTGGTCCTCATAGGCTTCCATACATGGCAGACCCCGGAGGATGTCGTCTGGCCTCCAGTTGCCATGGTAACCCCCACGATTGCATGGGGGCTGCCGATGTGCTACAAACCCCCTAAGTGCAGCGCAAGCAATCGCTCGCCGCATTTAAGGGGTTAATTGCCAAAATCAGCCACGATGAGCGGCTGATCGGCAACACTGGAGTGTCAGCTTCGGGGACAGCTGACCTGCCGGTTCCCGATGCTGAAGGCTGCTCCTGATAGGCTTCCGTCCATGGCAGACACGGAGGCCTTAGTTTGGCCTCCGGTTGCCATGCCAACCATCGACAAACCCCGCGATTTCAGAGTGGGGTCTGCCGATGTGCTAGAAACCCCTAACTTTCGGCGATCTACACATTTAAGGGGTTAATTGCCTAAATCAGCGGCAAAGGACTGCTGGCCGGCAAGAGTGGAGTGTCAGCTGTCAGAGACAGCTGACCTCCCAGTTACTGATGCCCACTGTCGGACACTGACTATACGTCCTCTTGCTGGAAGTAACCTCCCGCGACGACGTCTAGTTACTGTGCAGTGCAGCTAGGGGTTAATAATCAATAAGTTATCTATCCACCTATTTGCAAACTTTTTTTTATTTTGAAAAAACATTTTTGGGTTTGGTTTTATTAAAGCAGTACACAGGCACCCAGACATTGCATCCATATGTGCTTGTAGAAGATTGCGTTCCAAGGACACGGGCATAAATATGGCATTGGCTGCCCTTTGCGGATAGAGCAGCCTATACTAAGAAGGTTTACCACTAGGGTTTGCGGTGAGATTCGTGGCTACAAAATTATTGAGGGTGGGCACGGATTGTTAGGTGTTACAAGGGTTGTCCCATGATTCTATATTACATTTCTCTGTTTGAACATTCAAAACATAATTTCTCAGTTGGAATCCTGCAAAATAATTGCTTCTTTGCCTAGATACTGGTTATGGCACCCACCTTCAGCTACATTACTGAAGCAGAACCTTGTTATTATTGAAGCCGATTTGTGATGCTTTTAGGCCTCTTTCACGCGGCACTAATTTTGGGTAGTGTTTTGCATCAGTATTTGAAAGCCCAAACTAGTGGGGAAAAAAATTGAAATTCTATAAAATAAAAAAAAGTATAATGCAAAGAATGGTACCTCTGCCGTGTTTTGGACCCACTCCATATATAAATATACAAAACAAACTACTGCACAAAATATGCACGTTTTAAAAAGACCATAGTGTGTGTAGATTGCATTGCTGAGAACGGTGCCGCTTATTGAAGCAGTGAAGATAGATACATAGCTCCATGCTGATTTTAAAGAAAAATTTGGTACAAGTTCGGTGGAATTAATAAATCACCTCTGCACAGTATACGCCATTAAGTGTTTGCACCTAAAAGTGCTATTTGTGCCGCATGCGCCACTCCGGGATTCAGGTTAGCCAAGTGAGTGATTATGAGCAGAGTTACTTTTTATTTATAAAAGGCAAGTTTTTTTTCCGTCGGAGGAACCCACCAACGGAAAGGCAAGCAGAAACCGTAGCTTCCGTTTGCATCGCCATGGATTTCAATGGTAATGCTTCCGCTGCTAATGGCTTCCGTTTGTTTTCGTTCCGTTAGGGTTCCATTTTTTTGCGGAATAAATAGCCCAGTAGACTATGCTATTGCTTCCGCCAAAAAGATGGAAACCTTACAGAACGGAGACAAACGGAAACCATTTGAAATGAAAGCAATATTTAAAATCAATGGTAATGCAAACAGAAGCTATGGTTTTCGTTTGCCTCTCCGTTGATGGGTTCCTCCGACGTAAAGGTCTGACGGAACCCTAACGCTGATGTGAACACGCCCTAAGTCACAAAACTAAACCAAAAGGTGTCACACTTTCTCCAATATAAAATTCCACAAATTTAAACAAATGGCGTCCGACAGTTGATACATTTATTGCAAAATAAACTCCAAAAACCTGTCAAGCTTGCAAGAATGGCTGCTTCAGCAAAATATAAGATGCAAATATTTGTAAGTAAAAGAAAAACAAAAAAAACGACCGTTCTTTATTCTGATAAAGGCCTCATGCCTACTTCAGTTACTTTCATCAGTGTGCTATCTGTTTTTTCAACTGATAGCAGCCTGACACATTCATTTCTACAGAGCCATGCACACTTCATTTGTTTTAACGGAACCGTGCGGCCGTTCCGTCACAAGTAGTGCAGATCCTACTCATTTTTGACGGAACAGTCTCGGCCTTTACATTGAATTTGGTCCGTGAAACATACTGCACACGGAAGCCTCTGTGTGCGGCCCGTGTGTTTGATGGAACAGTCATTAGCGGCCATACAACGGCCGACGGAAGTGTGCACAAGGCCTAACTGCTGTCTGGCCATTTATTTTTTTGAGTGGACATGTTATTTCAGTAAATATAGCTTAAAGAGAATATCCATTCAAACAGAACATAAAAAGGGTCACATATTTAGTAAAAATTACCAGAAGCGGAGTCAAAAGCGACAACTGATATGGTTGCATTGATCAATGGCTACCTATTACCTTAACTGGTAAAACAATAACATAAAATTTTTTAAAACATACCATTTAAAGCGATAGAAGTCATACAATTTTAAGGGACACTGTAATGGGTTATCTGGATTTTCAAGCTGCTCTACATAGGTTTCTTCTGCAACTGAAAACAAAAAGGAGAAAAAATAAAAAGTTGGACAATTATAAATACAATTAAAAAACAAAACCAAGTAAAACAGATGATATGCCTATACACATCTTTTCAGATACAGTTGCAAAAAAAATTCAAGCTGTAGTATGAAGTATGCATTTTGTTTTGCACATGTATTTTATGTGCATATTTCTTCCGTTTTGTACATTTATTTTGTGCAGCGCTTTTCCTGCTTAATGTGTTTAACCACTTCAGGACTGAGCTGGTTTTGGCCTTGAGGTCAAAGCCGATTTTTTTCAAACCCGTCATGTTACTTTTAGGTAGTAATAACTTGGGAATGCTTTAAAGAGACTCTGTCACCACATTATAAGTGCCCTATCTCCTATATAAGGAGATGGGCGCTATAATGTAGTGACAGCAGTGCTTTTTATTTAATAAAACAATCTATTTTCACCACTTTATTAGCGATTTTAGATTTATGCTAATGAGTTGCTTAATGCCCAAGTGGGCGTATTTTTACTTTAGACCAAGTGGGCGTTGTACAGAGGAGTGTATGACACTGACCAAAGTAAAAATACGCCCACTTGGGCATTAAGCAA
This sequence comes from Rhinoderma darwinii, assembly GCF_050947455.1. Taxonomy (NCBI): domain Eukaryota; kingdom Metazoa; phylum Chordata; class Amphibia; order Anura; family Rhinodermatidae; genus Rhinoderma; species Rhinoderma darwinii. The sequence continues at coordinate 193,608,755 of NC_134689.1, read as the reverse complement.
CTCATTAGCATAAATCTAAAATCGCTAATAAAGTGGTGAAAATAGATAGTTTTATTAAATAAAAAGCACTGCTGTCACCTACATTATAGCGCCAATCTCCTTATGTAGAAGATAGGGCACTTATAATGTGGTGACAGCCTCTTTAACCTATCCAAACGATTCTGAGACTGTTTTCTCGTGACATATTGTACTATGTTAGTAAAAAAAAAAAATTTGGTCGATAAATTCAATGTGTGTGAAAAACACCAAAATTTTGAAAAAATTTGCCAAAGTTAGGATTTTTCTAAATTTAAATGCATCTGCTTGTAAGACAGACAGTAATACCACACAAAATAGTTACTATTTCACATATGCTATATTTGCATTGTTTTTTCAACATCCTTTTATTTTTCTACGACGTTACAAGGCTTAGAACTTTAGCAGCAATTTCTCACATTTTCAAGAAAATTTCAAAAGGTTATTTTTTCAGAGACCAGTTCAGTTCTGAAGTGGCTTTGAGGGCCTTATATATTAGAAAGTCCCCATAAATCACCATTTTGAAAACTGCACCCCTCAAAGTATCCAAAACAGCTTTCAGAAAGTATTTTAACTATTTAGGCGTTTCTCAAGAATTAAAGCAAAGTAGAGGGGAAATTTACAAATTTCATTTATTTTTTTGCCAAAATTCATATGTAATACAGTTTTTCCTGTAACACAGAACGTTTTACTTGAGCATTGTAACTCAATACTTATGAGTTTTTAGAAATATCCCACATGCGGCTATATTGTCCTAATGGCCTGAAACACCGGCCTCAGAAGCAAATGAGCACCTAGTGGATTTTGGGGCCTTCTTTTTTTTTTTTTTATATATATTTTAGACACCATGTCAGGTTTGAAGAGGTCTTGTGGTGTCAAAACAGTGTAAAAAAAATAAAAATAAGTGACCCCATATTGGAAACTACACCCCTCAATTAATAAATCTAGGGGTATAGCTAGCATTTTGACCCCAGTTTTTTTTGCTAAACGTATTTGAATTAGTATGTGAAAATTAAAATCTACTTTGTTTCTGAAAAAAAAATAGAAATGTTTAATTTTTATAAGGAATAAAGGAGAAAAAACACCCCAGCATTTGTAAAGCAATTTCTCACGATTACGGCAATATGTGGCAATAAACTGCTGTTTGGACCCAAACCGGGATTAGAAGGGAAGGAGCGCTATTTGGCCTTTGGAGCTCAAATTTAGCTGAAATGGTTTTCGGCGTCATGTCGCATTTGCAAAGCCCCAGAGGGACCAAAACCGTGGTCCAATAACTATTCAGAACGCTGAAATTTGTGTTTCCCTTATCCATTAAAGCGGACCTATCAGGGTTCACATACTCCTCCTATGTGTAGGCAGCATGTAATAGAGTAGGATCGGCTAGGAAGATATATGCATAGTTGCCAACTGTTCCGAAGTTGCTGGGACTGTCACTATTTTAAAAGGGCAATCCTGGCAAATATTTGTCCTGGATACGGTCTTGCAAATGCAGGAGCTGTACCTCTTTTTTTTGAATACTCCCTCGCTCCCAGCTCCTCTTCTGAAGACCAGGCTCCACTTTGGCTCCAAGCTCCACCACACATGACGTCATGGGTGGCAGCACACACAACATCCTGATACAAACCAACATCAGGTGCAGTGGTGCCTGGAGACAGAGGAGCTGAAGAGAATCTGACCACAGGGAGAGGTGAGTAATTAAAGGGGTGAGTTATGGTGTCTGGAATAATTTCAGGGTATGATCTGAATTAAAGGGGTTAAGCAAGTGTTAAAACGTAAACAGCAAATGGCGTCTAAGATTACTGTTGCGGGCAATTCCCTCCCTCTATACTGCCGTCGCTTTAAAGGTGTTATCCAGAAGTAGAAATACATGGCTGCTCTCTTTCAAAGACAGCAATTCACATCCACAGGTTGTGCGTGGCATTACAGCTCAGCCCCATTTACTAGTGCCGATCTGCAATTCCAGACACAACCCATGGACAGGTGTGGCGCTGTTGGAGGAAAGCTCCCGTGATTTTTGAATGCTAGACAGCCCTAGGTCTATTTGAGGACAATATACAGGAAATATTCAAAAAAAAATTATTCAGGCAAACCCTGACCCATGGCAAGGCATGTCCCTGACAAACTCCGCCCTTTAACAAGCCACACCCAAATAATTCACAATATCAAAGCCCAAGTGTCCTCAGAAGAAAGTTTTTAAATGCTGTCAACTATGTATATGTAAGAAGATCAACATTAGATAATGATCACCAACTATTAGGGTCTTCACCTTTCAAGCCACTTTGAACTTGTCCATAAAGGCGCAAAAAACGAATTGTACAGTTTTTGTCTTTTCCTATTCCTGGGTTTTTCCTGGTCTGTTTCGTAATCTTGGAAAAAGCTAATTGTGAGTGCTGCTCTACAGTTTTCAAAACAAAGTACCTAAGGGAAAAATGGAAAAAGCGAATAAACATACAAATCATCAGAAATCATTACCTTTTAAACCAGGGGTCTCAAACACGTGTGGCCCCTGTGAGGCTGTCATATGCGGCCCGCGGAGCACCGAAGCTCCCTCGGAGAGCAGAGAGCATGCCGGCGCTCCATTACGTCACGAAGGAGCGCAGTCCCTTTCCCACGCCGCTGGATGGTTGGTGGAAGGTGAGCAATGGTCACGCAGCCCCCTATAGATCGCACCCCACACATCCCTCACTGTAGTTCGCTCCATTGGGGCTCCCTCTAGGACAGTGACTTCAGGGGCTCCTCCAGCAGAGGAATGCCCGGCCAGATTGTCAGCAATGCTCTGGCTGGGTATTACACTCCTACAGGGGGCCACCATGGATATATACAGAGGGGACTGTGGCAACATTAAATGAAAGTCGCTTCACAATATCCAATACGATTGTTTGTACATTATTCATAAAACATTTTTTAATAAAAAGCTTTTACAAAATACTAGAATCAAAAGGAAATAGTGCAGGAACGTATTTTGAATAAGTTCAAGGAACAGGAGCATACTGCTTAGGTGGACTTCACACTGCGTTCAGAAGATCTATTCTCCCGTATGTCTCCCCCATCAGAAACAATCTACTGATCCTAGTACAAAAGAGAAAGAAAAAAAATTCCCAAAAGGGAAGGTTTCCCCATCTTGTCCTGAGCTCCATTCCCATCTTCCATTATAAAAAAATATATATATGTTTTTCCAGTTCTCCGCAGTTTAAAGAGGCTCTGTCACAACATTATAAAGTGGCCTCCCTACTACATAAGGAGATTGGCGCTATAATGTAGGTGACAGCAGTGGTTTTTATTTAGAAAAACTATCTATTTTTACCACGTTATTAGCGATTTTAGCTTTATGCTAATGAGTTTCTTAATGGACAACTGGGCGTGTTTTACTTTAGACCAAGTGGGTGTTGTACAGAGGAGTGTATGACGCTGACCAATCAGAGCCATGCACTTCTCTCCATTCATTTACTCAGCGGATAGTGACACTGCGTTGTTCACTATGTGCGGTCTTATACGGACATATTAATGTTACTGAAGTGTCGTGACAGTGAATAGACATTCCTTCCAGCCAGGACGGGAAGTCCATTCTCAATCCCGGCACTTTGGTAACGTTTGTGTGGGATTTATAGCAGAGCAAGAGTAATCTTGTGAGATCACGCTGTAAAAGACCGGATACAGCGAGATTACGCTTGCTCTGCTATAAGTACCATAGAAACGGTACTGAAGTGCCGAGATTGTGAATAGACATCACGTCCTGGCTGGAAGGAATGTCTATTCACGGTCACGACACTTCAGTAACGTTAATGTGTCAGTATAAGACAGCACATAGTGAACAACGCAGTGTCACTATGCGCTGTGTAAATGAATGGAGAGAAGTGTTTGTGACGCCGATTTCTACATAAAAAGCACTGCGGTCACCAACATTATAGCGCCAATCTCCTTATGTAGGAGATAGGGCACTTATAATGTGGTGACAGAGCCTCTTTAATTCTACATTCACACAAAGGTAACTTGTTGAGTCATAGCAGTCTAAGGTAACCTGTGTATTTCAACATAAAAATAGTAATAAAAGCAGTCATTAAAATAGGTGGTATACTGCGAATAAAAATAAAAATAAATCTATCTAATAATAATTTCCTCTTTGTGCTTACTTTGTGTTGAAATACATTAGAGTAAATAGTAGAGTAGTGGGTGAATGGGCACCCAATTGCTTACAGTCCCACAACATTTCTTCGGAAATGCAGCTGGATATTACATAACCTGTGGAGGAGAAATGTACATAAATCACTAACATGCTAAAAGGTCATATAGCGATAAAGTTAGCACCTTTACAATAAACCTACCGAATGGATTCACTCTTGGGCACCAACACTTAAGCACTTCATGAAGTTTTTCCAGAAACTTTAAATAGTAGAGATCGGCAAAAATGTTATCAATCCTGCTGTTGTCAAACATATGCTGGAAACAGAATAAAAAAAATACAAATTATAATACAAGCTTAAAAGACTATTTATTGAAAATGTAACTTTACCTAGCACCTCAAACAAATGTAAAACCTAGAACATAAACATCAGATAGATGCGAGTCCCACTTCTGGGATCCGCACCGATCTCTAGAACGGGGCCCCCTAAACCACGTTCTAGTTTTTTCTGCTCATGCTGACTCCCGGCTGCTTCGGATTACATGGCCGGGAGTTACGGAAACTAGGTCGCTGAGCTACGCTATATCCGTAACTCCCGTACAACTGAATGGTACTTATGGAAACGGCATAGCTCACATGCTACGTTGCTTCCGTAACTGCCATTCACTATTATGGGAGTTACGAAACAGCGTAGCTCAGTGAGTAACGCTGTTTCCGTAACTCCATACTATGTAATCAGAAGTGTTCGGGAGTCAGCATGAGCACAAAAAGCTAGAACGGGGATTAGGGAGCCCTACTCTAGTGATAGTGGTTGTGGGTCCCAGAGCTGTGACCCGCATCTATCGGAAATTTAGGATATATCCTGTGGATATGTCATAAATGTCTTTCATGGGAAAACCCCTTCAAGGCTGGATTAAGAGGACAAAAATGCTATGGATTACCAATGCGGAAAATCCACAGCAGATTACAGTCCCAGCCACGGCGATGAGATTTTTAAATCATGTGACATGCAGATTTTGCTGCAGAAACGCTGCTGAAAAAAAAAAAAATAAATAAAAAATCGCAGCATTTCCATCCTGTATTAATACAGCTTAAAACAGAAACAAAGACACTTACAGCAATGATCTCACACATGCACTTGTGTTATAGAAACTATAAACTAAAGTGCTTACAACATGCTCCCTCCCCATTTGCCCTTGTCCAGCTCTAAACATTTTGGCATAGAAACGCTTTAAAAACAAAAAGAGAAGATGAAGAAGAAGTTCTACCTTCTGTACACAAAGGAGCAAATAAAACATCATATCTGCATCATATGGAGAGCCATCATGCCTCTTGGCTTCTTTGGTTATTAAACATAATCCATAATTTAGTTCTGCGATTGGCACGGAGAGCACATCTTCTTTAAAAATTAAAAGTCTTTTTTCTGGAAAGATAATGAAAAGTTGGGAATCCCAGAAGAGGGCAAATAATAAATATAAGGCAAATCAGAATAAATCCCTAGATTAATTACCCCTAATACGATCAAGAAAAGCATCCAGACCCTTTTAAACTCTCAATTATAGAGAAAGACTAGTTGTGTATGAGATACCGATACATTTTTATTGAACACGAAATCCGTCATCGAGACAGACCTCTTTAACCCCTTCCCTCCGCAGCCAATTTTAGTTTTTTCATCACTGCCTTCCATAAGCCATAACTTTTTTTTATATTTCTGTCGACCATTTAATGTGCCATGTAAAGTACTGGGAAACGAAAAAATAATTCCTTGTGGAGTGAAATGGGCCAAAAAAACATTGATTCCTTTTCAGATTCGTTTTTTGTGTTTCCCTTTTACGGCATTTATCGTGTAGTAAAAACAACTTTATTCTACGGGTTGATACAATTACAGCGATACCAAATTTTAAAGTTTTATGTTTTACTACTTTTACAAAGAAAATACTACTGGTTAAGAAAAATATATATATAGTGTTTTGTGGTCACATTCTGAGAGTCATAACTTTTATTATTCTGTCTCCTGAGCGGTGTGAGGGATTATATTTTGTGGGGCGAGCTGTAGTTTTTAATGGCATCAGGTTGCGGTATATGCGACTTTTTGATCAGTTTTTATTTCATTGTTTTGAGGAGCCAAGGTGACCAAAAACGGCAAAACTGGCAGTTTTCAATATTTTTTTCAGTGTTCACAGTGCAGGTTAAATAACGTTACATTGTAATATTTCTGACTTTTAGGGATGCGGTGATACCAGTTATAAGGGGGGGGGGCGCCCCTCTTTCTAACCGCCAAGATGCTGCGGTCGGATCTAAGGGGTTAAACGGGCGGAATCAAAGTGAGCTTACCTCACTGCAACAGGCGGAATGAGTTGGCTGTAACATACAGCTGAGCCCGCTCCATACAACCCCTTAACACCTTTCTTGTACAGTTAAGTGATAATGCGTTAAGGGGTTAGAGAGGACCTGTCATGTCCCCAGAAACGTTAATCTGCTACCATACCTGGATTGCTGCTTTCCCCAATCCCAGAGCAGTTTATTTGATGTTTCTCTGTGCATACCGTTCCCCCTCGAACAGCCACATTCATTCCAATGGCTGATATGCTAATTTATTAATAAATTGACAACTGGACAATTATCACCATCCAGCTTCAATATGAAGTGGACTGAAGCCTCTGACATCCCTAAAACTTATATTGCTTAAAGAGGCTCTGTCACCAGATTTTGCAACCCCGATCTCCTATTGCAGCAGATAGGCGCTGCAATGTAGATAAGAGTAACGTTTTTTTTTGTTTTTTTTAAAAACGAGCATTTTTGGCCAAGTTATGACCATTTTTATATTTATGCAAATGAGGCTTTCTAAAGAACAACTGGGCGTGTTTAAAGTTAAAGTACAACTGGGCGTGTATTATGTGTGTTACATCTGGGCGTCTTTACTTCTTTTACTAGCTGGGCGTTGTGAATGGAAGTGTATGATGCTGACGAATCAGCATCATCCACTTCTCTCCGTTACCACCCAGCTTCTGGCAGTGCACAGACACGCAGCGTGTCGTCGCGAGATCACGCTGTGACGTCACTCACTTCCTCCCACAGGAACTTCATCGCGTCGAATGAGCGAGGACACGCTGCGTGTCTGTGCACTGCCAGAAGCTGGGTGGTAACGAAGAGAAGTGGATGATGCTGATTCGTCAGCATCATACACTTCTATTCACAACGCCCAGCTAGTAAAAGAAGTAAAGACGCCCAGATGTAACACATATAATACACGCCCAGTTGTACTTTAACTTTAAACACGCCCAGTTGTACTTTAGAAAGCCTCATTTGCATAAATATAAAAATGGTCATAACTTGGCCAAAAATGCTCGTTTTTAAAAAAACAAATAAAAACGTTACTGTAATCTACATTGCAGCGCCGATCTGCTGCAATAGCAGATAGGGGTTGCAAAATCTGGTGACAGAGCCTCTTTAAATCCCTCCCATCTGGTCCCCAGAGTTTTATTCCTCATACCATAACTTAAAGTTTGGTAGTTCAATATACATCGTATTAGCTAACGCAAGAGAACATCTTGATATTTATTTACGGTGCAATTTCAACATTTAATTTTTTTTGTTCTTTATTCTTATTATAGGGCGCTAATACTAGATGTGGGATCTTTTGCCCCCTGCATAGGGAATTACCCACAATGTTCTACAGTATCTCTAAGATTAATTTAATAAAAGTATTTTAAAGCTAAATAAACAGAATCAAATTCTAAATTTAAATCAAATTAGTCATAAAATGGTTACTATTCCAGTCAAAAAGTAGGTATTTTATCAACCCCACCCGTTCATACGTGAAAAACTACTTTGTCTGCTATGCCACATATGATATCCTAATCACGCATGTGATATTATTACATCTAGTATAACAACCCAGTAAATAAGTTATTGTGAAATAGGTTGCCAAAATATTAATAAGCAGGCATACTTCCGAACCACGATGGTTTGTTCTCTGCTTCTTTAAGAGTATCTGCATTCTTAATCTGTGTCCAAGTCTTCCAAAACAAAGCTCCTTCTTCTGGCTTAAGGGTGCAAGGAAAATCAGTATTACTTTGTAACCGCAGCTGAGCCTCAGATGGTGAACACTGTACACTTTGAGGCTAGAAAAAACAAAAACACCACACACAATTATACATTTTAAAGACATAATAGCAGCAGAAAAATATTTTCGATACCAATCGAAACATAATTTTGCTTTCAATATCTCAAGTAGCTATTCACAGAACTATTTTCATAATGCATCAAAAAAGTTAATTTGTAAAGAGCCATCACCACCTAGTTAAGGGTTTGAGACCGAGTGCAATTCGCAAAATATGGATTCAATGCCCCTTTTTAAAAATGAACATGTTGTCTTCCCTAGGATATTGTAAAAATGCAAGTTCATGACTTTATAGACCATGCATCTCAGACCTAGACCCCTGTGCACTACTTTAAAGGTGATGTATCGTGATTATGGCTTGGAAGGCCACGGAGGGCCCTAGTTCGGATCACTGGAAGCAAATGCTGAATAAATATGTACCTATGTATTGTAAATTATCAAATTTATCAGGACAATTTCTGTTTAAATATAAGATCTGGTCCAGATGGTTGGAGACATCCGAATCTGCGGTTTAAAACGCAGAGAAACTTCTGATTGGATTGGGAGGGGCTGGGAATGGGGCATGAGATGAATGTGGCATTGAAAGGTCCTACTTCACTATTCCAAATTCATTGCAGATGTATGATATATGTGCTGCTTCTCTTCTGTAATGTATGTGATATCGATTGATCATATTCCTGCAGTGCAGATCCAATGCCTTTTAATTTGTCTTGTTTCTATTTTTATTTACTGTACTTGTTTTGTACTGTAACAAATTACAGACGTTTTGGAAAAATAAAGCCTTTAAAAAATAAATAAATAAATTATAACCATGGGTCTTGGACTACAGCAATTACATCCGTGACATTAACTCTAGTGTTCATATATTAAAATGTTAATAGTTAAGTTATTATATTCTAAATCAGCTCCTGGTTGAGAGGCTACACTGTACAAGTTACTAGTTATGGATTAGAGAAATCCAGTATCAAATCATAATATCTTATATTGATCATGCTCCCTCAGAGAGGGCAGTAATATATGATCATTGGACTCAAGCTGAACCGAAAATATAACATCTAAATTGTCAGAAGCGAAGGCGAATTTCCGAACAAGAGAGACAGGCATCACATCCAAAAGTTAAGGAACTTTTATTCACCCATGCAACGTTTCAGCTCAACGGAGCCTCTCATGCTTGAGAAAAGCTCTGTTGAGCTGAAACGTTGCATGGGTGAATACAAGTTCCTTATCTTTTGGATGTGATGCCTGTCTCTCGTGATATTAGTCGAGGACTATTGAATCCAGTCCGGTTAGGCTTGCACTTCTATTTTAATTGAATTGCAGTGTGGTTATCCCTTGAACGTTCAAATTTCCGAATAAGTAACAGGGCACTGAAAACAGAGTGCCTGACACTTCTTTATGCTGCCCTCAGACAGGGCATAATAAGAATATGAAAGTTCCTCTTTAATGCATATCTCCAATTATAAACCAACTTTCCTTAAATCAATAGTTAAAGCGAATACATGAAACTTTGTAATATATCTTATATGGGTAAAATGCCACTCCACCTCCCCGCCCCTCTTGTTTTCTTAAAAGTGTTGTCCAGTTTGGGGACTATTTTTTATACTAATGACCTATCCAGGATAGGTCATCAGTATTTGATCATGGGAGTCCGACATCTGGACCCTACACCGATAAGCTGTTCTAGCTGCCTCCGGGTGCCGGAAGCTATGCAGGGGTTTGTTCCAGTAGAAGGCGCTCCGACCACCGTAAAGCGGCCATGCTGGATTACTGCAGCTCTGGTACTATTCACCTGAATAGGATCAGGGCTGTAGCATCGCCTGCTCCCCCTCCCCTCTCCATAGACTTGTATTGGTAGCTGTAACCTCATATCTTCTCAGTGGAGCTTAGAAACCCCATCCTCTCTGCCTCACTGAATATGGATTTTATGAGTGAATTCAGAGTGAGTAAACAGTTAAGAAGACAGCGTGTGGGGGGGGGGGGGGAGGAGGGGGGAGAAGAGGAGACTGATAAGTGGAGCAAGGCATTTTTCTCTAATAAAAATTACTACAAAAATTCTTAGATTTACTTGCACTATTGATTTATGCAAAGCAATTTATAACCAGAGGTAAGCGTTAAAGGGGGGGGGGGATTTGCTTTAATATATAGACCCATTCTAATAAAATAAAAATATAAATTTTGCTTACGTTTCAGTTCTTTTCTTCTCATGAATGCAACATTTCGAATTATTTACCAAAAGATCAGTCACTTTCACAACCCTTTTTCCCGCCTGATATTAATATGAGCATTTTAGAAGTGCTGGACTCAGGAAGGGGAATTTTCGAAGTAAGTATATCAACTTCATTAGGTCTAAAATCTTTGTAAATCTGGTGACAGATCCTCCTTAAAGTCTATAGTGAATTATGGAAAAGTCTACATACATAGCATTTTGGTTTGTGGCGTTTTTGTAGCGTTCAAGTTCAATGACTTTTTTTTCTTCAAAAAGCTTAGGGTGTGGCGTTTCTCGCCTTTTTCCCCATAGGCTTTTCTATAGGGCTTCAAAAATGCATATACAAAATGCACTAAATAAACGCCAAAAACATATGTAAAAAGTGCTTTTTCCTCTGCAGAAGATTACATATAGAGATGCCATTAATATTTTAGCATACTGCCGTTTAACCAGGTTAGTATTTACAGAAAAGAGATTCAAAAGGAAGAGCTAAAGATTATTAAATCGAATTGGCAGAAGGGGTTGTCTGGTTAAAAAAAAAAACAACTAAATTGTCACATACTCTATAAGGGCATTTAAAGTTAATGGATGGGAGTCCTTTATTTGGGAGATTGATCTATCAGCCAGAGCAGAGTAGCTGTGAAAAGTGTCTCTGGTGGATCCAGCAGGTCCTTGCATTACACAAACAGCCCACACCCTAAAATGGCTACCGTGTAATGCTTAATTTTCCCTGTGGTGGTGCTACAGAGGAATTGAACATTTGAAGGGTTCCCCCACTGAATTCAGCTAATCGCAGCAGGAAGCTGTTAACAAAAAGGGATTGTCTAGAAGTAGACGACCCCTTTAATACTCAGATTTTTATTTACACCATATTCTAATTACTCAAACATCAGATATTTTAGAAAGGTTACCTACAATGCATATACAGACTTACAAAATTATCTACCTGTACTTGTTGATCCCAATATTTTGGAGACTGGTATACACGACCACTTGTTTGTAAGGATAAGGGTATTTGAATGTTCCCATTCATGTTTAACAATGGCATGGGAAACCCAGATGTACCAGCAGCATGCATTGTTTTATCCGAGATGTTCTTTTTCATATCAAAGCTCTCTTTGCTCTCTTCTAGTTTAACACTACTAGTGTGCATTGGAATCTCCCCCATTTGAACTATTCCACAACTGTCCTGAGGTACAGAAGTGTTTATTAAAGTCTGAGATTCGGGACAGGTAGCATGGGCAGAGAATATTGCCCAAGATTCTACATTAGGCAATTGTCCGGATGGTGAAGTACTGGCGGGCACAAGTCCATACAACTGACTACTATCCACAGTGAGGAGCTCCTGACGAAGAGGAATGTAAGCCTGTTGCTGACCTTGCAAAGGCAGTGCTACAACTGTAGCGGGAGCGTTTTGCAATGATGTGTGGTTAATAGTGTAGCTGTCCTCAATAGGCAAGTCAAATTTTCTTTTTTTAACTGGTTGAGATAATCCTGAAGAACAAGCTCTTCGATCTTGAGAAACAGATGTCCCGACAATGCTAGAACTTTGGCCATCAGAAACAGATTGCCCATCAACCTGCTGTTGGAGAGTCTTATTTGATTGGCCGGATTGAACATCAATATTGTGGCCCTGTCGCAATTGGACATGATGCACAGGGATATGATGCTGATCAAGGGGGATACCAGGACTAACATTAGAATGCTGCAGAGGAGATGCTATGGGCCTAGCTAGCTCCAGCAAAGAACCAGCCACATCAGAGTTGTCCATATAAAAGTAATGATTTCTTTGTTGATATACAGAAATTGGGGAATGAACAAACTGTTGCATTTCCTCTGCTCCCTTGCCGTTGAGCGAATCTAAGAAATCTTTCATACGATGTGGAGGAATCGTCTGGGCTTTCATTCTCAGGTAGTCTTCATACGGAATGGAGTTTTCCAAAGAATGGCTCATCCTTCCGGTAACTGCAAAACGAACTTAACAAATAGCAAGAATACAAGTCATTATGAAGAGCTGCGCACAAATAATTAGGAGGCTGTAACGTTAAAAGATTAATAAATTCCATGTTCAGTCTAAAGCTAGCACTATTTTACAAATCATGGAATTTGGCTGGAAAAAATTCATAACATTGACAACTTGGTCTGCCATTCGAATTCCAAAACAGGAGCCCCATACGCAAAGAAGGTGGCCCAGTCATTAAAAAAAAATATGAAACAATCAGAATAAATTACATTTGTACATGCTCTGGTACCTCCAGTTGTGATCTACCATCCGATCGGACAATGGATGTGGAGCAATGCTACTGCACTCTGGGTGGTACAGTTGCCATGACATCCAAATGATGCCCGGAAAGTAACAAGCATGGGTCCTAAATCATTAAAATACAACCCGTGCACTTGGGCGCTTCAATTATTTACTACTTTTTTTTTTAGTTCCCCGTAAAAATACACAACACTCTTCTGGATGAAGCCTTCCACATCAATTTAATATCAACATAACATATTACTGTTAGGGTCAGGTCACACGTTGCGTAAATACTGCAGATTTTCAGCAACTAAATTCTTTGTGGAAAATCTGCAGCATAATACAGTAGCAGCAAAGTGGATGAGATAGAACAAATCTCATCCACACGCTATGATCAGCGGAAAAAACGCTCAGAAATTGACATGTGGTACAGAAATTTTACTCCGCAGCATGTAAATTGTTTTTGCATAAACGCTACTTCTTTCAGTAGTTGTTGCTTTTGTTGTGGCAGAATCGCATCAATTCCACCGCAAAAAAAAACGCAACTCAGAAAAAATAAAAATCTTCTACTTACCCAGAAAGTCTGTTTCTTCCTCCAGGCCAGCCCACTGGGATGGCTATTCATCCCATGTGACAGCTGCAACCAATCACAGGCTGTAGCGGTGGTCACATAAGATGAAACATCATCCCACGAGGCTGGCCTGGATGATGTCGGAGGGCCAGCCTCCTGGGATGACATTTTATCCCATGTGACCACCGCTGCAGCCAATCCCAGGCCGGCCTGCTAGCAGGCCTGTCCCAGAAGGCCTGCCTCCTAGCAACGAAGCCAAATGTTGCAGTTTTCCGCAGCGGACATTCCGGGCGAAAAAATGCACCACAGTTTGGTGAGTTTTTTCGCTGGAATTCCCTGCGGCCACCGGGGCGGATGCACAGTGTAACTTCACGCTGCGTATCCGCCCCATGTGGACTCAGCCTTATAGGGAAAATTTCTCGTGCAAATATAATTTGGCATGATTGAATAGGGCAAAACTGTATATATAATCCCTCGTGTACTATCAAGCACAACAGAAAAAGCAAAAAGATTTCCATACCTTATTGTGACATTTGTAATAACGAAGGCAGCTGTCCTCATGTCCACCACTGTCAAGGAAAGTAGTAACGGTTAGCAGATCATGGGCTAATTGTAATTTGCTGCTTCAAGCCTGATTCTAATGTAATAGGAAGAAAAAGGTAGAAGGAATTGAACTATTTTAAACTGAATAGCAATAAATAAATAAAAGTAATATAGATTCAAAATGCATGATTTATATCCCAAAAAAACGGAGGATAAGACGGATATCAGATTATTAACATTTTTGTTTTATTAACATAAGAGTTAAAAGATGTATGGTTAATTTGAAGTATTAGAACGTGGCTAGAACTAGGCTTTTTTTTTTTTGTAGTGAGTGATAAATCGCTGCCCATAAAAATGCATGATCTATTTCATTACAACAAAATAAAGTAATCGCTGTGATAAATCCTGGTCCATAGGCATTGCTTTAGGCTACCGCTATTTATCTCACTGCAAAAAAAATTGCTGTGATAACACTGCCGATAGGAATGCATTGAATAGCTTTAAAATCTCTTCATAAATCTCTCGAGTCTAGACATTTACTAGCGATTTTGTTTTTAAATGATACATTCTAGGGTTTCAGAGCTATACACTTGTCTGAAGCGATTTTGCAAAGGGGTTGATCAACTTAGATATGATTGGTAATAGGGTTATAGAACGCATCAGAGGGATACAGTAAGCGATGACAGCAGTTCACTGACGGATTTGTCTGTTAGTGCAGAGAGGCATCTATGTATAGTGAAAGCATAGAAGCTGCATCTCGAAAAGTAAACACAATCTTATATCTATTTTCGAAAGTTTGTTTGAAGCCCGATTTATCATTGGTTTAAAATGGATCATACTAACAGGATGTGCCAAGGGGGAGCCGCGCCGTGTTGCTCCTGGTGTCGGCCTCGGCGCATGCACACTGGGTACGGGAGGTGTGGTGCTCGGTCCCGCCCCTGGCTGTCACATTGGGCATGCGCGGCCCTGGCACGTGCGCACGGGCGGGGTGGTGTTCTCGTGCTGCACTGGGCATGCGCTGAGTCCCGCATCATGCAACATGGCGCCGGTGTTTGACGTATGCGCATGGCACTCTGACGGACGCCATCTATACCGTAAGTCAACCTCCCGAGCAACGCCCGGGTTTAAAAGCTAGTTTTTAATAAAAGTCAATTACTAATGTTTTTTTATTAATAAAGATGTACATTAAAAAAAAATGCCCCCCCAAAAGGTTTACATAGCCTTTAACCCCTTAAAGACCAGCCTAGTTTAAACCTTAATGACCAAGCCATTTTTTATGTTTTTCCATCGTCGCATTGCAAGAGCTATAGCCTTTTTATTTTTGCGTCGACATAGCCGTATAAGGTCTTGTTTTTTGCGGGACAAGTTGTATTTTTTAATAGCACCATTTTGGGGGACATATTTATTGATTAACTTTTATTACATTTTTTTGGGGGGGGGGGGGGGGAATAGAAAAAAAACCTGACATTTCGCCATAACTTTATTCAGCGGGTTGTTACGATTGCAACGATACCAAATTTGTACAGTAAAAACGCTTTTTTTTCAAAATTATTTGTTTTTGTGTCTCCATATTTGAAGAGCCATAACGTTTTTATTTTTTTGCCGATGCGGTTGTATGAGGGCTTTTTTTTGCGGGACGACTTGTAGTTTTTATTGGTACCATTTTGGAGTAGATGCGACTTTTTGATCACTTTTTATCACATTTTTTTTTAAGTCAGGATTCACAGAAAACAGCAATTTTTCCATAGTTTTTTATTACATTTTTTACGGTGTTCACCGTGCGGGTTAAATAATGTAATACATTTATAGTCGGGGTCATTACGGACGCGGAGATAATCAAATATGTGTAACTTTTTTACTTTATTTTGTTTTTTTAATAGTAAAGCATTTTGTAAGGGGAAAAGCTGGGTTTTTCAAATTTTTTTTTAATTAACTTTATTAAACTTTTTTTTTTTACTAGTCCCATTAGGGGACTTTAATATGCAATTCTCCGATCGCTATTGTAATACACTGCAATACTTTCGTATTGCAGTATAAAACGGACAGGCATCTGCTAGGTCATGCCTCCGGCATGATCTAGCAGGCATTCGCTCCAGGCAGACCTGGGGGCCTTTATTAGGCCCCCGGCTGCCATTGGAGACACAGACACTCTGCGATCGTATCACCGGGTGTCGGTGGGATGAGAGGGAGCTCCCTCCCTCTCTCCAAAACCACTCAGATGCGGTGCACGCTATTGCGCACCGCATCTGAAGGGTTAAACGGGTGAGATCGATACTAATATCGATCTTACCCGGCAGAGCAGGGACGCCCCTAGCCCTCAGCTGCCTCTAGCAGCTGAGAGCAGGGAGATTTGACACTCTGTTTACTTTATCCTGATGCAGTGCCGTGAAAAGGCATATTCATCAGAATAAAGGCCGTTAAAAGGCGTATTGGCGGTCACTAACGGGTTAAAGAACTGGTCAGGACTAAAGTTGAACAAACATGCATTTTCTTGGAGAATTACAAATGAACAAATTCTGAACAAAAATACAGTAGGGTAGAAATATTAATACTGTATAGACAGTATAAGTGTCAGTTCACATGCTGCATAAATACTGCAGATTTCCCGCAACGGAATTCGTTGCGGAAAATCCGCTGCAAATACAGTAGCAGCAAAGTGGATGAGATAAAAACAAATCTCATC
This sequence comes from Rhinoderma darwinii, assembly GCF_050947455.1. NCBI lineage: Eukaryota > Metazoa > Chordata > Amphibia > Anura > Rhinodermatidae > Rhinoderma > Rhinoderma darwinii. The sequence goes on along the minus strand of NC_134689.1, from coordinate 193,592,249 downwards.
CACACGCTGCTTAAAGAGGCTCAGGGCACTTATAATCTGGTGACAATCTCCTACATAATCTGATTGGCGCTGTAATGTAGATAAGTGGTTTTTATTTTGAAAAGTCATTTTTGAGCAAGTTATAAGCAATTTTAGATTTATGCTAATTAGTTTCTTAATAGACAACTGGGCGTGTTTTTACTTTTTACCAACCGGGCGTTGTACAGAGTAGTGTATAACGCTTAAAGAGGCTCTGTCACGTCTGAGCCGGGCTCTTCTGACTCGTTCCAGGGGTACGGGTGGGGTTGGTCTGCCGGATTGTCGGCTCTACTATCTGGCATCAAATCACGCACGGGTTTTAGATTTTTTTCATAACCGTGAATCAAAACTATGGGTCCGTATAGCTCAACAACTATGTCCCAGTACCCTATCATCCCTGCCGTGGATCCTGCCCGGGAATAGACCGACTCAAGCCTCCTTTGTTGTTTACCATACTCTCATGGCGTTGAGGTCCTTAGGGCCTGGAAGTACGCTTGTAGACCCCCTGGGTCCTTTAACTCCTATCACAGATAATCCGGCCTTTCCTGCTGGCAGGGCTGGTCGCTCCTTCCTAGGCAGGCCGTCCACCGGCCCCATGTATTTTGCCCAGGTCCTCTCCGCTTCCTCTCTTCTCCCTCTAACCTCCATCTGCCCCGATGCCGTGCCCCTCACTCGCCATATATATGAATATGCCCAGTTAAAACATTTTTATGGAGCGGTAAACCGACGCGCACATCTTCACAGGTCGTTGACGGACTTTGAGCGCCTATGTGTCTCCTCCCAGCCCCCTACACATACCATATCCACAATATATAAATTACTCCTTTCGCAGCGTTCCCAACAACTCCCCTCCTTCTGCGGGGCCTGGGAGAGAGAATTACATACTACATTTACTGACGCACAATGGAAGAGGTGTTTCTCCCTCTCACAAAAAGCCTCTATAGCCATTAGGGCCCAGGAAACTAGTTATAAAATTGTCTCTAGATGGTATCGGGTCCCGGCTGCGCTTCATAAATGGTATCCGTCTGTGCCTGATAATTGTTGGCGCTGTGGTGCTGTGGGAGGTTCCATGTCTCATGTGTGGTGGAGTTGCCCCTTGTTGAGGAGTTTTTGGGATGCGGTACTTAAATTGATATTGGAGGTTACTGGAGTCTCTGTCCCCAACTCTCCGGAGGCAGCTCTTTTATTCATGTTCCCGATGCCATTACACATTTATAAAAGCTCCCTAACTAGACATCTACTTCAGGCGGCAAAGTCAGTGATCCCGCGCAGGTGGAAAACGGCAATGCCCCCAACATTAGATGAGTGGTTTCGGGAAGTTGCCTTGATACAGCGAATGGAACACTTGGTGGCTCACTCCCCGGCAGCTGTGGTAAAATACACGTCTACATGGTCTCCTTGGATAGTGTTTCTTTCTTCGCCTTCCTACCTCACGGTTGTAACCTGAGTCGGCCTATGCCCCTGTGAAATACATTACGGCTCTTGCTCGCTGCTGATTTTTTACTCATAATACGCCGGAACTGGAGTCCAGGATCCCTCCTGTCCTCTCCCCTCCCTCCTATCCTTCCCTCTCTTGGGGCCTTTTTCTGTACTTTCTTTCCCCCTGACTAGGGCTATGTGCCTCTCCTTCTCTGTTTGAGTTAAGTGATCTCACTGTACCTCCTGATGTTATGCCTTTATGATTATTCATGCTACTGTTGTACACTGACAATTCTGTTTCATGTCAAGATGTGAGGCACATTATTGATTTTTCCCCTTTTTTTTTCTGTATGTTTTTGCTTTGGTCCACTGACCTTGTTTGTTCTTTTAGTTATGGGTGGAGGCCTTCTCTCCCATATGTTTTGTAATTTTGTGTTCTAAAACTCAATAAAAATTTTTGAATAAGAAAAAAAAAAAAAGAGGCTCTGTCACCAGATTATAAGTGTCATATCTCCTACATAATCTGATCGGCGCTGTAATGTAGATCATAACGTTTTTGTTTTTTTTAATAATTAGTTTCTTAATGCCCAACTGGATGTTTTTTAACTTTTGACTAAGTGGACGTTGTAAAGAGATGTGTATGACGCTGACCAATCAGCATCGTACACTTCTCTCCATTCATGTCCATTTGCAGTCAGCACAGCATGATCTCTGCGGTCACATACACCCATATTAAGTTTACGGAAGTCTCTTGAGAGTTAATAGACATTGCCTCCAGCCAGGACGCAATGTCTATTCACGACCCCGACAAATTGGTAAAGTCTGCGTGGGACTTAATCACAGCACAGCGTGATCTCGTGAGATCACGCTGTGCGGGTAAGTCCCATAAAAACGTTACCGAAGTGTCGAGAGTGTGAATAGACAACGTGTCCTGGCTGGAGGCAATGTCTATTAGGCTGGGTTCACACACCCTATTTACGGACGTAATTCGGGCATTTTAACCTCGAATTAGGTCCGAAAATACGGCTCCAAAGCGCCGGCAAACATCTGCCAATTCATTTGAATGGGTTTTACGATGTACGATGTCTTGCACTTCTTTTGACGAGCCATCATTTTACGCTCCGTATTTTGACAGCGACGCATAAAATAAAGGCTCGTGGGAACAGAACATTGTAATTCCCATTGAAAGCAATGGGCAGATGTTTGTAGGCGTATTAGGGGCGTTTTTTCAGGCGTAATTCGCGGCGTAAAACGCTCGCATTACGCCTGAAAACACTGCGTGTGAACATACCCTAACAGTAGCAAAGTAGATGAGACTTAAAGGGAAGGTGTCATGAAATTATTATTTTTTTTATAATATTGCTTTTAGTATGATATTAAAATAAATTTTATTTATTGGTGTTCTACTTTATACTCTTTTCTTACTTTTACTTCTCTATGGGGGCTGCCATTTTTTTTTTCATCTCGGTATGTGTCGATTAACGACACATACAGAGATGGAATACGGCACATACATCCGCATAGAGAATGCAAACGGGAGCCGTTCCATTCTCTGCAGCGTACACACACAGACCAAAACGAAGCTCGTTAGAGCGAAATCCGGCGCCATTTCATGTGGACCAGAAGCCGCTGCCGGACAGTAAGATGACGACTTCCGGCGATATGTTCAAGGAAGCGAAGGCGCAAGTCATAGGAGTGGAGGCGGCAGGAGCAGGTAAGTTATGTTTGTGTATGTGATGTGTGTATTATATTCGTGAATGTTCGTGTTATACTGTCTGCTTAGAACTGTATCTAATCCTCCTACACTGTGCAGTCGCTCAGAAAATGGCGGCACACAGTGTAGGAGGTTTGAAGATTCAAACCCCTCCTTCTCCTGGCACTAGCTAGAATAAGGGAGGGGGGATTGGGTGAGGGCACTAGAGCGAGTGTGTCTACCCCAAATTTGCAGCATAAATCAATGAGGTTGCTTTACCACATTGACCATGCTGCAATTTTGGGAACTGCTCCCTCTAGTGACCAGCACATGGAAATGTTATAATTAGAATCTAATTTATAATATTTCCTGACTTGTGAAAAAATTAACACAACGTGTAATCATTTAAATAATAATTGTTTAACTAAAAAAAAATAAAAAAAAATCTAGCGACACATTCCCTTTAAAGATGCAGAAAATGTGTGGAAATTTACCTGCGTTACTGCAGATTAAGGGTATGTTCACACGTAGTCAACAAAAACGTCTGAAAATCCAGAGCTGTTTTCAAGGGAAAACAGACCCTGCTTTTCAGACGTTTTTTTACCAACTCGCATTTTTCGCGACGTTTGAGCCGTTTTCGCGGCGTTTTTTACGTCCGTTTTTGGAGCTGTTTTCATTGGAGTCTATGAGAAAACAGCTCCAAAAACGTCCAAAGAAGTGTCCTGCACTTCTTTTGATGAGGCTGTATTTTTACGCATCGTCGTTTGACAGCTGTCAAACGACGACGCGTAAATAACAGGTCGTCTGCACAGTACGTCGGCAAACCCATTCAAATGAATGGGCAGATGTTTGCCGACGTATTATAGCCCTATTTTCAGACGTAAAACGAGGCATAATACGCCTCGTATACGTCTGAAATTTGGCCGTGTGAACATACCCTAAGAACCCACAGTATGTCAAATTATGTTGCGTAAACGCTGTGGAATTTCAGCACCAAAATTCTTGATGGAGATGCTGCGGAATTTCCATCTCTTGTGCAGGAGACCTCATGCTATTTCATGGCTGGCACACCTTAGACCAATATTTGACACTAGGGCTGGGCGATCCATCAAATTAATTTGATTAATTCGCCCTCAAGGATTCTTTAGTGGCGCCGTCATGCTGTGCTGCTGGAGGAAGCTCCGCCCGCCATCTCGTGACTTCCTGGTCCGCCCCTGCTTCCCCAAGGAACTGCTGCTCTGAACAAACTGATACAGTATGGAACAGCAGTTCCGCGAGGAAGCAGGGACTTCTTGTATATAGCGATACCACCCCGCTGTAGATAACACCTCCCTTGCCTATCGCATCACACCCACCTCCTGTAGATCGTAGCACCCCCCCCCTTGCAGATCGCACCACAGTAGCTCCCTCTAGGAGCTGAAGCCCCGGCCAAAGTGTCGGCAATCTCTGGCTGGGGATTCAGCTCCTAGTAGCAGGTACAGTGGCGAAATCTACATGGGGCCCCGTTTCCATGTATGCAACTTTTTGGTGCAATTTGTGGCAGAATTCTTTATAAATTTCCCCAAGTGTCTTTAATGGAAAAACTTATTTTTGGATCAGATCACAAACAGTTGCAAAATAGTAGAAAACACCAGCACTCAAAAATGCAGCAAAAGCTAAAAAGCTTTAGGAATCAAGCAGTGCCAGGCTTCGACCATAAAACAGATGTTTCTCAAAAGTCAAAGTTGCATCACCAAGTTGGAAATTTGATCTAAACTATGGTGTTTCCTAATAAAAGCAGTGCCGTTAATGTTACATAGTTAGTACGGTTGAAAAAAAAAAAAAAAGACACATGTCCATCAAGTTCAGCAAGGAAAAAAGGAAGGGATGAAACAAAAATTTTACACATTCACATATGAACTGGTATTTTTTCGTTCTAGGAAATTATCTAAGCCATCTACTGAGACCAGCTCCTGCGGTAGGCTATTCCAGATTCCCAGTTCTGAAAGTTACGGCCAGTTCACACATTGCGTAAATACTGCGGATTTTCCGCAACATAATTAGTTGCGGAAAATCCGCAGCAAACACAGTAGCAGCAAAGTGGACGAGGTAAAACAAATCTCTCTAACACGCTGCGTAAATACGGAGCGGAAGTACCGCTCAGAAATTGACCAGCAGTATGGAAATTCATTCTGCAGCATGTCAATTGTCTTTACGTAAACACTGCTTATATGTTGCGGGATTTCCCCATTTAATTCAACAGGGATGTAAATCCTGCATCAAATAGTTGTTCAAAAAACGGAACTCAGAAAAAAATAAAAATAAATTAAAAACTTATCTAAGTGTTTCATCCTCCTGGGATGACTCTTCCCATGCGCTTCCACTCACAGGCTGTAGATCACTGGATGAAACGTCATCCTAGGTGCCCGGCCTGGATGACGTCAGCGGGCCGGCCTCCTGGGATGATGCTTCATCCCATGTGACCGCCGCTGCAGCCAACAACAGGCTGCAGTGGTCTCCTGGGATGAGACGTCATCCCAGGAGGCCGGTCTGCTAGCTTGCCAGCTAAGTGCTACAATTTTTCGCAGCGGACATTCCGGCCGAAAAACTGCACTACAGTTTGGTGCGCTTTTTCACCCGGAATTCCCTGCGGCGCACTGGGCGGATGCGCTGCGTGCTATTACGTAGTGTATCCGCCCCGTGTGAATTCAGCCTAAAGAAGACTTCTCTGCAGATTGAACCCTTTTTTTCTCCAGACGGAGTGCCCCCTTGATTTTTGAGAGGGTTTTACATGGAACAGGACTTCACTATATTTCTTGTATGAGCCATTCATATATTTATATAAAGTTAATCAAGTCTCTTTTCAAGGCTAAATAAGTTTAATTCTTTTAATCTTTCCTCATAACTTAGATGCTCCATGCCCCTTATTAATTTAGTTGATCTTCTTTGTATTTTTTCCAACTCCAGGGCATCCTTTCTATGAACTGGAGCCCAGAACTGAACTGCATAGTCTAGATGAGGCCTCACTAATGCTTTGTAGAGTGGTAATATTACATCCCTGTCCCGAGAGTCCATGCCTCTTTTAATACACGACAATATCTTGCTGGCCTTTGAAGCAGCTGATTGACATTGCATGCTGTTATTTAGTCTATGATCTACAAGATGCAGAACTACATTTATCTACATTAAACCTCATTTGCCAGGTGGACGCCAAAACACCTAGTGTGTCCAAATCAGCTTGCAATTTACTAACATCTTCCATAGACTACATAGCTTGGTGTCATCTGCAAAAATAGAAACCATGCTGTTAATCCCATCCCCTATATCATTAATACAGAAGTTGAATAATAGCGGTCCCAGCATGAACCCTGGGGTACACCACTTATAACCGGGGACCATTCAGAGTAGGAATCATTGACCACAACTCTGGATACAGTTCTTGAGCCAATTCTCAATCCAATTACAAACTATACTTTCTAAAATGTGAACTAAGAAACCTTAATAAAGCTATTAATTGAATCGCATGCCGGGCAAGAATACCAAATGTGAGAAATGAAAGTCGTTACTGGATACACAGTTGGTTCCACTACACAATAAATATTCAGAAATTCATTTCCGAAGTAAGTTTACTTAAGTAAGGAATCATCTGAATATGACTAAAGTCAGCATTCTCCTAGGCAAATGCATCCAATCTCCAAACCAGAGACACATTAGTGGACAATAAAGATAATCAATGAGGAGTTGTGGTGGACTTGCTATTGAGCAGTAGTTCTGCCTAGCCAGCATGTGCTATGACACAAGAAACATATTCACAGAATTGTATATATTGATTTCCTTTATGTGCACTCAGTAATCGTTATTCTTTCTATGTCGTGGAGTTTTGAAAAGAGAATAGATATAATACACATTTATTTGCATGGTTATGGGGCATATTTAAGAAAGGAGCCTCAATATGACATTTTTTATCCAAATTCACTCACATGGGGGTACATAGCTCTGACCTAGGAAGGTCAGTTTGGCAGCCACACGTCAAGATTGGGCAGCCCCTTTTTAGAGACAGTGCCGCAGTGCCCTTGGTCGATGCTGCCGCAGTGCCCTCGGTCGATAATGCAACACACCCCTAGATAATGCCACAGTGCCCTCGGTCGATAATGCAACACACCCCTAGATAATGCCACAGTGCCCTCTGTAGATAATGCAACACACCCCTAGATAATGCCAGTGTCCGCCGCAGATGCTGCCACAGCGCCCGCCGCAGATGCTGCCACAGCGCCCGCCGCAGACTCCATCCATTTGACAGGGGAGAAAAAAATAAATACTGACACCATGGCGTAACCCACCAATCGCTATTGTAAGTCAATGGGGTCCGTCTAGTAACGGTCATGAGTCAGATCTGGCAATGCATCATGGCTTCCGTTACCAACAGAAGAAAATACAGATTTAACAGAGCTTAAGGCTCTGTTCACATATGCGTTGGGGTCCCTTTTCGACGCTCCTTCGGAGGTTTCAGTCAGAACGGGACCCTGAACAGAAACCAGAGGTTTCAATCACCATGGATTTCAATGGTGACGGAGCCAATGCCCGTGGTTTCCGTTTAGTCTTTTGTGTACCGGATCCGTCGTTTTGCCGGAAGCAATAGCGTAGTCGACTATGCTATTGCTTCTGGCAAAACGACAGATCCAGTGCATAAAAGACAAAAAACGGAAACCACGGGCACCGGCTCAATCACCATTGAAATCAATGGTGATGGAAATGGAAACCTCGGTTTTCCGTCGGTGTCAGTTTGTCTGCTCAGGGTCCCGTTCTGACGGAAACCTTAGACGGAACGTCAGAACGGGACCCCAACGCAGATGTGACCGGAGCATTACATGTATCTATTATTACAATTTGTTTCCTTGTAGTCGATATAAAAGTTTCTGCGACTGAAAACCTCCTCCATTCATCTGAATGGGGTTGTTTCTGCAGCAAGCACATTGAATTTCTACAAGCTCCATTCAGATGAATGGGACAGTCGCAGAAATTTCTGCAACAAATCTCCAATGTGTAAATTATACCCTTTAAAAGGACAGAATGATAAATGAGCAAACTATTATGCATCATTGATCAAAAACCATTTCAATGATTTTTATGTTTCAATGAGCACTTTTAAAGTTGCATAATGTAAATATTCAACGACTAACTTTCTATTAACCCCTTGGATGTACATGATTTGTGTTTCAAAATAGTTTTATATAAATAACAAAAATTGATATTTGATATTGCCGCATATATCTGCGGAGAGGAAGTCAGTTTTTCAATGCAAGTCTAAGAAACTCACATCGAGGCTCTCAGACACTTGAATTAAGACACTGACTTAAGATCCCTACAGCAGATTCTGTAGGATTCAGGGAGCCAGAGTAAGGCTATGTTCACACGGAGTATTTTGCAGAGTTTTTTGCCGCGGAAACCGCGTCGCAAAACTCGGCAAAAACGGCCCGAAAACGCCTCTCATTGATTTCAATGGGAGACGTCGGCGTCTTTTTCCCGCGAGCAGTAAAACTGCCTCGCGGGAAAAAGAAGCGACATGCCCTATCTTCGGGCGTTTACGCCTCTGACCTCCCATTGACTTCAATGGGAGGCAGAGAAAGCGTATTTCACTGTGTTTTATGCCCGCGGCGCTGAATGGCTGCGGGCGAAAAACGGCGCGAAAATCGGCGTGCAGGGAGAGGAAAATTTGGCTCAAAGTTCCAAACGGAATTTTGAGGCAGATATTCCTCCTGCAAAATACTCCATGTGAACATAGCCTAAAGATCACATGACCCAGCGGCGGCACAGAACTGAGCAACTACTTGTGAAATACAGCACCAGGTAAGTTGATACACAACATGACACTACAGGTCACCACATATTAAAATGGTGGGGGGGATACTGGAGTGCTTCTTTAAGAGGGTTAAAGTACATTGCTGCTATGATCGCATTTGAATTTGAAAGTGGTGGCGCCTAACCGCATATCCACCTAAACGTTACAGCATTTAAGGGCCCCCAAAAAAAAAATTGCCAGAAAAAACTGCCAGTTGCTACATTCATGTGGCTGTATTAGGGTATGTGCACACACACTAATTACGTCCGTAATTGACGGACGTATTTCGGCCGCAAGTAGTGGACCGAACACAGTGCAGGGAGCCGGGCTCCTAGCATCATAGTTATGTACGACGCTAGGAGTCCCTGCCTCTCCGTGGAACTCCTGTCCCGTACTGAAAACATGATTACAGTACGGGACAGTTGTCCTGCAGAGAGGCAGGGACTCCTAGCATCGTATATATAACTATGATGCTAGGAGCCCGGCTCCCTGCACTGTGTTCGGTCCGGTACTTGCGGCCGAAATACGTCCGTCAATTACGGACGTAATTAGTGTGTGTGCACATACCCTTTTGGTCAGAATCTTGAAGCCAAAACCAGCAGTGGAACGCACAAATCTTTCCATTACTTTTTCTGCTTCATATTTTGCACCCACTCCTGGTTTTGGCTTCCAAATACGGATTTAAAAAACTGATCAAAAAATACTCCCATGTGAAAGTGGCCAAACTTTTAATGTGAATCCAGTTTAAGGCCCCATGCACACGAACGTGCTTTTGCGGCCGCAATTCCCCCGAAAATCCACGGGAGAATTGCGGCCCCATGCACACGACCGTGGTTTCCACGGTCCGTGCATGGCCCAGGAGCCCGGACCACAGGCATGTCTTATTACGGCCGTGTTCTGCGGTACAGGCTCATAGGAAATAATGCACGCGGCCATTTGCATTGCCCGCGATTTGCGGGCGGCTTGCGGGTGACACTCCACCCCCGGCCGTCCCAAAAATCACGGCTGTGCACATGGCTACGGTCGTGTACATGAGGCCTAAATGTAGCACCACATTGTGTGTGCACATACCCACATAGAAAAACAAACTCAGAAACGTCTGAAAATACAGAGCTGTTTTCAAGAGAAAACAGCTCCTGGTTTTCAGACGTTTTCTAATCCATCCGCATTTTTCACATCCGTTTTTCTATAGGGTCAATGTAATACTTCTCCAAAAACAGCTCAAGAAGTGACATGCACTTCTTTTTCGGTGTCTTTTTTTTTTTTTTTTTACACGGCAGTTTTTGAAAAAAAAAAAAACGGCCCGTCACAACAGAACGCAGTTTTTCCCATTGAAATGGGCAGATGTTTGGAGGCGTTCTGCTGCCGATTTTTCACCCGTTTTTCAGGCGCTTACTGTTTTTGTGGAAATCTCTGTGTGAAGATAAAGACACTCAAATATGCAATGCTTCCTGCAATTTGTTGTAAGGCTCTGTTCACATCTGCGTTGGGTGCTCCGTTAGTGGCCTCCGTCCAAGATTCTTCCGAAAATAACGGAAACAAGGCCAGATTCACACAGTGCAGTTTGGTGCAGCTCTGCCTTGATCTGTAACCTTGGCTGGGCTTCAATTGATGGACATGCACATCTGTCACCGGAACAACCACCCTAAAAAAGAAGCTGCATATTTGGCCCATACACTTAAATAGGGAGAGTAAATACTGCAACAGATTTGTTTTGTCGCGGTTTGTGCAGAGGAAACGCAGAAAAAAAAACCTGCTGGGAATCAGCAGGTGTCCATATACTTTCTTATAGTCAATGTTTAACACTAAGGCAATGTTCACACAGTTTTTTGCACGCGGAATATCTGCCTCAAAATTCCATTTGGAAGTTTGACTTTCCTCTTCCTGCACGCCGATTTTCACCCGCGGACATTGGGCACCGCGGGCATAAAACGCTGCGAAATACGCTTTCTCTGCCTCATTGAAGTCAATGGGAAGTCAGAGGCGTAACCGCACGAAGATAGGGCATGTCGCTTTTTTCCCGCGCGGCAATTTTACCGCGAAAAAGACGCCTCCGCCTCCCATTGAAACCAATGGGTGACATTTCCGTGCTGTTTCTGACTAGTTTTGCAGCGCGGTTTCCGCGTCAAAAAACTTTGTGCGAACATAAACCTAAATACCCAGGTAAAACCTCTGCAGAAAAACAGTGACAGATTTATCTGCGTTTGTTTAGATTCAGCTTCAGACTTTCCGTTGAAGAAATTCTGCAGCATATCCGGTGTGTGAAAACATACCTTTAAGTAACTTTTTGAAAAAAGGCTTGGATCACGCCTAGCTTCCATGCAAATACGGAATTGATATTTATTCTTTTAAAATCGATTTCTCTATATAAGCGGTCATCGGGCTGGAGCATGTACCCATTGAGGATACACAGTATGGGCCTCAGAATAAGAATGGGACACCGTGAACTGCGCATAGCCGTGTCTAATAGCGACGGGAACGTACCCAAGACTGCTGCCATGAAATATAGGTTTGTGGATAGCTTGAGACAAATCCATATTTGAAAATTAATTACATTTGCTAATTTTTATAACTTTATTTTCTAGCAAATTAAACCCAATCTTGGTCATGAGACTGCCCTATTTATAGACTGTTTTGTCTCTACTATCAAACAAAGGTTCAGTGACTTTTTTTTTTTTAATGCCCACTTTTTTATTTTCCATAATGCTATGTTTTGGACATTTGACACTCCCTTATTGGTCGTCTAATTAAAATTTTTAATTATCCACCATTTTTTGCACTTGAGGCTTTAGGCTACATTCACACGAGAGTGAAAAAAAAACTGGCCATTAAAAACTGGTCAATCCGCTTTTAATGGCCGTTTGTCATCAGTTTTAGTGACCGTTCTTCATGGCCTGATGGATTTTATATATCAGGGTTTTTTGGTCCCAACCCCCTGAAAACACCACCTCCCCTCCCCCGTGTAGATCACTCCCCCCCCTAAGATGGCACCACCGCACCCCCCCCCCCTGTAGATAGCACTCCCCCCCCCATAGATAGCACCACTGAAGCTCCCTGTAGGAGAGGAATCCCTCTGGTCAGTGACGTCAGGGGCTCCAAGAGCAGAATCCCCTGCCAGAGTGTTTCCGACACTCAGGCCAGGGGATTCCGCTACTGGAGAAGCCCCCAGCATCACTATCCATATATGGACAGTGACGTCATAGACTTTGAACGGTGTGGTGGTTGAGAATGTGCGCTGCCGCTTCATATAAAGTCTGTGGTCCAGCAATAAGGAGGGGGTTATCGCGATCAGTGGGGGTACCAGCTATAAGACAATCACCTATTCTGTTGGTAGGTGATAATTGTCAATTCTGGTACAACCCCTTTGTAGGGAGTTTGTCACCATTTTTTTCACCTCTAAGCTGTTTATACCACTGGTCTTGTATTGTGAAAAACATTGCCCACATACATGTAGGCCCAGTTCAGAGTTTTTTGGCGCTGATTTTGACACGGAAACCGCGAACCATTGAGGCTCATGGAAAAAAACAAAACAAAAAGCAGGATGTCCTTTCTTGCTGCAGTTCCGCCACCGACCTCCCACTGAAATAGATAGGAGGCAGAAAAAGCGGTTTTTTTTTGCCCACGGTCCTCAATGTCTGCGTGTGAAAAACGCAACGAAAACCACTGCAAAAAAAAGGGAAGGAAGAACAAAGCCTGCCTAAAAATTCCTGCCTGCAAAATACTGTGTAAACTAGGCCTTGTTAGACATCTTGGTTCATTCAAAACAGCAAAAATCGACTTTAACCCTTTCCCGACATGCACCATATTTACGGCGCTGTTGGGAGGTGCTTCACGCAAAGTGCCATATAGGTATTGCGCAGCGGGAAGCAGTCGCCAGTGCTAATTGCACCGTGGCAAAGTAAAGATGGCCATCTCTACTACTAGCCCAGGTTGTCACCCCCCCCCCCCCCGCATAGACGATCGCCGCTATTGGTCGGTCCATTCTGACCGGCCAATTGCAGGACTTATTGGGGCACAGTTAGAGGGAGGTGGCAGTGATGCCACCTCTAGAAGCCCTGTGATCGGTCTGTAATGACCGACCAACCAATCAGAGCACCGGCGGGTGTTTTGATTACAGACACCGCTCTGCACGCCGCGATTCCGGTTTGAGGCAGAGTTGCGAGTGGTTGAGACTGTCTGTGTGCTTTGCTGGGATTTGTAGCGCAGATCGCACTACTGTGTAAAAAATAAGATCCCTTTTTGCTGCTGCTGTCTGATCACCAGCAGTCTTTTTTTTTGGTCATCAGACAGACCTTTTTTTTGGCCCTTTCCTTGGGCCTATCCCACCCCACCCCTTTCCCAATCCACCACCCTCCTTGTCAGAGTCCTGTGCCCACTGAGCGCTGATCAGTGACCACCATCACTTTTCAGCATCTGTGCAAATTAAAAAAATTGAGCACAGCATCACTGTGTGCGCCCTGCGGCCACGAAGTCCTGGTTAGTGACCGCCATCACTGATCAGCATCTGTGTTTTTTTTTACCTCAACACGCTTCAAAGCGATTTTAAAATTCTTGCATTATAATGATAATGCACGGTGCCCGCCCTAGGACGACCCCACATTTGACCGTCTATTTAAAATCAGGCCACTCATTGATCATTTCAGCACCAAATTTTCACAAGTGTACACCACTGAAATATATTTCCATAGACGAGTCCCTTGTTCATTTTAAAGAGGCTCTGTCACCACATAAGTGCCCTATCTCCTACATAAGGAGATGGGCGCTATAATGTAGGTGACAGCAGTGCTTTTTATTTAACCCCTTAATGACCGCCGATAAGCCTTTTCACGGCGGTCATTAATGGGCTTTATTCTACAGCGCCGCCATTCCACGGCGCTGCATTAGAAGTAACCAGAGCAGGGAGCCGTGAAATCTCCCTGCTCTCAGCTGCCAGACGTAGCTGAGGGCGTCCCTGCTCTGCCGGGTGAGATCGATATTAGTATCGCTCTCATCCGTTTAACCACTCAGATGCGGTGCTGAATAGCGTGCACTGCATCGGAGTGGTTTTGGGGAGAGGGAGGGAGCTCCCTCTCTCTCCCACCGACACCCGGCGATAAAATCGCCAAGTGTCTGTGTCTCCGATGGCAGCCGGGGGACTAATAAAGGCCCCCAGGTCTGCCTGTAGTAAATGCCTGCTAGGTCATGCCGGAGGCATGACCTAGCAGATGCCTGTCCGTGTTAAACGGACAGGCAGTAATACACTGCAATACAAAAGTATTGCTGTGTATTAGAATAGCGATCGGAGGATCGCATAGTGAAGTCCCCTAGTGGGACTAGTAAAAAAAAGTTTAATAAAGTTAATAAATTTAACCCGAACTGTGAACGCCGTAATAAATAAAATAAAAAAACAATGGAAAAATTGCTGTTTTCTGTTAATCCGGACTTTAAAAAAAAAGTGATAAAAAGTGATCAAAAAGTCGCATCTACTCTCAAATGGTACCAATAAAAACTACAAGTCGTCCCGCAAAAAACAAGACCTTACACAGCTATGTCGACGCAAAAATAAAAAAGTTATAGCTCTTCGAATGTGACAATGGAAAAATGAAAAAAAATGGCTTGGCCATAAGGGCCCAGAATGCAAACAGGGGGAAGGGGTTAAAAAAACGATCTATTTTTACCACTTTAGTAGCGTTTTTAGATTTATGCTAATGAGTTGCTTAATGCCCAAGTGGGCGTATTTTTACTTTAGACCAAGTGGGCGTTGTACAGAGAGTGTATGACGCGGACCAATCAGCGTCATGCACTCCTCTCCATTCACTCAGCGCATAGGGATCCTGCTAGATCCTTATGTGCTGTCTTATACTAACACATTAACAATACGGAAGTGTTTATACAGTGAATAGACATTCCACGGGATGTCTATTCACAATCTCTGCACTTCGTTACTGTTTCTATGGTAGTCACAGCAGAGGAAGTGTGATCTCGTTGTAACGTGTCATTTACCGCGTAATCTCGCGAGATTACGCGTCCTCTGGCTGTGGTAGTTACAGCAGAGTAACGAAGTGCAGATTTTGTGAATAGACATTCCGTGGAATGTCTATTCACTGTCTAAACACTTCAGTATTGTTAATGTGTTAGTATAAGACAGCACATAAGGATCTAACAGGATCCCTATGCGCTGAGTAAATGAATGGAGAGGAGTGCATGATGTTGATTGGTCAGCGTCATACACTCCCCTGTACAACGCCCACTTGATCTAAAAGTAAAAATACGCCCACTTGGGCATTAAGCAACTCATTAGCATAAATCTAAAAATGCTAATAAAGTGGTAAAAATAGATCGTTTTTTTAAATAAAAAGCATTACTGTCACCTACATTATACCGCCAATCTCCTTATGTAGGAGATAGGGCACTTATGTGGTGACAGAGCCTCTTTAAGGGGAGGCTTAAATTCCACCAATAACTGCCCAACAAGAGGGCAAAGTATGGAATTAAATTGTACAAACTGTTCGAGAGTACATCTGGGTATACACACGGGTTTACAAAAGGGAAGGACTCTATTATGGAACCCCAAGAATGCCCCCCCCCCCATCCTGGGAGTTAGTGGAATAGTGTGGGATTTAAAACACCCGTTGCTGGACAAGGATTATCACCTTTACTTGGATAACTTCTATTTAGGTGCCTTTCTGCCAAGTACTGCAGCATGCAGTACTGTGCGCAAAAATCAGAGAGGCCTCCCTAAAACACTGCTTAGCCAAAGCCTCAGAAGGGGTGAGAGCAGGGAACTATGCAGCGAGAACATTCTGTTTGTCAAATATAAGGACAAGAGGGATGTCCTTATATTGACCACAATTGATGGCAGCGGCAGCACCCCTGTCCATGTATGAGGTACCACCATAGTGACCCACAAGCCAAATTGCATCCTGGGTTGCAATAAGTACATGGGCGGGGTTGAGCTCTCTGATCAAGTACTGAAGCCGTATAGTGCCCTACGGAAAACAAAGGCATGGCACAAAAAGCTGGCCGTGCACATTATACAGATGGCATTGTATAACGCTTATGTGCTATCCCGATGTGCAGGCCGGACAGGGACATTCCTTAACTTCCAAGAGGTGGTGATCAAGGCACTTCTATTTGGGAACCAGGCAGGGGAGGGCCCAAGCACATCTGCTGGTAGCGATACTCCACATATGGTACCAGGGCAACATTTCCCCAATGAAGTGTCCCATACTGCAAAGAAGGGAAGGACACAAAAAAGGTGCAGAGTGTGTTCCAAAAGGGGAATTAGAAAAGACACTATTTACCACTGTGAAACCTGCCACGAAAAACCAGGCCTGTGTATCAAGGATTGATAGTAATTTCATCCTTCATTTACCCTTTACTATACCAAAAGCAACATTGCGTCTCCACATATATCCAGCTAAATCCTAGCTCCAAGAGTAAAATGGCGCTTCTGAGCCCTGCCGTGTGTCCAAAAAGCCGTTTATGACCACATGTGGGGTATATTTTTTAACCGTGAGAAATTGCTTTACAAATGTTGCGGTGCTTTTTCTCCTTTAGGCTGGGTTCACACGACCACATTAACGTCCGTAATGGACGGACGTATTTCGGCCGGAAGTCCCGGACCGAACACAGTGCAGGGAGCCGGGCTCCTAGCATCATAGTTATGTACGATGCTAGGAGTCCCTGCCTCTTTGAAGGACAACTGTCCCGTACTGTAATCATATTTTCAATACGGGACAGGAGTTCCACGGAGAGGCAGGGACTCCTAGCATCGTACATAACTATGATGCTAGGAGCCCGGCTCCCTGCATGGAGTTCGGTCTGGGACTTGCGGCCGAAATACGTCCGTCCACTACGGACGTTAATGTGGTCGTGTGAACCCAGCCTAAGTCCTTGCGGAAATGAGAACAACATAGATAAGCCTACTATATGAAAAAAAATTGACATTTTTATTTTCACGGCCTACTTCCAATAATTTCTGCAAAAAAACAAACTGTGGGGTCAAAATGCTCGCTATACCCCTAGATAATTTCCTCAAAGTGTTTAGTTTCCAAAATGGGGTCATTTGAGGCGGGCTTCCACTGTTTTGACCCCTCCGGTTCTTTGCACATGTGACATGGCCTCCCTGAACCATTTTTGCTAAATTTTAGCTCCAAATGGCACTCTTTCCCTTCTAAGCCCTGCCGTGTGTCCAAAGCCGTTTATGACCACATGTGGGGTATTGCTTTACTCGGGATAAATTGCTTTACAAATGTTGTGCAGCTTTTTTTTCCTTTAGTCCTTGTGGAAATGAGAAAAAAATTAGCTAAGCCTACATTGTCTTTGGAAAAAAAAAAAAAAAAAAAAAGCAGATTTTCATTTTCACGGCCTACTTCCAATAATTTCTGCAAAAAACCTGTGGGGTCAAAATGCTCACTATACCCCTAGATACTTTCCTTGAGGGGTATAGTTTCCCAAATGGGGTCACTTTTGGGGATTTTCTACTGTTTTGGCACCACATATATTCTAATAAAAAGGAGGCCCCAAAATTCTCTAAGTGCTCCTTTGCTTCAGCCCATTAGCACACTAGGGCTACATGCGGGATATTTCCTAAAACTGCAGAACCTGGGAAATAAATATTGAGTTGCGTTTCTCTGGTAAAACTTTGTGTTACAAAAAAAGGATTAAAAATGAATTTCTTTCAGAACTTTACAACAAACATGTTAAATTTGTGCGGTTATATCCAGCGATCCTGAGAGTATTTCACAAAGACGGCACATCGGTTGTTTACCATTCCCCTGAGGCAGCGGCAGACATTTTACGCCCCAAGAAGCAGGGGGAAGCATCTGTGTCTCACGCTGTGGATGCCTCGGAATCTCTAATGCATTCATCATCACCTTTGCCAGCTCCTCTGGAACGTCATCGAAAAGCTGCACTTCCTTCTACATGACAGTCATCAGTTGGGCAACACTGATGATTATGCCGATACTCGTGAAAGGTAGCCATTATGACTCTTCTTTTGCAGCGGATAGACAACATGCTTGCAGTCTTATGTATACCATGTACAGTGGAACTATATCCTTTATTGTGTGCTGATATATTGTTCGGTCTTTATCAGGGATGACTTTCTGCAGATCGATAGGCATTAGATTTGAGCTTTATAATAGAATGTAAAACGAACGAGGATATGACCCTTGGTAGCTGGCGGGCACAATATACATAAACATAGAAAGGAGCTGCCTGCAACAGCCAACCCTATTTCCCAGCCACCACTAATATATGAAAAAGGAGTTACAATTTTATTAGCTACTTATAGCTGGACAGACCACAATTAGGATTTAAAATTATCACCAGCCGATATCGGACAAACACATGTGTAACCTGATTGACCAGGCATATCTGCATGTAACATAGGATTGTATCTTCCCTATTCAGTTAAATTGTCAGTAACCAGTAGCAGCAATAAGTCCGATCAGCGGCAGTGTCTAAAATATGAACAGCCCCCCCGACATGTTTCGCCACTAAGTAGCGTCCTCAGGGGTACACGGGGCTAATAGAATGTGGATCGGTTATTTACTCATGGGATGGGCTTGTGTTTGAGCATTTATGTTTGATATGCTTTGGTAAATCTCTGGTAAGCCTAGGTGGAGCGGATGGATCTGGAAATATGTCTATCTAGCATAGAGATTTCTTGTTATACTCTGTGCTCTTCTTATATGTCGGAAGAAAGTGAAGTCTATTGGCCCGATAGCATGATTGCCGAGGAAGTGGAGATTTCTTCATGCTGTGTACCTTTTTTGTTTCTTAGTTTTGTGGGGTTGGGATGTTTTTGGGCAAGAGGGGGGGGGGGTGCAAATGGATCATCGGGTATCACTCAATACTTTCGTCTTTTATGAGAATTGTTTCTTGGAATATTAAGGGTCTCAAGTCGCCGCACAAGCGTATGATGGTATTAAGACACCTCAAACGCCTTAAAACAGATATAGCGCTTTTGCAGGAAATGCATCTGGTAGACGAAGAATTTGCTCGTATGAAGAAACTATGGGTGGGACGGAGCCATGGACTCGAAGGAGTCTTGGTTTTGCTGCATAAAAACTTACCCTACACTGTTAACAACGTCACTACAGACGAAGAGGGTCGTTGGATTAATTTACATTTAGCAGGTTCTAATGACAACTTAAGTATTTATAATATATATGGACCCAACACTAAGCAAGTAGCCTTTTATCGTGAAATTGGTACACTTTTAGGAACGGACCCACAGCAAAATAAAATTTTAGGCAGAGATCTCAATGTTGTTTTACATCCGGGGGAGGATAGGACATGCGCACGTACATGGAGGGTTTGCTCGAGATCTGTACAAGACGACACTTTGTCAGATTTCCTTTCAGGGACAGGTCTGATAGACCCCTGGCAGATTTTCAATCCAGAGGGAAGAGAGTATTCTCACTATTCTCATGCCCATCAA
This sequence comes from Rhinoderma darwinii, assembly GCF_050947455.1. Classification (NCBI taxonomy): domain Eukaryota; kingdom Metazoa; phylum Chordata; class Amphibia; order Anura; family Rhinodermatidae; genus Rhinoderma; species Rhinoderma darwinii. Next base: position 193,572,872 of record NC_134689.1, on the reverse strand, counting down.
TCGTGGTCAAGGATAGGATTATGATTTGGTGTCGCATTCTCTCTTGCCAAGGGTGGGGCATTGTGAAATTGAGAATATGGTCATTTCCGATAACTCACCTGTAGTGTTGGATATACATGATACTGTTCCTAGGGGTTCAGACTATCTATGGCACTTCCCATCTAATTTAGCGTCAGATGAGGCTTTTCAGGAAAAATTGCGGGGCTGGTGGCAATAATACGAACGAATGGGGCGCATATAGAGAATCCCCAATTATATTGGGATACTGCGAAAGCAGTATTACGAGGGAGTTTGATATCATATATATAATCTCAAAAGGACTATGAAGAAAAATGCCCAAGATTTCAGCCAGGGTCTTAGATAGATACACAATTCCAAGCAAAACCGACATCGATAACTAAAGAAAAGTGGCAGAAGGCGAAACAGGATTATGAGTGGTGGATGGATAGGGATGTAAAATTAAAAAGATCGGCCATGAAAGCCAGACTTTTCAGTTTTGGAAATAAATCAGGTAGATTAATGGCTAGATTGACAAAACCGACTTGGTCTTCTGGGTTTATAGCGAGAATGAGAGATTCCACAGGAAAACCACATGTTCATCCTCAAACTATCAATTACATACTGCGAGATTTTTATACTAAACTGTATGCCAGTTCTCTTACCAGTGGACCCCTTTTAGCTACCCCCTTCACTACATTAAGATTACCTACTATTATGGCAGCTGATAATGAAATGCGCTTAGAACTGTGGAAGAAATTCAAAATACTATTTCGCACCTCAAATCAGAAAGAACCAGGTACAGATAATTTTTCCAATAAATATTATAAAATATTGAAAGATCAGATGATGCCCTGTTTAGTTTCCTTATATAATGGTTACCTGACAGGTAAACCTATACCCGAATCCTCAAATACTGCTTATATTAAAGTTCTTCATAAACAGGGCAAAGACCCTGAACTAGCAGCGTCGTATCGTCCCATTTCGCTAATAAATGCTGATATGAAGATAATGTCTAAAATTATGGCAGATGATTAGCTACCATTCTCCAGAAATGTATATCTCTCAGCCAGGTAGGTTTTGTAAGAGGCCGTTCCGCAAACTTATAGGTGTCTTAGATTACATCGAATTAAATTCCGCAGCACATCCGTCCCCAGCCCTCCTCACTATCGCTGCAGAAAAAGCTTTTGATATGGTGGACTGGGGAAGGTATTAGATTCCATGCAGGTTAGTGGGCCATTTCGTTCTTATTTAAAAAGAGGCTCTGTCACCACATTATAAGTGCCCTATATTGTACATGATGTGATCGGCGCTGTAATGTAGATTACAGAAGTTTTTTATTTAGAAAAACGATCATTTTTGACGGAGTTACGACCTATTTTAGCTTTATGCTAATGAGTTTCTCAATGGACAACTGGGCGTGTTTTACTATATGACCAAGTGGGCGTTGTACAGAGGAGTGTATGACGCTGACCAATCAGCGTCATACACTTCTCTCCATTCATTTACACTGCACATAGTGATATATATCGCTATGTGCAGCCACATAAACACACTATAACGTTACTCATGTGTCCTGACAATCAATAGGCATCACCTCCATCCTGATACTTCTGTAGCGTTTGTAAGATTTACAGCAAGGCAAGCGTAATCTCATTTTAAATGACAGGTTACATCGTAATCTCGCGAGATTACGCTTGCCTTGCTGTAAGGGCATGACCACACATGGCGGAATTCCTCCGCAACTGTCCGCATCAATGCCGCACCTAATCCGGGTTGCGGATTACGGCTGCGGATCTGCACAAAATGTGCAGTACATTGATGCGGACTAGCTGCTGCGGACTGCGGGAAAAGTGCTTCCCTTCTCCCTATCAGTGCAGGATAGAGAGAAGGGACAGCACTTTCCCTAGTGAAAGTAAAAGAAATTCATACTTACCGCCCGTTGTCTTTATGACGCGTCCCTCCTTCGGCATCCAGCCCGACCTCCCTGGATGACGCGCCAGTCCATGTGACCGCTGCAGCCTGTGCTTGGCCTGTGATTGGCTGCAGCCGTCACTTACACTGAAACGTCATCCTGGGAGGCCGGACTGGAGACAGAAACAGGGAGTTCTCGGTAAGTATGAACTTATATGTTTTTTTACAGATACATGTATATTGAGATCGGTAGTCACTGTCCCGGGTGCAGAAACAGTTACTGCCGATCGCGTAACTCTTTCAGCACCCTGGACAGTGACTATTTACTGACGTCTCCTAGCAACGCTCCCGTCATTACGGGAGCCCCATTGACTTCCTCAGTCTGGCTGTAGACCTAGAAATACATAGGTCCAGCCAGAATGAAGAAATGTCAAGTAAAAAAAGCAAGACGCATCCGCAGCACACATGACATGTGCATGACAGCTGCGGACTTCATTGCGGAACTTTGAATCTCCATTGAAGTCAATGGAGAAATTCCGCCATGAGTCCGCCACTGCTCCGCAACAGACAGAGCATGCTGCGGACACCAAATTCCGCTCCGCAGCCTATGCTCCGCAGCGGAATTGTACGCATCGTGTAAACGAACACTGCTAAATTAAAGTGAAAGTCAATGTAGAAACGGCTCCGCTGCGGATTAACGCTGCGGAGTGTCCGCAGCGGAATTTAAGTGCAATTCCGCCATGTGTGAACCCGCCCTAAGTATCACACATTCGCTACAGAAGTGTCAGGATTCTGAATACACATCCTGTCCAGGCTGGAGGTAATGTATATTCATTGTCCGGACACTGCAGTAATGTTATAGAGTATTTATGTGGCTGCACATAGCGATATAGATAACTCTATCTGCAGGGTAAATGAATGGGGATAACTGTATGACGCTGATTGGTCACGGACACTGAACCCATCAGTCCCGCTGATCTGATGGATACAGGATTCAGTGCAAGATACAGCTACTCTGTATATAGGATACAAAGAAGCTGTATCTCAGAAAGTAAAATTATTTTTAATAAAATGTATTCAGGACGTGTCAATCCCACTGAAGCACAATTTTATTAAAATAAACTATGTCAAAGGTGTACATAGTCCTTTGTAGCCGGAAGTGTCCTGCACTTGACCTCCCCGTTCCCTCCCTTCTCAACCAGTCTGACGCAACCTGGACTGCACGGTGCAGGGGCGGGATTTGGATGGAGTGGCATTTGACACGGCAACTTGTCAGATAGGATGAGAGGGGAGGCTTTTTAAAGTTAATTTTTGGCGTTTTAAAACGTCTTATAAAAAAGGTATGTGGGTGATACTTTACACAATTCCAATAGGGTAAGCTCACACTCAGCAGATTTGTTGCAGAAATTTCTGGGGCTGTTCCATGAATCTGAGCGTGGCTTGCAGAGACATGTGCATGTTTTGTCAGTTTTCGAGAAAAAAAAAAAAAGAAAAATGCTGGTCATTTTGCAAATAAAATCCACACTTATTATTGCATTTTTTTCATGCAGATTTTGATACGGAAACGGGTGCAGATTTTATGGTGCGGCTTTTGGTCCATTTTTAATGAATAGGTCAGATACAATTCCAAAACAGGAGCGAAAGATAAATTGACAGTTTGTGGCATTTGAGGTTAAAAAAAAAAAAAATCGCTGTTACATTTTAAAATGCCAGAAAAATTCTGTGTGTGAAGGATACCCAAGAGCCCCTGCACACGAAGCGCTTTTTCATCCAGATTTATGGGCAGAGAACCTGCAGCGGAACGCCGATAGCGGATTTGTTGTGGAGTTTCCGCAGCAAAATCCATCTGTGTGTGCGGGTGCCCAGACTGATTCCTGCCTAATTCTAATCCATTATCCAACTTAGACTTTAAAAAAAAAAAAAAAAAAAGGCAAAAAGAAATGTTTACAGCATGCAAAGCCATCTTCTCACTAGAGATATATATATATATTCGTTTTGCCTGCAAATAACAACATTAAACAAAAATAAAAAAAGTATAAATTAGGTTCTGTTTAAACTTGCGTTAGGATTTCCATTTTTACAGGAGCCCTGACTTATAATGGATCAGTCATATTTCCATCAGGTATTCGTTTTTTTTGATGGATGCAATACTGCAACATGCTACGCTATTCTGTCCGTCAAAAAGCAACTAAAGCCCGACAGAAAATAACTGAGGTGTGAACAGAGCCTTAAACATGAAAAAAGAAACAATGATGATAAAAAATATATATATCATACGATGTAGCTCTGCCAATATATTTGTTACATCTACAGTTACAAATGAACAACTAGTATTTATTAAGTATAAAACAACTTATATTCCTACAACTTATATTCCACAGCTCTACAAGTGAGACCATCCATACATTCGAAGAAAACCGCCACAATACTCATGGGATGGTTACCTCATGCCAATAGCAGCACCTTAGTGCCCAGTACGGTACCCAGCATGGCCACATAACATGCATTGGTAAGGGTCTGCTATGCGGCCGCATACCACACAAAGATCCGCCAGTCCCATTTTATTCAAGCTACAATTAATTTACTAGCAGAACAAACAAGATCTGCTCAAAATGGAGCGTATGGCGGATTTCCACGCAGCATTCTCGGATTTCCATGAGGAAACTTTGAGACGATGACGACCTCGCCTGCAGCTTCTACGCCCGCGAATGACCATGAATCTTTCCCCCCAATTCTGCTCTTTAACCCTTTCCTTTTAAAGGGGCCTCTGCTGTAACCGCTGCGTGTGTGTGTGTGCACGGGACGGCAGAGCAGTTGGTGTGACAGGGAGATGGCCAGAGAGAGGGATGCTACAATCCGCTGAATCACTGCTGCCTGTTCCGGGGCTTGGGACATTACTGATTTACCTCTTTGTTGTTTCCGGGGTGGCTGCGGCTTCCAGGGAGTTCGAGCAGCCTCATCTACACACAGAGGAGGGGGCACTCGGAGCAGGCAGCTGAAGACGGTCGTACAAGCAGTGCCCGGGATCCGCCTCCTCCCGCAGCTGTCTCACACACACGCACAGTCACCACTGTCAAAGGCGGCGGGAGGTCCGGGGCGCGCCGGCAGCCATCTTGCATTTACCCACGAACTCCGACCCCGAATACACAGTTACGAGAGCGCGGGGGGCGCGCCTTTAACGTCACTACACCAGACAACGGTACAATGCGCGCTCACGACACACGAAGCCGCCTGAACGGTCGTGGGGAGGCGGTGACACTATACCCAGCAGCGCTCACGTGTACTGTAGCTCTGTTCACCCAGGGGCTAATATTGACTAGTTGTTATGATAAGACTATCCAGGGCGAAGGGTGCCAGAGGTAGTGTTACTACATCACGTCTCGGCGCCTGAGCTTCCAGCTCCTGTATATTACTGGAGGTGGCCGGAGCTAAGACTAGACTCGAGCGCAGCGTCGTGTTGAGGCGCGGCACGACACGACAGAAGGCGCGGACTCCAGTCACGTTCGCTGCAGCGCTCACTGATGATTTTCGGGGGTGTACGTCGGGGCCCTCCCGAGCTGGACTCTCCGTATTGTTTCCTTCGCAGTCCTGTATCTGCTTTCCATCCGCACCAAACAATTCAATGCATTGAGATAGGTACAAATTCAAAGATGTCACCCATAGGCTGTGCTTTCTCTTAATGGAGAAACCCGTATGTGTGAAAAATTCTAGAAACATGGAAGAAAGCAGTATTTAATTAGTGATAAACGCCACACTATAGCTATTCTACGTTACAGATGTGCCACAGGGCATAACTTCTTTATATTCAAGGAGTAATAACTGAATGGGCAGCCTCCCTTTATAATCGTAATGAAAAACCGAAATGATTGCTAAATATGGCACGTGCATGAGGCCTTATGTAGGGGCTAATTCACATGAGCGTTAAAACTCCAGTCAGTGAAAAACTGACAATTTTGTATCCGTGTTTTCTGCGATTCTCCATTTTTTTCCGTCCTGATGGCATCAGTGTGCTATCCATTTTTCACGTCCATTAAAAAAGAAAGGACGAATGTCCTCAATTGTCCCAATTTACGGAAAAAAACCCAGGATGGTCACCTAACCGCAGAAACACCATTTTCTATTGGTAATAGCATAAAGAGCATCGTGAGATATTTCTTGTGCGTATATGTGGCTTGTGACCATGTCTGATATTCAGAAACACTGCTCTAGCTTTACTTCTTGGTTTCACTTCCCAAGTGTCTCCGGGCAACCATTTGTGAAAAAGAAAACGGGTGGCATTCGTGTGGCGTCGGTTTTTTATGCCGAACCATTGACTTCTATGGGCCATTAGTGTGTGAAAAAGATGACAAAATAGACCACGCTGCGATTTTTTTCATCACTGACGGATGGTCCTTGAAAAAAAAAACTGCCGTCTGAATTGGCCTTTTTAGGCCTTATTCACACGAACGTGTGCGTTTTGCAGTTTCTGTGCGTCATCAGTGAATGGTGCGTGGCTGCGGGATTTTCACGCATATGCCATCCTTATGATACGCGGTTTTGATGTTTAGAAAAAGGAAGGAAGTGCTTTTATTTTTTCCTTCATTTCCTTATCTACTGTTGCGTGAATCACGCGCGGCACACGGAAGTGCTTAGTGTGCCGTGCGCGATTTTCACGCACCCATTGACTTCAAAGCTTGCGTGATGCGTGAAAAACGGCCAAGTATAGGACATGCGGTGAGTTTTACGCAGCGGACAAACGCTGCGTGAAAATCACGGACTGTGAACAGCCCCATTGACTAACATAGGTCCGTGCGACGCGCGTGATTTTCACGTGCGTATCACAGATGTTAAACACGTTCGTGTGAATAAGGCCTAACTGTGATGTGTCAGTGTTCAATCCAGGTGCTCTCTGTTCTACACTCGGACAGCACCCAGATGTGAAAATCGTTTGAATGAGCCCTAACCTTGGATTTTCACTAGTTTTTGTTCCTTTTTTTGCCTCGATTTTTGTACTTGTGGCAAAACCACACAATTTTTTAAATCGCTGCAGTGAAATAACAACTCATGTAAATACACCCTAATGCAACATTTCCCCTGCAGGGCAAGTATCGCCATCAAAATCAGCTGTATTGCGTCTTGTATATGAAAGGGGTTTGCCTGTGGTGAGGCAACAGCTTTAGGCCCTGTAAACACTGTTTTTTTACGCATTTCTTTCCCGCAAAAACAGATTCAAAAAACGGCCAAAATTGCCTCCCATTGATTTTAATGGGAGATGGAGGCGTTTTTTTTCCCGCAAGCAGAAAAAAATGCTCACAAGAAAAAGAAGCGACCCACCCTATCTTGAGGCGTATTCCGCCTCAAAATCCCAATTAAAAAATTAATTGGAGACGGAAAAAAACGCCTCAGCGTTTTTTGATGTGTTTTTTATCTTGTTTTATGGCAAAAAAAACCGCTCGTGGTTGTTGAAGAAAGGCAAAAAACGCCTGTGGTGCAAAACCACTTCAAAAAAACCGGAGCTGATTATTCCAGGCAGAATTTTTTGCCTGCAAAAAACTTTGTGTGAACAGGGCTTTAAAGTGGATTTGTCATCATACTATACTGCCCTTTTGGCTAATAGCATCTAACAAAGTATATAGTGCACTTATATTATGCTGTGTTTATGAGGGGAGGGTTCCTTCTGCTCTCCTCATTCTTAGAGGCCCCATAATGGTTTGTGATGTCACAGATAGGGACATGGTAGGCGGTGACATCACAAAAATCTGGCCCAATAAATTAAGTGCAAGGACCCAAAGCAGACAGCTGCTGCACCCTGGAGCATTAGAATCCTTAGCATGTAATGTTGCAGTGAGTGTGATGAGCCTTGGGTTGGTAGGTAGCCTGTAGGACACTAATGAATGTGGTGACATCACAGGGTTAATGACATTATAAGGGTGGTCACTGTAAAGGTGTGATGATCTCATAATGCACAATGTCAGCGACATTACATGACTTTATCCCTTTAAGTCCTTAAGGGGTGGTGACGTGATTAGCTGTGACATTCCACATTGAGCCGCAGGTACTTGCAGCTGCAAGACAGTGATGAATCTTTAGGGCTCCGTTGTGGCCCTGATGCGTCAGGGGTACCATTGCATGTGACGATATCACAGAGGTAATGACGTCATAATGGCCAATGTCACTGACTGCCTGATGTGTCCCCAGAAAAGATTATAAGGTGGGATCATAGCATGCAGCAAAATCACATTGGAAAGCGTTGGAACCTGCAACTGACATTGTGGCCGCTGCATCCGGAAGCAAGAATGGCCCATGTCGAAACGTGTGGTGCATCCATTACCTGTGACATCACCACCTACTAAAAAGGCCATTAAAGGGAACCTGTCAGTGAGAATGTTGCTCTCTCTGAGGCCAGCATAAAGTAGTAAAAGGCATGCTGATTTCATTGGTTTGTCTCTCATGTCTGATAGTTTAGGGATTTGGAATAACTTACATTTTGAGGTTCAAGCGATAGGAGGAAGGTGTCGTAAGCTGCCGCTCCACCCAGCTGCCTATGATTGACAGCTTTCTCCCTATCCACAGTTTTAGGGAGAAAGCTGTCAACCATGGGCGAGGGCAGCGGTAGCTCATGAATATGCCGGACTCCTTCCTCCCACTGCTTGTATGGCACTGCAACATTCAAATTGTAAGTTCACAATAAAATCACTAAACTATCATAAACTACTGCCACAATAAAATCATAAACTACCACTGAAATCAGTGTGTCTGTCACTACTTTATGATGCCCTCAGACAGGGCTGCATTAAGTCATTGATTGGTTCCCTTCAAGGGGACAACTCATATGATGTCACTGACATTGTCCAATGTGATGTTATCACCCCTATGATATCACCAATCCTATTATCATATGCACTGGTTCCCTACAGGAGCCCCACCAGCCCAAAACACTGGAAAAAAGTATATCAGCAACAACATCACCAAGTCAGTGCCGCCTATAACATAACCAGCTGTGACGTCACCAATGCAGTGACGTTCTCCCGCCCTATATTAAATCTGCAGCACCATATTCTGCTATATTGTCTTAAAGGGGGACAAAACGCTCCTCCGGCACGGGCCAGCAATGCTCTTGGGAGCAGCTGTGGGTCTAGAGACTTAATTTATAGGATTGACCTGCTTGTGATCTCACCACGCCCACACCTGTGACATTACTTGTGATTTCCCACCGATTAGGCAATGTCATTGCCCATTATGATGTCACCAAAGGCCGTACCATCCATGAGGTGGCCGGCACTTTTTCCTGGCTGCAAGGGGTGGCAAATTGTCAAACAGATTCCGCCACCTGCATGTTTTGACATGGTGCGGCTTTCCTGCGATTTACTCAGAACTGTGAAATTGTGGCAAAACCGCCACTACAAAGGGGTAGGACCTTTTGTAACAACATGGTCACATGACCAAATGTCCTGCAGTGAGGCAGTGCGGTTTCGCTGGATATATATATGTGGTGAAGTGTCTGTGTGTGAGCAGTAAATAAAGGGGTCTGGTCTGGGGTGTCAAATTTTTTTCATTTATTTTTTTGTTCGGATTTAATTTAGGGAGTTTGCTCTGGGGTGAGGTGTGGAGTTTGAGTTTATTTAGGAATCTGGTCTAGGGTCTGATTCATTTTGGGGTTTGGTCTGGGGTCTGAACAAGTTTTGGGGTCTGAATTTACTGGGGTTTATTCTGGATCTGAATTTATTTCAGGGTGTGATCTGGGGTCTGAATTTATTTTGGGGTCTGGATTAAAGGGGTTGTCTCAAGACAGACGTTTATGGCATATCCACAGGATATGCCATTTGGTGGTGAAGGGATATTGCTGTGGGTTTCTTTTTCAGGGGTTGGCAAAGGCCCCTTAGTTCCAGTGAAAGGAAATCTTAAAGAGGCTCTGTCACCACATTATAAGTGCCCTGTCTCCTACATAATGTGATTGACGCTGTAATGTAGGTGATAGCAGTGTTTTTTATTTAGAATCTATTTTTACCACGTTATTAACGATTTTAGCTTTATGTTAATTAGTTTCCTAATGCCCAACTGGGTGTGTTTTTACTTTAGACCAAGTGGGCGTTGTACAGAGGAGTGCATGACGCTGACCAATCAGCGTCATGCACTTCTCTCCATTCATTTACTCAGCGCATAGTGACACTGCGTTGTTCACTATGTGCTGTCTTATACTGACACATTAACGTTACTGAAGTGTCTTGACAGTGAATAGACATTCCTTCCAGCCAGGACGAGATGTCTATTCACAATTAAATTTATACTTACAGAAACCTGATAACTATGGCCGTAATATATAAAGAAAAGCATGGTTTGAATACCGCCAAACTTCTATGCTGTTTCTGTGCCTTTTTTTGAGAACCAATTTGAGCTTAATTTTTTACTACTCTCTACTGTAGAATAAATTGTGTTAGGCAGTACTTACTTTTAACACTGATGGTTTTGATAGGGAGTACTTTTAAAATATGTGTGTGCCAACTAAAAATGTAATCTTCCACAGGGACAAAACAAAGACAACATTCTGGTATTAAAATTTCTGCAAAAACATACTCCACTTCATGATACCATATGTGTCAATTGTTCCTAACGTACACCATGATAAAGTGATATTTAGTATTCACAATTGCCATATAAAGCTTATAATGCATAAATGTATGATTGTTTGGGACCCCACCAATTTGATCCCCCCACCAATCACTAGAACGGTGGTCCCAACCTCTGTCAAGCAGGTGCGCTGCCTCTCCATTCAATGTTCTTTTGGGCTGACGGAAACAGCACAGCGCTGTACTCGGCTGTCTTCTTCTATTCCACTAACTCGAATGTTTGCCTTCTAGTCCACTAACAAAGTCTTCGAGCTTTTCTGATGGTCTTCCATTTTCTGAGCCAGATGTTTGTCACAAAACAACACTCAGCCCGTACTTACCTGGGCAGACGGTTACAGCGGCAGTGCAGGAGTTCCCTCTAGTGGCTGGAATGCAAAATTACAATCTAGAACTCCCCTTAGTGGCTAGTACATGGCATTACCTACAATTCTGACGTCACATGACGCCTAACTACAGTACAGCCCATATAAGCCTCTCTCTTGAGCACCAGCAGGTGCCAGGGTATCAGGTAATTTCTACCTAGCTTCAGCTGTGTACCATACCATATCTGACTCCCGGTGTAATGACCTCTGCTTGGATCTCTGACCCCTGCATCTGTGCCTGTGACCATGACTTCGGCTATTCCTGACCACGCTACTGTATCCTGATCCTGTACTGCTTCCATCGTAACATCTGCACAGATTAAGGCCACTTCTTTTAAGGGACTCGATCTGAAGATTACCCGCACTGAAGTCCAAACAGCCTTGCGGCGTTCCCTGTGTGAAAACCGGGGCATCTATTAGTATCGGTGCCTCAGTGCTTTTAAGCACTACTAGAAGCTGGCAAAACTGAGTCCCATCCGCCCTTCCAAGTTCGCAACAAAATACTCTGGCCCAAATAAAATGGATTCCGCTAGAGAGCCGTCATTCATTGAGCTTCTACAGCACCTAGTTGGGTGAGTTGACAAGCAAGAGACTAATCAGCAACAGCTTCTCCACAGTCTGCTCCCGTTCTACCGCTGCCTACTGCAGTAACCGGTCATCAGCTTCGGGTCCTTCTTCCTTCCAAGTATGATGGTGAAATTGCAGAGGGTTCCTGAACCAGTGTTCTATCTATTTTGAGTTATTCCCGGGAAATGTTGTCTTTGACAAAGCCAAAGTGGCCTTCATTATCTTCTTGCTTTTCGGGCAGGCCTTGGCGTGGGCTTCTCCTTTGTGGGAACAGAGTGACCCTGTATTATACAACTGTCAGGCCTTTCTGGACACCTTCCGGAATATTTTTGAGGAACCGTGGAGTGTCATCTCCTGCAGCCTTGCTACGTATGCATCAGGGCTCCAGTATATGGTCCAGTTTCTGACTTTAGCCTCTGAACTGAGGTGGAACAACGAGGCTCTCGTGGCAGCTTTCTGGCAGGGGTTGTCCGATCCGATTAAGGATGAAATGTTCTCTTGTGAATTACCTCCGTCATTGGACGAGTTGATTTCACTATGTAACAAAGTGGATATCCATTTCCAAAGCGAGCTATTCAGAAGCGGAGATGCGAATACTTCAGTTTCAAGTTGGCTCCAAAGTTCCAAGCACATGAGGTTCCCATAGAAGAACCAATGCAGCTCAGGTGTGCTGAATTGTCCCCAGAGAAACGTGAGAACAGTGTGAGAAATCGCTTGTGCCTATATTGCGCTGCACCCGGGCACCTGCTGGCTTCCTGTCCCAACAGGTCAGGAAAACTTCAGAACCTAGACAGGGAAGTAGAACTTGTCCTAGGACTTCTGTGCTTCTCTCCAGTACAGAAGAAAGAGACATTGCGCTTCACTATGCCAGTGCTCCTACACACACCCGTAGGGACTAAATACATCTCTGCCTTTCTAGACTCTGGAGCTGCCTGAAACTTTATCTCCTCAGCTCTTGTATCGGAGTGGAAAATTCCCATGAAATTACTTCCTGGTTCCTTATTCCTGGTGGGCATCGATGGGAATTGGGTGCCAGATGGGGCTACCCAGGCCCGAATCAAATCACCCTCCATGAATGTCGGCATCCTGCATCCGGAATTTATAGACTTTCTTGTGGTCCCTAAAACCATCAGTCCATGTAATGACAGGGTAGGGAGACAGACAGGTGAGCCCTAATCTACCCGCCACTCAGTCCCTGCCTACTTGCAACGACCCATCCTAAGCGACGGGGTACAACTGGGCGACGGTCCCTACGCTCAGTAAGTGCAAGACAGACAAACAGACAAGGGTACACAAAAGCTAGGGAAACGGGGCAGCTGCCCACGGAGAACCGTGAGCAACAAGAGTAGTGAACGAGCCGAGTCAAACCAGGAGAGAACGAGGTACCAAAACGCTGAGCAGAAGAGTGGTCAGAAAGCCAAGGTCAATAACAAGCAGAGGATGAGTAGTACAAGCAGCAGCAGCAAGCCAGGAAACAAGCATAGAAGAATCACAGGCAAAGGAGGAACAGGAAAGGCAGGTATAAATAGACAGTGGGCGGGAGCTAGCTCCGTCTGGCCAGGCTGTGATAGGCTCTCCCACTCCTAAGCCTGCCATCCTGAGTGGTAGAAGATGGAGTCAGTCTCACAGACATAGGAGCAGGTGCAGACTGATTGCCCACGGGCGTCGACACAGAAGCTGTGTCTGGCAAATCCTTTACAGTACCCCCCCTTTTATGAGGGGCCACCGGACCCTTTCTAGGTGGACCCGGTTTATTGGGGAAACGAAGGTGGAACCTCCTGAGCAATACCCCAGCGTGAACATCCCGGTCCTCTCCTCAGGCCCGTATCCTCTCCAATGGACCACGTACTGGAGGGAGCCTTGGACCATCCTGCTGTCCACAATCTTGGCCACCTCGAATTCTACCCCCTCAGGGGTGAGAACAGGGACCGGAGGTTTCCTCGAGGGAGCCAAGGACGGGGAGCAGCGTTTAAGGAGGGAGGCATGAAAGACGTCGTGCACTCGAAAAGACGGGGGCAACTCCAGTCGGAAGGAGACAGGGTTAAGGACTTCAATGACCTTGTACGGCCCTATAAACCGGGGAGCAAACTTCTTGGACGGGACTTTAAGGCGCAAATTTTTAGAAGATAGCCACACCAGATCCCCGACCACAAACAAGGGGTTAGCAGAACGTTTTCTATCTGCCTGAGTCTTTTGTATGCTCTGGGACGCCTCTAGGTTCTTCTGAATCGGGGCCCAGACTGTGCACAGTTCCTGATGAACGACATCTACCTCGGGATTGTTGGAACTACCAGGTGAAACGGAGGAGAACCGTGGCTTAAACCCAAAATTACAGAAAAAGGGGGAGACCCCTGACGAGTTACTGACCCGGTTATTAAGGGAAAATTCGGCGAGGGGAATGAATGAGACCCAATCATGTTGACAGTCAGAGATAAAACACCTTAAATATTGTTCTAGAGACTGATTAGTCCTCTCCGTTTGGCCATTAGTTTCAGGATGGAAAGCTGAGGAGAAGGACAGTGTAAAGGATCTGCCAGGTACTACGTCTGTGTATACTCCCGGGATTAATCAGTCGACACCTGAGGCCAGACCTCTTAGACTGACACCGGCTCCCACCAACCAGGGTGGCAGGCTCAGGAGTGGGAGAGCCTATCGCGGCCTGGTCAGTCGGAGTTAGCTCCGCCCCCTGTCCATTTATACCTGCCGTGTTCTCTTCCTCAGTGCTTGTTATTCTTCTTGGATTCCTGGCCCCACTGCTGCCTTGCTCCAGCCTGCTTCTGCCGTGCTTCTGCCTTGCTTCAGTTCCGCTTATCCTGCTTCGCTTTGCCCCTGGCTTGCTTCCTGCTCCGTGCTCTCGTTGGTATACTCCACTACATCCTGATCCTGACTGACTCATTCACCGCTCCGTTTCCTCGCGTCGCTCCGTGGGCTACTGCCCCTTCCCTTGCGTGTTCCCTGTTTGTACTCCCTTGCACTTAGACAGCGTAGGGACCGCCGCCAAGTTGTACCCCGTCGCCTAGGACGGGTCGTTGCAAGTAGGCAGGGACAGGGCAGTGGGTAGATTAGGGCTCACTTGTTCCCTTCACCTCCTTCCTGCCATTACATAACTAATGGCCAAACGGAAAGGACTAACCAATCCCTGGAACAATATTTAAGGTGTTTCATCTCTGACTGTCAATTTGATTGGGTCTCATTCCTTTCCCTCGCCGAATTTTCCCTGAATAACCGGTTCAGTAACTCGTCAGGGGTCTCCCCGTTTTTCTGTAATTTCGGGTTTAACCCAAGGTTCTCCTCCTTTTCTCCTGGTTGTTCCAATAATCCCGAGGTAGAGGACGTTCATCGGGAACTGTGCACAGTCTGGGCCCAGGTTCAGAAGAACCTAGAGGCATCCCAGAGCGTACAAAAGATTCAGGCTGATAGTAGACGTTCTGCTAACCCCCGGTTTATCGTCGGGGATCTGGTCTGGTTGTCGTCCAGGAACTTGCGCCTGAAGGTCCCGTCCAGGAAGTTTGCTCCCCGATTTATTGGACCTTATAAGATCATTGAAGTCCTCAATCCTGTATCCTTCCGTCTGGAGCTGCCCCCATCCTTTCGCATACATGACGTCTTCCATGCCTCCCTCCTTAAATGCTGCTCCCCGTCCTGGTCCCCCTCGAGGAAACCTCCTGTTCCCGTTCTCACCCCTGAGGGGGTGGAATTCGAGGTGGCCAAGATTATGGACAGTAGGATGATCCAGGGCTCCCTCCAGTACCTGGTCCATTGGAGAGGATACGGGCCGGAGGAGAGGACTTGGGTACCTGCTCGTGATGTTCACGCTGGGGTATTGATCAGGAGGTTCCACCTTCTCTTCCCCACTAAACCGGGTCCTCTTAGTAAGGGTCCGGTGGCCCCTCATAAAAGGGGGAGTACTGTAAAGGATCTGCCAGGTACTACGTCTGTGTATACTCCCGGGATTAATCAGTCGACACCTGAGGCCAGACCTCTTAGACTGACACCGGCTCCCACCAACCAGGGTGGCAGGCTCAGGAGTGGGAGAGCCTATCGCGGCCTGGTCAGTCTGAGTTAGCTCCGCCCCCTGTCCATTTATACCTGCCGTGTTCTCTTCCTCAGTGCTTGTTATTCTTCTTGGATTCCTGGCCCCACTGCTGCCTTGCTCCAGCCTGCTTCTGCCTTGCTTCAGTTCCGCTTATCCTGCTTCGCTTTGCCCCTGGCTTGCTTCCTGCTCCGTGCTCTCGTTGGTATACTCCACTACATCCTGATCCTGACTGACTCATTCACCGCTCCGTTTCCTCGCGGCGTTCCGTGGGCTACTGCCCCTTCCCTTGCGTGTTCCCTGTTTGTACTCCCTTGCACTTAGACAGCGTAGGGACCGCCGCCAAGTTGTACCCCGTCGCCTAGGGCGGGTCGATGCAAGTAGGCAGGGACAGGGCGGTGTGTAGATTAGGGCTCACTTGTTCCCTTCACCTCCTTCCTGCCATTACAGACAGATCAATCTCCAACTTTTTACAGAAGGCTCTCCAAAACAATGAAACAAATTGTACCCCTCTGTCAGAAACAATATTGACAGGAACCCCATGGAGACGCAGGATGTGTTTGACAAACAAGGTAGCTAACGTCTTAGCATTGGGTAGTTTCTTAAGGGGCACAAAGTGGCACATCTTACTGAAGCGGTCTACTACAACCCACACCACCGACTTGCCTTGAGATGGAGGCAAATGGGTGATAAAATCCATGGAGATATGGGTCCAAGGTCTCTGGGGAATGGGCAAAGAACATAGTAAGCCCGCAGGTCGGGACCTGGGAGTCTTGGACCTAGCACAAACCTCACAAGCGGCGACGTAGGCCTTAACGTCTTTAAGCAACCCAGGCCACCAGTAGTTTCTGGCAATGAGGTGCTTGGTACCCAGGATGCCTGGATGGCCAGATAGTGCAGAGTCATGATTTTCCCTAAGTACCCTTAGCCGGAGTTGCAGGGGAACAAACAGCTTGTTCTCAGGAAGGTTCCCGGGAGCTGAAACTTGATCAGCCGCAATTTCGGAGACTAAATCAGAATCAATAGAGGAAATTATTATACCTGGAGGCAAAATACAAGCAGGATCTTCCTCCAAAGGAGGGCTGGCCATGAAGCTACGCGACAGTGCGTCAGCCTTAATATTTTTAGACCCAGTCCTATAGGTGACCAAAAAGTTGAATCTGGTAAAAAATAACGCCCATCGAGCTTGTCTTGGGTTTAGCCTCCGTGCAGATTCTAAGAAAACCAGATTCTTGTGGTCGGTAAGGACCGTTACCTGGTGCCTAGCCCCCTCCAGGAAGTGGCGCCACTCTTCAAATACCCATTTAATGGCTAAGAGTTCGCGGTTGCCAATATCATAGTTACTCTCAGTGGGCGAAAACTTCCTGGAGAAGTAGGCACAGGGACGGAGATGGGTGAGGGGACCTGGTACCCTGGGACAAGACAGCACCCACTCCCACCTCGGAGGCGTCAACTTCCACGATGAATGGCTCCATTTGGTTGGGCTGAACCAGCACTGGGGCCGAGATAAAGCACTTCTTAAGGACCTCAAAAGTCTGGACAGCCTCAGGAGGCCAGTGGAGGAGATCAGCACCTTTGCGAGTGAGATCCGTAAGAGGCTTAGCGATGACCGAGAAGTTAGCAATAAATCTCCTGTAATAATTAGCGAATCCCAGGAAGCACTGTAATGCCTTCAGGGAGGCAGGTTGGACCCATTCCGCCACAGCCTGGACCTTGGCGGGGTCCATGTGGAATTCATGAGGAGTGAGGATTTGACCCAAAAATGGTATCTCTTGCACCCCAAACACACATTTTTCGGTCTTAGCAAACAGTTTGTTTTCCCGAAGGACCTGGAGCACCTTCCTGGCATGCTCAATGTGGGAGGCCCAGTCCTTGGAAAACACAAGTATGTCATCAAGGTACACTATAAGAAATACCCCCAGGTAGTCTCTTAAAATCTCATTTCTGAAATTCTGGAAGACCGCGGGAGCATAACACAACCCAAAGGGCATGACGAGGTATTCGAAATGACCTTCGGGCGTGTTAAACACAGTCTTCCACTCATCCCCCTCTTTGATGCGGATAAGGTTATAAGCCCCCCGTAGATCAAACTTAGAGAACCATTGGGCCCCCTGAACCTGATTGAAGAGATCAGGAATCAAAGGAAGGGGGTACTGGTTCCTTACAGTGACCTTATTCAAGTTTAGAGTGTTCACCTCCTCAGGGAGAGAAATAGAATTAACAGAAAAACATGACGTCATGCATTCATTACCCCATTTGGTAAGATCCCCAGTATTCCAGTTAAACGTGGGACTATTCAACTGCAACCAGGGAAGGCCTAAAACCAAATCGGATGATAATCCCTGCATCACCATTACAGAGCACTGCTCCAAATGCATGGAGCCAACAAGGAGTTCAAAAACAGGGGTATGCTGTGTAAAATAACCATTAGCAAGAGAAGTGGAGTCGATACCCACTACCGGGACAGGTTTAGGCAAATCAATCAATGGCATAGCTAGAGACATAGCAAATTTCACAGACATAATATTAGCAGAAGATCCCGAATCCACCAAGGCACTGCCGGTAGCAGACGTACCACCAAAAGAGACCTGAAAGGGAAGCAAGATTTTATTAGGTTTCATCTTTACGGGAAATACCTGTGCGCCCAAGTGACCTCCCCGATGATCACTTAGGCGCGGAAGTCTTTCCGGCTGCTCATTCTTACGCCTAGGACAGTTGTTCACTTGAGCCGAGTCAAACCAGGAGAGAATGAGGTACCAAAACGCTGAGCAGAAGAGTGGTCAGAAAGCCAAGGTCAATAACAAGCAGAGGATGAGTAGTACAAGCAGCAGCAGCAAGCCAGGAAACAAGCATAGAAGAATCACAGGCAAAGGAGGAACAGGAAAGGCAGGTATAAATAGACAGTGGGCAGGAGCTAGCTCCGTCTGGCCAGGCTGTGATAGGCTCTCCCACTCCTAAGCCTGCCATCCTGAGTGGTGGAAGATGAAGTCAGTCTCACAGACATAGGATCAATATGTAGACTCCCAACAAAATTATAGTAGAGGCTGGAGACTGTTTGAACCACCACTGTCCCCCCATATCATCTAGGCGGCTCCATGTACTAATCTATATAACACAGAGAAACAATTGAGAGCCTTTGACGCCAATGTATATATATAAAAGTTTTAATTTTTTTTAAACAAACACCATACAAGTTAAAATCAACAGAAAGATATGACTCTAGTATAACAGTCGGAGACCGCACACAAACTTGTTGCTAGCTATAGTCTATGGGCAAACATATGGATATATTAGACAGACATCTATTTCAGAAATGTATTACCAAAGACAGTGCATTTGAACAAGGTTAGCTAGTCAAATCATGGACTTACCCATAAGTAGCAACAGAGAGTAGAAAAGTGTCTGCTCCACCGTATAAACCCCGACGCGCGTTTCGCCACGTATGCTTCCTCAAGGGGATGTATAATAGTGTGTGTCCCATCGCTACCCATATATAATGCCTAGACCGTCTGATTATGATGATGTACAGCGGCGCATCACCGCTGAAACGGCCGGAAGTGAGGCAAGCCCCACATCCGGCTCCAGGCACGGCAGCACGCGTCCGGATTCCCGACGCGTAACAGGAGTTCCGGACATGCGCAGTGCGCCCAAGGAGGCGACGGGGGAGTGCATCGCAGGCAGCCATCACAGCGGACATGCGCACAACACCACCAAATCAAGATTATTGGAGCCTGAATCGATGTACTTATGTTAGACAATCTCCCTATCCTCTCACTATGGATTGTATTAACAATGTGTATATTAGTAAGTCCACTAAAGTGTCTCTCCCTAATAAAGTGCATATAAGACATGAATTTACAAGGGCCTATATCGTAACCAAATAGCCACAAATATATTGAAAAAGAAAAGAAAGTAATTGGTGTCTTAATTTCCATAAGTGTATCTAAAACTAGAAAAAAGGGGGGGGGGCAACTATGTGAACATACAGTATTAGAATGTCCCAGTGTGGGACAAATTAATCTGCTTTTATGACTACCATGATGTGTATGGACTAAAAACGAGTGAGTGTCGAGATTATGTATAAGGGAAAAGAAAAGTAATGAAATTCAAAAGAAAAAAGAAGAGTCCGCAACAAACAGTGTATAAATAAAAAATCAAGAATAGCCATAAAAAATTATTATTAAGGGGTACACAGTGACCCAAATACATATATACAAAACACCCCGTGTTATAAAGAGCAGACTGATGACACAGAACATTAATATAAAAGGGAAATAAATAGAACACCCTAAAATGCACCAAAAGTATTCAAATACATATAAAAATAATATAACTATAGATATTGCTAACCCCAATCAATAAATACAGAGAAATCGATAGATAAATTACATTAGTGACCCAAATACATAAATAAAGCGCCCCATATATCAAAAATATAATAATGATTAAGTAAGTCATTAAATACAAATTTATAATAAATAAATAAAGTACATAATAACCCAAAATATATGGGTAAACCACCACATATACAAAGGTAGTGAAATATTATATATATATATATATATATATATATATATATATATATATACACACATAAAGAGTATAGATTAACACAGTGAATACATGCAATAAATAAAGTACATAGTGACCCAAATATGTAAAAAGATAAATTAATAAAAAATAAAGAATAACAAAATAAATAAACCCAAGGAATTTTTTATAAATAAATAAATAAGACACCTCAAATACAAAGATATTAAAATGTTGAATCAAATAGATCAATAATTACAGGAAGGTAAATATATAAATAAATACTAACCATACCTTATTGCCAGATAAGATCTACTCAGAAAGACACCCATATATAAAAATAATGAAATATACATCAAATAAGTCAATAAATACAGAGAGACAAATATATAAATAGTAGCCACATATTAGTGGCCAATGACATATTTAAACACTACCACAGCAAAAACAAATACAGTTCCCATACAGCAAAAATGAAGATATAGTTGCTGTATATAATTGTCCCGCGAGGATTCATAAGATTCAGGCCAATTCCAAGGAATAAAGTAGAGGGTGCTTGACATATAACACATAATACCTAATAAAAAGGGACATATAGAACAACACATAATTAAAATACAAATATAAAACCGAATGGACGGTAGAGATTGTGGGATAAGCTTATAGAAATGGAACAAAGCTGAGATTCTCATTCAATCCCCGTGGTGTCATGGATCCCAGCATGACAATCCATTTGCATTCCCTTTGCGCCAAAACCACCAAAAGAGACCTGAAAGGGAAGCAAGATTTTATTAGGTTTCATCTTTACGGGAAATACCTGTGCGCCCAAGTGACCTCCCCGATGATCACTTAGGCGCGGAAGTCTTTCCGGCTGCTCATTCTTACGCCTAGGACAGTTGTTCACTTGAGCCGAGTCAAACCAGGAGAAAACGAGGTACCAAAACACTGAGCAGAAGAGTGGTCAGAAAGCCAAGGTCAATAACAAGCAGAGGATGAGTAGTACAAGCAGCAGCAGCAAGCCAGGAAACAAGCATAGAAGAATCACAGGCAAAGGAGGAACAGGAAAGGCAGGTATAAATAGACAGTGGGCAGGAGCTTGCTCCGTCTGGCCAGGCTGTGATAGGCTCCCCCACTCCTAAGCCTGCCATCCTGAGTGGTGGAAGATGGAGTCAGTCTCACAGACATAGGAGCAGGTGCAGACTGATTGCCCACGGGCGTCGACACAGAAGCTGTGTCTGGCAAATCCTTTACAGTCCAATTATCTTGGGATTACCATGGTTGCAAAGTCACGTCCCACATATCGATTGGCAAACATGGGAAATTGTATCTTGGAGCTCTAAGTGTCACCCGTCCTGTTTAAAGAAGGTGACACCTCTCAGACGACTGATTCCTCTGTGCACCTCTAAGCTTGAGGGTATCATCCCTCCGCAGTACTCTTCAAT
Organism: Rhinoderma darwinii; assembly: GCF_050947455.1. NCBI lineage: Eukaryota > Metazoa > Chordata > Amphibia > Anura > Rhinodermatidae > Rhinoderma > Rhinoderma darwinii. Next base: position 193,551,421 of record NC_134689.1, on the reverse strand, counting down.
CACGGATTTCTTCAGCAAGTCTCAAGCGGAGAAACTTCCTCCCCATCGTCCCTGGGACTGCGCTATCAACTTGCTTTCCAATAGAAGTCCTTCTCGTGGGAGCACCTACCCTTTCTCGCTACCCAAAACTCAAGCGATTTCTGAATATATCCAGGACAATCATGAATGGGGGTTTATCCAACATTCCCCTTCTCCAGCTGGAGCGGGGTTCTTTTTTGTGGAAAAAAAAAAGATGGTGGTCTCCGCCCATGTATTCCCTATCGAGTATTTAACGAGATCACGGTCAATAATAAGTACCCGCTCCCTCTGATCTCCGGATTAGTGGTGAAACGGTGTTCACTAAACTCAATCTGCGAGATGCTTACAACCTCATCCGCATCGAGCCTGGCGATGAATGGAAGACAAACTTTAACACCATGTATTGCCATTACGAGTACTTAGTCATGCCCTTTGGCCTGAGTAATTCACCCGCAGTATTTCAGAGTTTCATAAACAAGATTTTCTGGGAAATGCTGTACCACTTCGTTGTCATTTATCTGGATGACATCTTGATCTTTTCTCATTCACTTTCTGATCACCGCATCCACATTTGCCAAGTCCTAATCTGACTGAGAGATAATCAACTTTATTGTAAACTGGAGAAGTGTCTCTTCGAGCAATCCTTGGTTCTGTTTCTGGAATACATTCTGTCAGGCACCGGACTCAAGATGGATCCTGGGCTTAAGGCCATTCAGAGGTTCGTGGGGTTCGCCAACTATTACCGGTGGTTTATAAAGGGGTTCACCTCCTTGATAGCCCTGATTACCGCCTTCACTCATAAGTCGGCCGATCCCAAACAGTGGACTCTAGTGGCCAACCAAGCCTTCATTTAGCTAAAAGCAAAGTTCCTCTCCGCTCCAATCCTCAACCAACCAAACATCTCTTCCATTCTTTTTGGAAGTGGATACCTACTCCTTTGCTATGGGAGTTGTTCTGTCCTTGCTGCAGGTCTCGGTAAAAATGCATGCCTGTGGGTTCTTTTCCAGAAGGTTCTCTCCCGCGGATAAGAACTATGGGATCGGGGACAAAGAACTCCTAGCTATCAAGCTAGCTTTGGAGGAATGGAGGCACCTACTGGAAGAAGCCTCACATTCTGTTACGATTTATACCGATCATAAAAATCTCCTGTACCTACACTCTGCTCGACGTCTGAAGCCCCGTCAAGCCAGATGGTCGTTGTTTTTCTCGTGGTTCAATAAACTCATCACCGAGGTTCATTAAGAACATCAATCCGGATGAACTCTCCCGCTCCTTTGGTGCCTCAGACCGGGAGTTTCATTGTGAGGCAGAGCTCATAATTGACCCTAAAAATATTGTCCTGGCAGACACACCAAGGGTGCTGACAACTCCTCCTCCTGGTAAAGCCATTGTGCCTTCTAAGTTTCGGCCTAAACTTCTCTCTGGGACCCACGGTTCCCGATTCTCCGGACGCGCAGGAGTCAAGAAGACGTTCGAGCAACTATCCAGAGATTACTGGTGGCCCACTCTCTCCCGGGATGTCAGAGACTTCATGTCAGCCTGTCAGATGTACGCCCAGCATAAAATCTTACCCAGGCGCCTTATTGGCTTATTTTATTCGACTCAGAATGCCATGTATGAAGTTTGCCCCACATTACATTGGGCCTTCTACTATATCCCAAGTAATAAACCCAGTAGCCTACCGCTTGTCTCTGCCTCAGTTCCTACGCATCCCAAATGTCTTTCATGTCTCTGTCCTGAAGCCTATGGTCCTCAACAGACTCTCGTCCTCTCGAGCACCTCCCAGTTCCATCTCTGTGGATCAGCATGAGGAATATAAAGTGGACAAAATATTGGACTCCAAGGTATCCGAAGGGGACCTTGCGCTTTCTTGTTAATTGGAAAAGCTACGTTCCTGAGGAGCGCTGTTGGATCAAACATTCAGAAATGCATGTCCCTCAAATTTGAAGGAATTTCATAAGAAGTTTCCCCACAAACCGGTTTTGGAGTGTTTAGATCCCACTCCTAAGAAGGGAGGTACGGTCACAAAACAACGCTCAGTCCATACTTACCTGGGCAGACGGTTCCAGTGACGGGGCAGGAGCTCCCTCTAGGGGCTGGAATGCAACATTTCACTAGAGGGGTGGCTGGAATGCTAAATTACAATCTGGAACTTCCTCTAGTGGCTAGTACATGGCATTACCTACAATTCTTGTAGACTCCCCCCTGATGTCACATGACCCCTAACTATAGGACAGCCCACATAAGCCTCTCTCTAAGCACCAACAGGTGCCAGAGTATCAGGTAATTTTTACCTAACTCAAGCATTGTACCATGCCTTATCTGACTCCCCATGTAACGACCTCTGCTTGTATCTCTGACCTCTGCATCTGTGCCTGTGACCCTGACTTCGGCTATTCCTGACCATGCTACTGTATCCTGATCCTGTACTGCATTAATAAAAACATCTGCACGGTTCAAGGCGGCTTGGGACGCGATCTGCAGATTCCCCGTAACGAAACCCAAACAGCCTTGCGGCAGTCCCTGGTGAAGATCGGGGAATATTTTAGTATCGGCACCTCAGTGCTTTTAAGCGCTACTAGAAGCTGGTGAAAATGGAATCCCATCTGCCCTGCCAAGTTCGTGACAATGTTCTTGATTTTACCCACAGGTTCCAATGGGTAGTGAAAAGTTGTCACGCCTTGGCGGTATGGCAGCTGGCCAACAGGGCGCAGTTTACAGTCTATAGTTCGTATAGGGTACCTGTGGCAGCTCGGAGAGTAGCAAGGCAGGCTCGGCTGGGACTAGGCAGCGGGTAGACGTCAGGCGTGGAGCAGCAGGACAGGCGTAGATACAGCACAGCACGACTACAGCATGGCACTAGAATAGGATAGCATGGGATACAGGAGCAGGGATACAGGAGCAGGGAACACTGGAACTGGAAAACACTAGGAGACTATTTACTTAGACAAACTAGGAAATGACAAGCAACGCTCAGGCAAGGATCAGAAGGGCAGAGGCCTTCTTATAGTCCAGGAAATCATGTGAGTTGATGATGATGATTGTTTTCATGTGCGCACGCTGGCCCTTTAAGAGCAGGCATGAGCGTGCGCGCGCACCCTACGGGACACAGCGGACCGGAGCGGAAGTGAGCGCTGGCGTCTCCTAGGAAGGAGATGGGGACCAGCACTCACAGATCCATGGCTGCGGCCGTCGGGAGGTAAGTAAACTGGACGGCCCGCGTCCATGGATGCTACAAAAGTCTAGTGAAAATCCTAATAAAACATCAGGCACAGCAATAGCTGTAATGATCCTATTTCAAGATCTTCTACCATACACAGAAAAAAAACTAAAACAAAGCGAAGTTCTCACAGAATTCTTTCAAGAACAGTCTCTACAACTTATTAGTGAAAAGCAAAGACAGCCTCAATTATCTTTTTTAGAAAAACATTTTTTTAAACAGACAGAACTACTAAACCTATATCACAGAAAAAAAATATTAGGAAGAAAAAAGACACCAAGGCAAAAGGTGTGCGTGATTCAGAGTCATAAAAAGGTTATCTCTTACAAAACTGTGATGAGTTATTAATGTTGAATTTCTAGTATAATAAATGTCTAGGGAAAACCTTTCATTTTAACCATGGCATTTGTGTCAAGAGACGTGTCAAGGCTGAAGGTTCGATCTATTTCTTGATTGACACTTATATTTACCCTGGCAGAGAACCCACCCTGCAAAGAGCGACTCCGCAAATATACAATGGCTGTAGTTACGCTCATGTTTGTACAGCTCATTTTTACAATGACTTTTCCTTTATGTCTGTGTCCATCTTAATTTGAGATAACAAAAATCAAAGCAAGTACAGTTTCCTTGTGATGAAGAGTGTACTAAAGACAACAATACTGTACAGAAACAAGTCAGGATCAAATACATCCAAAACGTAGAAATTAGTAACAGAAACACCCCTCCCTTGTAGCTTGTGGTGCATGCCGTCTAAAATAGTCAAACAGTAAATGGAGTGGACAACACCTTCTTGTGAAAAGATCACTATTTATTCATTCCAGTAACAGGTGCATACAAAACATGGTGATGTTTTGGCTCTATACAAGTGAGTCTTTCTCAAGCTGGAGAAAGGCTAACTTGTATGTTACAGAAACGTGGTTACCCGCCACCCTGAGCTCAAGAACCGTTCTCTTGCGTCCTCTGGGCGGTTGCGCTGTGGTTCTAGGTGTGCGCCGTTGGTGACACTCTCTCGCCAGAGAAAACGTAATAATACAAAATAGAATCCAAGGTTAGGACATAAGGATAACATTTGTGGCAATAAATATTGAAAGTTGAGTTTGCCCTTCGGCATAATGTTTTTTGTAATCACTTTGTGTTATCGGTGGTTTTACATAGGACTGCGGGTTAAAGGGTTTGTCCACTACAGGACAACTGATAATTTATCCACCGGATAGGTCATCAGTATATTATCAGTGGGAGTCTGATATCTGAACCCCGCAATGTACGGAGCCGGAAGCAGTTTGCCACGTACATTGCATAGCGGCCGTGCTACAGAACTGCAGCTCTGCTCCTATTCACTTGAATATAAGCAGAGCTGCAGTACTGCAGCTTGGCCACTATTCCGTGACCGGAGCCATCTGCTTCCGGCATGGACGTCCGGTGCACGGAGGCAGCTAAAACTGCTGATCAGTGTGGGGTCCGGGTGTCAGACCCCCACCGATCGTATACTGATGACCTATCTGGTAGTGGACAACCCTTTTAACTTGCGGTGTTATCTTAACCTTTATCAGGGAGAAGAAAACAAACTATTGGGCAATGTTCACACAGGGCAGATTTTCTGCAGCAAATCCCCAACAAAATCTTCATTGAAAATTTGCACAATACTCATGCAGATTTTGATGCAAATTTAAGAGCAGACATTACCCTTTTGTATGGCAAGGATTAAATCAGCAGGTAATCTACAACCTTTCCAGAGCATAATTTCATTGCAGTACAGCCTGTATGAACATAGCCAGCAATGTCATTTCATCCCTATTACATCTATAGCTGGATCAAATATCCAAAAGAGTAACAGAAATAGATAAAAACTGGGAAGTTGCTCGCCACTGCATCAAAGTATGTTCTATGAACTTTCATTTATTTTATTTGACGTGTACAAGATCAATGTGTATTGGGACAGAACTAGCCCCTTTGTCAGGATCCAACACCAATCTTTTATTATGGCAAACTCTAAAAAGACCTAAAAGAATCAATCAGTAAGATAACAGTTGCAAGGTTCGTCAGCTTGATATAAACCTTTATCAGGACTGGGGTGATATAAGAAACCAATTCTGCTAACTGGTTAAATTTTCATTTAGGCCGGATCCACATGAAACGGAAATGCTGCAGATGTTTAGTGCAGAAAATACACAGCGGGTTACAGTCCCAGCCATGTGGATGAGATATGAACAAATCTTATCCACTTGCTGTGGAACATTTTCTACATGGAAATCAGAGCATGCTGCAGATTTTAAAATCCACAGGAATGCTGAGGAACAAAAAAACATACATGTGCGAATGGTGGCATCACCATCAAACAGCAGAACAGGACACTTCACTGCAGTATCGACACTCACTGTGCATGTGGCTTTGCCTTGTACTGCAGCTCAGCCCCATTCTTTCTGCTGATCGTTGAAGTCCTGGGGACCAATCAAACATTGATGATCTGTCTTTAGGATAGGCATCAAATCTTAAATTCTGTAAAAAACCCTTAGGGTAAGTTCACATGTAGCGTAAATATTGCGGATTTTCCGCAACAGATTTAATTGCAGAAAATCCGCAGCATAATACAGTAGCAGAAAAGTAGATGAGATTTGAATAAGGCTGGATTCACACGAGGTCATTACGTCCGGACCGACCGAACACAGTGCAGGGAGCCGGGCTCCTAGCATCATAGTTATGTACGATGCTAGGAGTCCCTGCCTCGCTGCCGGACAACTGTCCCGTACTGTAATCATGTTTTCAGTACAGGACAGTTGTCCGGCAGCGAGGCAGGGACTCCTAGCATCGTACATAAGGATAGGCCATCAATATAGATTGGTGGGGGTCTGACTGTTGGCACCCCCGCCGATCAGTTGTTTGAAGGGGCCACGGTGCTTGTGCCGCTTTATTGTTTACATAGGTCTTGTTTCTGTTTGTACTTGCACGCATTGTTACATTTGTAGCCACCATGCAAGGTATTGCACCACTGTCCCATTCACCACTGTCCCATTCACGTACGAGCACCGCAGTGCCTTCAAACAGCTGATCGGCGGGGGTTCTGGCAGTTGGACCCTCACCGATCCAATATGATGGCCTATCCTGAGGATTTTTATAACGCAGATAACCCCTTTAACCCCTTCGGGACCTGGCCTGTTTTGGCCTTCAAGACACAGACGATTTTTTCAAATCTGACATGTGTTACTTTATGTGGTAATAACGTCGGAATGCTTTTACCTATCCAAGCGATTCTGAGATTGTTTTCTTGTGACATGTTGTACTTTATGTTAGTGAAATAATTTGGTCGATAAATTCAGTATTTATTTGTGAAAAACACCAAAATTTAGAGAAAATTAGCATTTTTCTAAATTTAAATGTATCTGCTTGTAAAACAGATAGCAATACCACACAAAAAAGTTATTAGTTAACATCCCCCATATGTTTACTTTATGCTAGCATCATTTTTTGAATGTCCTTTTATTTTTCTAGAACGCTACAAGGCTTAGAACTTTAGCAGCAATTTCTCACATTTTCAAGAAAATTTCAAAAGGCTATCTTTTCAAGGACCATTTCAGTTCTGAAGTGGCTTTGAGGGCCTTATATATTAGAAAGTCACTATAAAGTACCCCATTTTAAAAACGGCACCCCTCAAAGTATTCAAAACAGCATTCAGAAAGTATCTTAACCCATTAGGCATTTTACAGGAATAAAAGCAAAGTAGATGTGAAATTTACAAATTTCCTTTTTTTTTGCCGAAATTCATTTGTAATAAATTTTTTTTGTACACAGAAAATTTGACCACAGAAATGCAACCCAATATTTATTGCCCAGATTCTGCGTTTTAAAATTACCCCACATGTGGCCCTTGTGTGCTAATGGACTAAAGCACAGGACTCAGAAGCAAAGGAGCACCTAGTAGATTTTGGGGCCTCCTTTTTCTTAGAATATATTTTAGGCACCATATCCGGTTTGAAGATCTCTTGTGGTGCCAAAACAGTGGAACTCCTCGAAAGTGACCCCATTTTGGAAACTACACCCCTCAAGGAATTTATGTAGGTGTATAGTTAGTATTTTGACCACAGAGGTTTTTTGCTAAATTTATTGGAATTAGTCTGTGAAAATGAAAATCTACTTTCTTTCTGAAAAAACATAGACATTTTTAAAAGGAATAAAGGAGAAAAAGCACACCAACATTTGTAAAGCATCTTGTCCTGATTACGAAAATACCCCATATGTAGTAATAAACTGCTGTTTGGACCAACAGCAGGGCTCAGAAGGGAAGGAGCACAATTTGGATTTCGGAGCGTAGGTTTTGTTGGAATGGTTTTCAGTGTCATGTGTTTACAACGCCCTGGAGTGACCAAAACAGTGGAAACCCCCCAAAAGTGAGCCCATTTTTGAAACTACACCACTCAAGGACTTTATCTAGGGGCATAGTGGGCATTTTTATCACACAGGTGTTTTGCTGAATTTATTGGAGCTAGGCCTGGAAAAATGAAAATGAAAATGTTCTCCAATAAAATGTAGTTTTAGCTCACATTTGTTCATTTTCACAATAGATAAAGGATAAAAAAATCTCAACATTTGTAAAAGCAAAGTCTCCTGAGCACAGCAATACCCCATATGTGGTAATAAACTGCTGTTTGGACACACGACAGGGCTTAGAAGGGCTTACAGCGCCGTTTTGCTTTTGAAGCACAGATTTAAATTAAATGGCTTTTGGGCAACATGTTGCATCTGCAAAGTCTTTGAGGTGCCTGGACATACAACTTTTCCTCTTTTGCTTAAACATATGACAGGACTCAGGAGTGAAAGAGCAACATGCGCACTTTTAGGTGTAATTTTGTGATTTGCACAGTATTGGTCCATAATTGCATTTTTCCGAGGTAAAATAAAAAAAACCTGAGTAGTAACCCTATTTTGGAAAGTACACTCCTCAAAGTAATTATCAAGGGGTGTAGTCATCATGCTGACCCACCGTTTTTTTGTTGTTTTTTTGAGGTATGAATACGAAATTGGAGATAGAATTTTGAATTCCTTCTTTTTAAATTAGCCCTCAGGTGCCAGAACATAGAAGCATTCACCAGAAACGAATTAGAGAACTACATCCCCAAAGTATTCATCTATGGGTATAATGAGAATTTTTTTGTTTTGTTTGGTATTTTGGTGGAAAGCCAATTTATCTGTGGGCATTTTGATAATAGAAATAATAGTTTAGAATTTTTAAAAAGATATAATTTTTAATGGACAAAATAGTTAAAGGGGTATACTAGTAAATAATTTTAATTTATTTGAGTAATCAAGGGAGGTATGATAAATCTGAAAGCATTGTTTCTTACAGAGGCCGGGTTTAGAAGGGCATGTGTCACACTGATACGTTGTATCTTTCCTGATTCCGCTCTTAGAACAGACACGACATCGCTTTTGGGGTTTACTTTTTTTTTGCAGTAGGAGGCACTTCACTGGAGAAATGCTGCCCTGGTACGATCCTGGTGACCTCACTAGTAGCCCTGCTTGCTCCCGCTTCCTCCTGATCTCCAAAAATAAGGCATTTTATGACTTTTTCTTGGCAACCAAGAAAAGTTTCCTGATTGCCGGCACTCTTAAAAAGTACAAAAGAATTGTACATGGCCATTTGAACCAGATGAACAGCTAGTTTTTTTGTACCATGACTGGTTTTTCTCATGGCACTATATGGCTGCATCATTTGATCGGCGAGGTCAACTCCACCCATATTCTTGTTATAATCCTGTATGCAGACAGGCTTGGAGGTTGTGGTGCTCGCCCCACGTATTTGGACAGGGCTGGTGTCATCGCCATGAATTGAGGTCAGCATCAGGACGTCTTTTTTGTCCCTACATTTCATGAGCAGGATCTGATCGCTGCACAATGCTCTGCATTCCCCTACTCTCAATTTAGCAGCTATAAATGGTTTTGGGAGGCCTCTCTGATTGCGGCGAATTGTGCCACAGGCTACCGTGTTTTTGTCTTGGAGGCATTTAAAAGTGACATACTGGTGTAGTAGTTATCAAGGTACAAGTTGTATCCTTGATTTAGAAGTGGATGTATGAGGTCCCACGCAATTCGTCCATTTATTCCCAGAGAAGGGGGGCAGTCTGGGGGATTTATTTGCGAATCTTTCCCCTCATATATTCTAAATCGGTGGGTGTATCCGGAATCACTTTCGCAGAGTTTATACATTTTTATTCCGTATCTCGCCCTTTTATTAGGTAAATATTAGTGAAAGTGTAGCCTCCCTTTGAAGTGGACTAGGGAATCGTCGATGCATATATTTTTCTCTGGGATATATTTCTCCTGGAATTTCATGATCAGAAAATGTATCAGTGGCCTTATTTTATTTAGCCGGTCAAAGTTAGGGTCATTTTGGGGGGGACACAGGGAGTTATCACTATAGTGTAAGAATTTTAAGATGGCCTCAAAACGTTTCCTGGGCATTACAGCCTGGTACATTGGGGTATGATAGACGTCTGTAGTCCAATATGACCTAATTGTGGGTTTCTTTATTAGGCCCATATTTAGCAGAAGCCCCCTGAATTTCATCATTTCAAATGAATCTATAGGTTCCCATCTCTGGGTCCTGGCAAAATGGGATTTGGGACGAGTGGCAAGAAACTGCGTTGCGTATAAGTTGGTTTGCGCAACTATTAGATAAACTAACTCAGAAGAAAAAAAAATTCTAAAAAAATCTATTTCCCTGTTACCCATGATGTCCACTTTTATTCCTGAATGCGCAACAAAATCAGGAATATGGGGTGTATACATAGAGGGAGCAGCCAGATGGTGTGGCTTGCGGTAGGCTGACTCTCAACGCCACCTCTTCTGCGCCTTTGAGGAGGTTCCTGAATATCCTCATTATCAGTGGAGGAAGATGATAAAAAAATTGGAAATCCTCGTTACTGTCTGTGTCTGTGTCCGAACAGACAATAGCATACGCCTCCTCGGCGGTATGTAGGCGGCGAGACATATTAACTGTTTTTTAGGGGTATTTTCTATAAAATCCCTAACTATCACAAACGAACTAACTAAAACTATATATTATTTTTTTTACTCAAACAAAAAAAGGAAGGATCACAGTGGGGCTGTGAAAGGGATCAGTGAGGGATTCAAAGGGTAATGGATGGGACACAGTATAGGATAACTGTTTTTTTTTCACAGGCTCTTCAGGTAACAGCTCTAATCTCCTCAGATTTCTGTCACACAATGAGGAGATCAGAGCTGGTTACTGTATCCAGCCAGTTTATTTTTACTAAATAATACTGTGATTGGTCTTTCAGAACTGACAGACCAATCACAGTGTTTGCCAGTAAGGGACCGATCTGATTGGTCCCCTGGCCGATGACAGAGATGGTCAGCTGTTTATGACAACTGCCATCACTGTCTTATTGCTATTCTGTCACTAGTTGTGACAGTTTATTATTCTTTATTTACTAAAGTGCTGTGATTGGTCTGTCAGAAATGACAGAACAATCACAGCGTTTGCCAGCAAGGGACCGCGCTGATTGGTGCCCTGGCTGATGTCAGAGATGGTCAGCTGTCTCTGATAACTGCCATCACTGTCTTATTGCTATTCTGTCACTAGCAGTGACAGTTTACTATTCTTTATTTACTAAAGTGCTGTGATTGGTCTGTCAGAAATGACAGAACAATCACAGCATTTGCCAGCAAAGGGACCGCTCTGATTAGTGCCCTGGCTGATGACAGTGATGGTCAGCGGTCGATGACAGCAACCATCACTGTCTCATTTAGTAATCTGTCACTAACAGTGACAGATTACTAGCATATCGTTTCGAAAATGCTGTGATTGGCCTGTCATAATTGACACACCAATCACAGCGATCACCGGCATGGGACCGCTCTGATTGTTCCCCCGGCTGGTTTGAGAGATGGTCAGCTGTCTATGACAGCTACCATCACTGTCTCATTTAGTAATCTGTCACTAACAGTGACAGTTTAGTATTCTATCGCTTCTGAAGTGCTGTGATTGGCCTGTCATAATTTACAGACCAATAACAGCGATCGCCGGCATGGGACCGCCCTTATTGGTCCAACGGCCGATGACAGAGATGGTCAGCTGTCCATGACAGCCACCATCTCTGTTCTATCGCCGATATGTCACTGGTTGTGACAGTTTATGTCTGCGCCGCAATAGTACGTTAGAGTGCAGGAATGCACATGCGGACGCATGTATTCAATGGGGCCGTTCACACGGCCATTGTTTTAATGGACCGTGTGAAGGGTTAGTGGAAAAATAGGACATATCCTATTTTCTTCAGTTTTCATGGATCACTTAATGGACTCAAGACTATGAGGGATCTGTGAAAAGGGTTCCCGCACTGGTGCAACTGGGACATGAAATACTGCAGTTTTTCATATCCGAGTTTGCACTCGGTTGTGTGAATCTAGCCGAAGGCTGTATTCAGATGCCGTTATTGAGGTGTGGATTTTGGATGTGTTTTTTTGGTGTGGTTTTATCTGCACTTTAAATATACCCTTAGGCTGGGTTCCCACGTAGCGTAAATGCTGCAGAATTTCGGTAACGGAATTCTGTGCGGAAATTCCGAAAAACATGGGGGCACTCCCTCCGTCTGGAAAAAGAAAGGTTCAACCTGCAGAGGCGACAAGCTTTCTTTACTGTGAGAACAGTGAATTTATGGAATAAATACCGCAGGAGCTGGTCACAACAGGGACAGTAGATTTCTTTAAAAAAGGGTTAGATAATTTCCTAGAACAAAAATATATTAGCTCCCATGTGTAGAAATTTTTTACTTCCCTTTTCCCATCCCTTGGTTGAACTTGATGGACATGTGTCTGTTTTCAACCGTACAAACAGCGCCAAAAGGAGCGGAAACCCGCCATTCTGACACACAGCGCCGATCATCTGGACATACCAGTAACCAGGGAAACGAGTGCCTGACGAAGGACCTTTGACCGAAACGTTGCACCAAACCCTTGGCATCGATTATAATAAAAATTTCAAGAAATTGATACTTACGACTCAGTGTGCCGAATACTTTTTCACAATACGATTGGGTTGGGACCCTATTCGTGCACCTACTCTGATCTAGTGCATTCCGAACCAATCTCTATGTAACTATTTACAGTAGCAGCAAAATGGATGAGATTTTGAAAATCTCATGCCTACGCTGAGGAAAAAAGACGCAGCGAAAACGTTCATAAATTGACCTGCGGTGTGGAATTTAAATCCGCAGCATGTCAATTTGTTCTGCGTTTTATTCTGTTGCTGTTTTTTCCCATTGAATTCAATGGGGATGCACCCGCAACAGAAAGCCAAGTGTCTGGACGGCAAAGGAGATACGCGTCACCATGACAACGGTTACCGCAGCGGAAAATCCGGCCGAAAGACGTGTTGTTTTTTGCACAGAATGTGCTGCGGGTTCCAGGTTGGATACGCTTCGTAGTTTTTACGCAGTGTATCCGACCCATGGGACCTGGCCTTAGAGAGTTTATAATTCATTGCAATAAGGTAAGAAAAAGTTAAAGGTGTAAGCACAACTGCATAAATATAACCTAGTCAATGGAAAGGGCTTCTAACAAAGCCCCGGTGAAAGAAGTTTGTAATTTTATAACATATGACAGACAGGAAAATTTTTATGTGCAGGGCCGCACCGTGCATGAGGCGAGATGAGCATCTCGGTGGCCTGCTGCCTCTCTGAGTGGGCAGCGGCGCCATTGAAAGCAGCCGCCACCACCCCCGCCTGCACAAATTGTACCCACCCATAGAACGCAGGTACAATTATATGCAATGACGCTGATTGGCAGGGCAGAATAACTTGCCCCACCAATCAGCACCTTTCGACAACACGCGCCGCTTCCGTTGTTGAAAGTTGCTGATTGGCGGGGCAAGTCATGCTGCCCTGCCAATCAGGGCCTTTCAATGACGCTAGCGGCACGATGATGTCATCGCACCTTTACTGTTATTGGAAGTCGCTGATTGGCGGGGCAAGTCATTCTGCTCTGCCAATCAGCACCTTTCAACGATGCAAGTTTGCGATGACATCATCGTGTCGCTTGCATCGTTCAGCCCCAGCAGACCTGCTCAGAAGAGAGAAGGCCTGCATTGACACAGGACGGCGAGGGAACGGGATCAAGGTATGTAAAGTTGTTTTTTTCTTTAAAAAGTGTGCGTCGCATTATCTACAGGAGGGGAGGGCTATATGTTGGACACAATCTATAGAAGGGGCTATATGTAGGGAACTATTTACAGTGGGGGCTATATGTAGGGAACTATATACAGGGGGGCTATGTGAGGTACTATATACAGGGGGGCTATATGGGGGCATTATATACAGGGGGCTATATGTGGGGCATTATATACAGGGGGGCTATATGTGAGGTACTATATACATGGGGCTATATGTGAGACACTATATACAGGGGGCTATATGTGGGGCACTATTTTAGGGGACTAAATGTGGGGCACTATCTACAGAGGGGCTATATGTGGGGTACTATTTACAGGGGGCTATATGTGGGGCACTATATACAGGGGGGCTATATGTGGGGCACTACCTACAGAGGGGCTATATGTAGGACACTATCTACAGGGAGAGCTATATGTGGGGCACTATCTATAGGGGGATCTATGTTGGGCACTATCTATGGGGGGGCACTGTCTATGGGGGACACTATCTACAGGGGGCTCTATGGGGGCACTATCTACAGAAAGCACTATGTGGGACACAGTGTATGGTGCTATTATAATTAGATGTGCAATGTATGGCACTATTATTTTTATATTTAGGGCATAGTGTGTGGCATCATGAGAATTTTATCTTCATTTATAGGTGCAGAAATGTTTGAAAAGTGAGAAGCTGAAGACAACTGTGTGGAAAACTGCAGAAATGAGCCGTGGCCGGGAGAAGTCATCATAGAGGTCTGGACCGGATGAGAAGAAAAGAGAAAAACAACAACTAGAATCTGAGATAGTCACCAGTAAGTCACTTAATTTAAATGTTTATTCTGCCTCTAATCAGTGATGTAGTCACTGTATGATTTGCAGCGAGATGATGGGTGGTATGATTTATGTTTTTTTGTGAAACAGCAACTCCCAGCATATCCTTACCATTGTTCAGACCATGCTGGGAGCTGTAGTTTTACTCCGTACAAACCTATACCGCGGGGGTTGTACTAAATTTAGCTGTATTTATGTTGGTGTTGTATTTATGTACTGAGTTTGGTTCTGATGCTGTATATATAGACTGAGCTTGGTTCTGATGCTGTATATATGTACTGACCTTGTTTTTGGTGTTGTATATATGTACTGAGCTTGGTTCTGGAGCTGTATTTATGTACTGAGCTTGGTTCTGGAGCTGTATTTATGTACTGAGCTCGGTTCTGGTACTGTATTTATGTGCTTTGCTTTGTTCTGGTGTCGTATTTACAGTGGAGGAAATAAGTATGTGATCCCTTGCTGATTTTGTAAGTTTGCCCACTGTCAAAGTCATGAACAGTCTAGAATTTTTAGGCTAGGTTAATTTTACCAGTGAGAGATAGATTATATATATAAAAAAAAAAAAAAGAAAATCACATAGTCAAAATTATATATATTTATTTGCATTGTGCACAGAGAAATAAGTATTTGATCCCCTACCAACCATTAAGAGTTCAGCCTCCTCCAGACCAGTTACACGCTCCAAATCAACTTGGTGCCTGCATTAAAGACAGCTCTTACATGGTCACCTGTATAAAAGACTCCTCAATCAGTCTGACTCCAACCTCTACAACATGGGCAAGACCAAAGAGCTTTCTAAGGATGTAAGGGACAAGATCATAGACCTGCACAAGGCTGGAATGGGCTACAAAACCATAAGTAAGACACTGGATGAGAAGGAGACAACTGTTGGTGCAATAGTAAGAAAATGGAAGACATACAAAATGACTGTCAATCGACATCGATCTGGGGCTCCATGCAAAATCTCACCTCGTGGGGTATCCTTGATCCTGAGGAAGGTGAGAGCTCAGCCGAAAACTACACGGGGGGAACTTGTAAATGATCTCAAGGCAGCTGGGACCACAGTCACCAAGAAAACCATTGGTAACACATTACGCCGTAATGGATTAAAATCCTGCAGTGCCCGCAAGGTCCCCCTGCTCAAGAAGGCACATGTACAGGCCCGTCTGGAGTTTGCAAATTAACATCTGGATGATTCTGAGAGTGATTGGGAGAAGGTGCTGTGGTCAGATTAGACTAAAATTGAGCTCTTTGGCATTAACTCAACTCGCCGTGTTTGGAGGAAGAGAAATGCTGCCTATGACCCAAAGAACACCGTCCCCACTGTCAAGCATGGAGGTGGAAACATGTTTTGGGGGTGTTTCTCTGCTAAGGGCACAGGACTACTTCACCGCATCAATGTGAGAATGGATGGAGCCATGTATCGTCAAATCCTGAGTGACAACCTCGTTCCCTCCACCAGGACATTAAAAATAGCTCGTGGCTGGGTCTTCCAGCACGACAATAACCCGAAACATACAGCCAAGGCAACAAAGGAGTGGCTCAAAAAGAAGCACATTAAGGTCATGTAGTGGCCTAGCCAGTCTCCAGACCTTAATCCCATCGAAAACTTATGGAGGGAGCTGAAGATCCGAGTTGCCAAGCGACAGACTCGAAATCTTAATGATTTACAGATGATCTGCAAAGAGGAGTGGGCCAAAATTCCATCTAACATGTGTGCAAACCTCATCATCAACTACTAAAAACGTCTGACTGCTGTGTTTGCCAACAAGTGTTTTGCCACCAAGTATTAAGTCTTGTTTGCCAAAGGGATCAAATACTTATTTCTCTGTGCAAAATGCAAATAAATATATATAATTTTGACAATGTGATTTTCAGTTTTTTTTAAAATATAATCTATCTCTCACTGGTAAAATTAACCTAGCCTAAAAATTCTAGACTGTTCATGTCTTTGACAGTGGGCAAACTTACAAAATCAGCAAGGGATCAAATACTTATTTCCTTCACTGTATGTACTGAGCTTAGTTCTGGCGTTGTGTATATGTACTTAGTGTAGCGTTCATGGCCCCGGACCGTCAGGATTACTCACACCCCGGCGGCCGCAGCCATGGCTCTGTGGGCGCTGGCTCGCATTTCTCCTTCGCAGGAGACGCCAGAGCTCACTTCCGCTCCAGTCCGCTGTGTTCCGTAGGGTGCGCGCGCACACTCGTGCCCGGCTTTAAAGGGCCAGCGTGCGCACATGGGAAATCATCATCAACTGGCCCATGATTTCCTGGACTATAAGAAGGCCCTGTCCCTTTGCTCATTGCCTGAGCATTGTTAGTTTTCCCATGTCAGTCTTGCAAATGGTCCCTTAGTGTTATCCTGGTCCTGTTGTTACCCGTGCCCTGTTACCTGTATCCCATGCTGTGTTCTTGTTCCTGAGCCTGTGTCGTGTCCTATTGCACCTGCTGTCGTCTGCCACGTCCAGTGTCATCTGCCATGTCCTGTGTCATCTGCCATGTCCAGTGTCATCCGGCACGTCCAGTGTTATCCGGCACGTCTGGCGCAACCTGCTGCACCTGCTGTCATCTGCCACGTCTGGCGTAACCTGATGCACCCACCTCCATCCATGCTAAAGCCTTGGCCACTGTCTGGACTATTCAGGTACCCAAGTGCGGGACTTTGTATTGCTTGAGTGCTCTGTTGTTTAACCAGCTGCCTCCCCGCTATGGCGGTGCGGCCTAATGGCTCCACATACCCACAGGCCGTGACACTGAACTTGGTTCTGGTGCTGTATTTTTTTGTATTAAGCTTGTTTCTGGTGCTGTATATATGTACTGAGCTTTGTTCTGGTGCTGTATATATATACTGAGCTCGGTTCTGGTTATGTATATATGCATGAGCTTTGTTCTGGAGCTGTAATTATATAGAATATATTCATAATAACAAAATTGCAGGGCAGATAGAATTGTTTTCAATTCATTGTATGTTTGGGAACCTGTCAGGTAGTTTTAACCCCTTGAACTGCCACCATGCGGTAATACATGACTTGACAATATTTCCAAACATTCCCCTATATGTTTTTTTAACATGCAGCAAAATCTATAAAATCAACTTTTAAAAAGACGCACGCTATATGCTAATTACTCATTAAAGGGTCATGGAGGCAGTGCCGCTATCCTGAAGAGTAATATAGTCCTGCCTCCAGACCCAAATTTCCATGTTTGATTGACATCTCCCTGGCTGTTCTACATCACTACCAGTCACCTCCAACTTTCTCTGATGCACTATTGCCTTGTACTACTTTGGCACACACCATGCAGGTAGGTGTATTCTGCCCGGCTGCACCGATAATGCCAGTACAAGTCAACGGCGCATCCGCAAGAGTTAGAGGAGGCGGTTAGTGATGTAGAACAGCAAGCGGGATGTCAATCAAAATCTGGGGGGCACCAATTAAATTTTCGCCTTGAGCTGCAGAAAAGCTAGAATTGGCTCTGGCTGTGTGCCGCATTACAATATATATTCTGATTCCCATCCACTCACTGTCTCAAGGACAAGTCCTATTAAAGTCCAGATCTGCAAATGTAGGTAGATTTCATTACTTCTTCCACATATACTGTGAAATATTTGGATGTCCCGGTTTAAAACATCAGCTCAGTTATATTATTAGATTATTGCCTCCATAAATGCACACATACATGCTCTATAATAAGAATCACAGAGCTGCATTGCAGGAAGAGTGGATGCTGTTTTTAAATTTGCTGTAGACACTAGGAATTAAGGAAAAAGCAAAAATCAACGTCAAATATTAATGAATGGCCTATCTGATCCTGTCTCTGGGAGGAAGAAAGAACACATATTGTTGCATAGAGCAGTGAAGCTTGTAATGCTTCACCACAGCAAGAGACCCCACCTCCTTTCTGTACCCTGCAGTGAATGGAATAGCTATGTATCTTTTCTTCTCTGTTCATATGGCTGACAAGAATACCTATTTACTACCACTTCTTCATCCAGGAGATATCGCTTTCTCTATTTAATCAGGATGCACTGAGATTGTAGGAAATTCCAGCAGCCGTATCTTGCAACATTAGGGACAGGTTTCCAGGCGAATGACAATCTCACTTCACTCATTGTCATTTGAATGTTTGCCGGCTTGCAGGGACATGCAATGTAAGTTTTCAGTCTGCCTGAAATCTGTAGATGGCAGCTTCCCTGCACATCACCTTTCTGCATCACAGGGGATATTCAGCAGGTAAATATAAACATAGCTGCGCACATATATATATATATAAGGATTTCTGTTAATTATTTAGCAGCCATGCACTTCAGTGGCGCTGCAGCTGAATGCAGATGTTGCTTGTAATTACAGAAGTCTTTATTAAAAAATTATGCTTTTCATTTGTTTCTATCCTTTCCTTTATATTATTTATACATCATTCAATGCACGCATTTGCACTCTATAAATAGAAAAAGGCATGATGTGATAACATTTGCTATAAATTCATTACATACTATTTATATGTACTGCATGTATTTTTATACAGACTTGACTTCTTCTCGGAACCAACACTGGTTATCTCAGTAACTGGTGACAACATATAAAGAAAGCAAAGGAGAAAAGCCTCCAATTAAAATCATAAAAGCTTATGCAACATATCATTGATAACCATCCAGACATGGCTACTGCTTTGCTAGCTGGGGAGAAGCTGAAAGAATTGATCCTGCCGGGGCAGCAGGATGATAAAACTGGATCTTTGGCAGCTCTCCTGGTCCAGCTGAAGCTGGAGCTGCCCTTTGACCGAGTGGTTATTATTGGCACAGTTCTTATCCCCATACTCCTCGTGACCTTGGTATTCACAAAAAACTTTGCTGGTAAGTCAAATGTGATGTCACTAATTCAGCCGCTTCCTACATGATGTTTCTAATTCCTCCCTAAAAATTGAATGGTCATATTTTTATTAAAACATAGTATGGTTTGAATGCAGCAGTCCAATATAGCAGTCCCTTTCAAAAGTTCAACTAAACCACCGCAGTCCATTTGTCATCTGCTATTGATTTTACATTTTGTGATGGGGACTAGATGAATTGGTGCATTCCTTGCTGAATGTGTGTTTGGCACATGAAGTGAAGGTATTATGTGCAGAAACGTGTCTTGTCTTGTAAATGTGATTTTTATTAGTGGGATGAGAAAGTTTAGAAAAACTGTATTGTTATATTCTATTACCCTATCAATATGCTTACACATCCTTAGAAGTGAATTGACCTAAGGATACAAAAGGATTATGAGCATTGTAGGTACACTTGCGGAGATTTATTAAAACTGTTGCAAAAAGTAGAACAATGACCCATAGGAACCAATCAGATTACACCTCTCATTTAAAAAAAGGCCCTCTGAAAAATGAAAATTGGAATGTGATTGGTTGCTTTGAGCAACTGCTTCCCTTTTTTTTTTTACCGGATTTAATTCATCCACCCGACTATATAAACACTATATTTTGACCAAAAAACATGAAACATTTAAAGAGGCTCTGTCACCAGATTCTCAAACCCCTATCTCCTATTGCATGTGATTGGCGCTGCAATGTAGATAACAGTAAAGTTTTTGCTATTTTATATATATGCAAATGAGCTTTGAAATGGACAACTGGGCGTTTTTTCATTATGTCCAACTGGGCGTGTTTATGTGTATGACGCTGACCAATCAGTGACCAGTCAGCGTCATACACTCCTCAACATCTGCACATCTGCACGCTCCTCTCCTGAAATATTCTGTGCTGCTGTGAACTCTGCTCTTACCATTACGTAGCTCTCAGGCTGTTACCTCTCCTCCACTCCTGTCCTCAATAACTCCTTCACATGATTGGCAAGTCACCACCCCGCACAAGATCCTACTGCACGGCTGACAGCCATCAGCTGTATAGCTAACAGCACGGTTGTGTTGGAAGCGCGCTCTGCTGTGTCTCACTTAGCAGCTGGGTGTGTTCCCCTCATCTAGCTGCTACGTTCTATCCTGACCGCCGGTGAATTCTCCGTGCGGTCTTCGCAGTGCTGCTACCCCGTTTACCTACGGGAGCAGAACGCGGCTCCTGAAATACTCTGTGCTGCCTTAAACTCCGTGGACAGGTCAGGCTGAGACACAGCAGGGCGCGCTTCCAACACAACCGTACTGTTAGCTATACAGCTGACGGCTGTCAGCCGTGCAGTAGGATCTTGTGCGGGGTGGTGACTTGCCAATCATGTGAAGGTGTTATTGAGGACAGGAATGGAGGAGAGGTAACAGACTGAGAGCTACCAAATGGTAAGAGCAGAGTTCACAGCAGCACAGAATATTTCAGGAGAGGAGCGTGCAGATGTTGAGGAGTGTATGACGCTGACTGGTCACGGATTGGTCAGCGTCATACACATAAACACGCCCAGTTAAAAACACAATACACGCCCAGTTGGACATAACGAAAAAAAAAACGCCCAGTTGTCCATTTCAAAGGTCATTTGCATATATATAAAATAGCTCATAACTTGGCCAAAAATGAACGTTTTTAAAAAACAAAAACGTTGCTATTATCTACATTGCAGCGCCGATCACATGCAATAGTAGATAGGGATTTGAGAATCTGGTGACAGAGCCTCTTTAAATGCTCAAAAGTGACCTTGGAAACAAAGCAAACTCTAAGGGTATGTGCACACACACTAATTACGTCCGTAATTGACGGACGTATTTCGGCCGCAAGTCCCGGACCGAACACAGTGCAGGGAGCCGGGCTCCTAGCATCATACTTATGTACGATGCTAGGAGTCCCTGCCTCGCTGCAGGACAACTGTCCCGTACTGTAATCATGTTTTCAGTACGTGACAGTTGTCCTGCAGCGAGGCAGGGACTCCTAGCATCGTACATAACTATGATGCTAGGAGCCCGGCTCCCTGCACTGAGTTCGGTCCGGGACTTGCGGCCGAAATACGTCCGTCAATTACGGACGTAATTAGTGTGTGTGCACATACCCTTATGTTTTCTTATGATGAAAGCAAACGTCCAGTCTTAACATAATAACGTGCAAATGTCAGCTGCTAAATAGTTAAAATCAGTGCTTGCTGGCTTTTCTTTGTTTCAGTAATTGCAGTAGTAATGTTAATCTGCTTCCACAACTGGAACTCATGCACATTGCCTTTTTCAGGAGCCCTATCACAGTAATCCTGAATTTATGGCACCCATACTGCTATGGACCCATATATACCTTTGTGTGCCTCCAATTTTACATGGAGGCATACAGAGTTGTTTACGATTGAGTTCCATGCAAACCCTTAGGAAAATCTCTAAAGGGTCATGCTCAGTGACAAATTAAAAATGTTGTAAAATCTCATCCATTTGTCCGATACTGTAATCTACAGCAGATTTTACCTGCGCAAATATACATATATACTACGTAGTAATTCCGGTATATGTGGACCCGGCCTTACACAAAATAGCAACTGTGCATATCATTATACAGCATTAGGCTATGTTCACACGGAGTATTTTGGGGGAGGAATATCTGCCTCAAAATTCCGTTTGGAACTTTGAGGCAGATATTCCTCTCCCTGCACGCCCATTTTCGCGGCAATTATCGCACCGTTTTTCGCCTGCAGCCATTGAGCGCCGCGGGCATAAAATAGCGAGAAATACGCTTTCTCCTGCCTCCCAATGAAGTCAATGGGAGGTCAGAGGCGGAAGCGCCCGAAGATAGGGCATGTCGCTTCTTTTTCCCGCGAGGCAGTTTTACTGCTCGCGGGAAAAAGACGCCGACGGCTCCCATTGAAATCAATGGGAGGCGTTCTCGTGCCGTTTTTGCCGAGTTTTGCGACGCGGTTTCCGCGTCAAAAAACTCGGCAAAATACCCCGTGTGAACATAGCCTTAAGGGGGAACTAGGGATATACTACTAGGCAGATTAGTCATTCTGAGATGTGGAAAAGCTGGGTGACAACCTCTGCAGTGGCAGTATTTGTGGTTGCCACCGAGAAATAGTTACAGCTGAACTGAATTTTAAACAGCTTGAAAGAAGAGAAAGACTCAGTAAAATATCTCTTATTTCACATATAGATTTGAATTAAACTGCTTTTTTAAAATGGCGCTGTCACCTTTTCTGACATGTCTGATTTAGTAAATAATTGTATTCCCCAGAAAATAACAATTCTGGAACATATTTTCTTAGACTTTACGTTGTTTCGTTCCTCTGTTATTCTTCCTATAAATTTAGAAATGAATTGACAACTGGGTGTTACGAGTTGGGGGTGTGTCCTTACACAGATTGACACTGTCCAATCAGTGCTGAAAAGAGTGAGACTGTGTAGGGACACGCCCTTTGACAAGGGGAATGATAGCACCCAGTTGTTCATTTCAAACATTTCTAATATGAATAATTGAGGAACAGCACAATGCAGAGTTGTAATTAAATATGTTCCCGAAATATTATTCTATGGGCAATACAAGTATTTACTAAATGAGGTGACAGGTCCAATTTAAGAATAATGTACTGTGTTCAATAAGTTGCTAAGTTCACCTATTGTAAGACCCTGTATCTATTATCTGATCAAAAAATTGTATATTATCACAAAAAATAATTTTTACTAGTGTGAATTTTTTTTATTGTTATTTAGCCCTGTTCAGACAGAGTTTTTTTGCAGGCAAAAAAATCTGTATCAAAATTCCTTCAGGAATTTAAGGCAGATTTCAACCTGCTTGCAAATTCGTGCTGCTATTTCCGCGGGTGGCCATTGAGTGCTGTGGGCAAAAAACGCTGCAAAAAAAACTTTCTCTGCCTCCCATTGATTTCAATGGGAGGTCAGAGGCGGAACCGCAGCAAGAAAGAGCATGCCGCTTTTTTTTACCGCGAGCGGCTAAAAAGCGCAGCGGAAAAAAAATGCCTTCTCCTCCCAATGAAATCAATGGGAGGCAGTTTCGCATGTTTTTCGCTGCTGATTCCGACTCGGTTTCCTCGTCAAAATCGGCATAAAAAAACCAAAGTGTGAACTAGGCCTTAGAGGATATTGCAGAATAATCTTCCAGTTTTTGTTATTTCAGTAAGGGCATGACCACACATGGCGGAATTCCTCCGCAACTGTCCGCATCAATGCCGCACAGAATCTGCGTTGCAGATTCTGCAGCGGATCTGCACAAAATGTGCAGAAAATTGATGCGGACTGGCCGCTGCGGACTGCAGGAAAAGTGCTTCTCTTCTCCCTATTCAGTGCAGGATAGAGAGAAGGGACAGCACTTTCCCTAGTGAAAGTCAAAGAAATTCATACTTACCGCCCGTTGTCTTGGTGACGCGTCCCTCTTTCGGCATCCGGCCCGACCTCCCTGGATGACGCTCCAGTCCATGTGACCGCTGCAGCCTGTGCTTGGCCTGTGATTGGCTGCAGCCGTCACTTACACTGAAACGTCATCCTGGGAGGCCGGACTGGAGACAGACGCAGGGAGTTCTCGGTAAGTATGAACTTATCTATTTTTTTACAGATACATGTATATTGAGATCGGTAGTCACTGTCCCGGGTGCAGAAACAGTTACTGCCGATCGCGTAACTCTTTCAGCACCCTGGACAGTGACTATTTACAGACGTCTCCTAGCAACGCTCCCGTCATTACGGGAGCCCCATTGACTTCCTCAGTCTGGCTGTAGACCTAGAAATACATAGGTCCAGCCAGAATGAAGAAATGTCATGGTAGTAAAAACAATACGCTCCGCAGCACACATAAGATCTGCGGACTTCATTGCGGAATTTTGACTCTCCATTGAAGTCAATGGAGAAATTCCGCCATGAGTCCGCAACCAGTCCGCCACTGCTCCGCAACAGACAGAGCATGCTGCGGACACCAAATTCCGCTCCGCAGCCTATGCTCCGCAGCGGAATTGTACGCATCGTGTAAACGAACACTGCTAAATTAAAGTGAAAGTCAATGGAGAAACGGCTCCGCTGCGGATTAACGCTGCGGAGTGTCCGCAGCGGAATTTAAGTGAAATTCCGCTATGTGTGAACCCGCCCTAATGATTTTTTTCTAATATCATCATTTTAATATCTATATATTTACAGATAGTCAGGCAGTGGAAATCAGAACCTGACATGCTTTAATGTGTATGGTTGAAAGCTTTTTCTTATCCGTGTTTGGGTCATAAGAATGTCACCTGTCAGCCAGGAAGAAGACAGGAGCAGGAGGAATAGAGATAAGGGTAAATCAGCAGCCCATGAGTTTATTATCATCATGATTCGCCTGTTTCTCAGCAATCTCAACAATAATTTGCAGGTGTGCATGCAGAGAAAGATCAACAATAAATTATAAGACTGTAAAAATGATCGGTGGCATGATCTGTAAATGTTGCCCGTAGTGACAATTGCAATAGCTATTGTTGCTGAGGTCATGGCTCTTGAAAGAGTCTTTGCTAGGCAACAATGACAGTCCGCAGCAGCCTCAGATAATGGATTGTTCGTCAATGTTTTAAAAATGTCTGTGTGTGAACTGGCCTTGAGTGTATGGAGAAATAAAGAGTAGTGATCAGGAGAGTAGCTCAGCATAAGTATTTAGTGTTCCTTGAAAATATTATCATGGTTTTCATTATTTTTGGTAATCCTATGAAAAAAGACGCTTGGATGGTAATGCAGTGGCATAGGAAAATGCATTCTAGCCAAGCTGCTTATCATTAGATAGGTTTTTGAGGTACAAATCATTAAACAAGCTCACAGTCAAGACTTGTGCAGAAATATGCCGGGATGGATCCTCCAATTTGGATGACCACTTTGCCATAGATAGATAGCCCAATGACTAGCTGATACTAGATAATTGCAGGGTGGATTTTCTTAGAAACTGATGTTAAAACTGTCATTATCTTATTGATCAGTTTCTAAAAAGCAAATTCATGAGTGGCAAACAATATGGCTGCACTTACTGTTGTCACTTCTGCTAAAATGGCTGCCGCAACTCAATTTTAAAAAAAAGCCAATATTTCAGTATGTAACTATAACATAATTACCAAACTTTATATTGTTCTAACTACTGATTTACTAATATATGGTCATTTTGACGTTTTTGGTGGGAATCTTTTTTAATTCGTTTTGAATTAGTTTTAAAAAAATATATTTCTCTTTCATATCAACATCAACTTCAAGCGTTGCACGGATAGATATCTATCCTAAGAACGTCTAAAATTCAAATGCTGACTAATAGAATGGCAAATGCTATGTGAAGGTAAAATAATGACAATGTAACTAACATGCAAACTCATGTCATTGCCTTTCCAATGTTCTATACTGGCTGTCTAAAACAGTTAGAAAAACTATCATGGTGCATGGGTCTGATGTGGAGCGGGAAGGAGTGCAGTGTATGCATTTTTCAGCCTCCAGAAGCTTTGAGCAGCCTGTAGGTAACACAATACTTTACTTTGAGACGGTTGAACCACTATGAGAAAATATTCCTTAAAGGGATCCTGCCACTAGATTTTAGGGCACTAAACCACCGGAATGTCAATATACTGCTGGGGTTTAGCATTCTAAACATGCCCCTCTTAAAACTGTTTGTTTTAGTATTTTGTCTAAACAGTAGTTATAATACAGCGTGCGCCATGTATAAACTACTAGAGAATTCTCTGAATTTAATCCAGATGTACTGGCCTCGGCCTAATCTGAGCATTATGTATTAATAAGACCCTATATATATATATATATATATATATATATATATATGTAAACAGGGAGACGTGCTGCCGACATGATAGAAATGTATGGGGACAAGTGATCCTAGTTTCAAGTGCTCGTCCCCATACATGGCTCCTTATTAAAGAAGCAAACGAGCGCCAATCAACGAGTTGTCTCGTTGGTCGGTGCTCGCTGTTACGGCCAAAATCGGCCAGTGTAAAAGGACCCTCATAGTTTGCACTTTGGGGGCTTTGCGGTACCGGACCTGACCATTTACTTAATGATCCTGCAGAGTGCTCTTACGGATTATGCAGAGAACAATTTAACTAATCACATTCATCTTCCTATTAAAGAAAGAAATGTGTGACTGCTCATAAAGCTCTCTGCCTAATCATAGAGAGCACAGTTCTCCCTCGTCAGCACTGATGTGTATGACCAGAGCAGTGCGGGAAGGAAAGTTGAATGCAATTTGCACATCACATCACGTTCAGCTTCCTGACAGGACACAGCAGGAATCATTGCTGGCCACCAGACCACCAGGTCTAAACCTCCTATTTACATTAGACTACTATGGAATAATATATTAACTCCCCCATACACTACACCGCTAAGTATAAACCCCCCCCCCTTTTACACTAGTCCATAAGGGAACAATATATTGACCCCCCTTATATACCTTAGACAGGATATGAACTTTTAATCCAGAATAAAATATTGACCACCCGACTTCTACCCTGGACAACCAGGGAATAAAATATGAACACCTCTTCTACTTTAGACCACTAAGAAAGGGGGCACTACCCTAAACCACCAGAGAGTAACCTTATCCACTATTTCAGGCTACCAGGATTTTTTTTTTAATTTTTTTTTTATATATATTTTCTGCTGTCTATAGATGGGTGCATCCTATAGTTCAAAAAATAAGGTACTCATGGTTTTAAAAAAAAAAAAAAAAAGATATATATATCCTTTGTTGATAAAAATAAATAAATCCATGGAACAACTGCAGCAAAACTGCACTGTATAAACACAAATTTATGAAATAATTAAGCACCCACCCCACTGTTCATCTGAGCAGTGGTTTAATAGATGACCGCAAGGCCTGAGTGATAGTCCTAATTGATGTACTTTTACCACTCATCTGCACGATACCTAATGCTAACATGGTACAAAACATAAATACTATAAGGTTAGGATCAAACACACACAGGTTTTTATATCGTTTTTTGCACAGTTTTATAAGCCAAAGCCAGAAGTGGATCCAAAAACAAGGAAAGTATGAAGAAAAGACTGATGCATTTCCTTTTTTTTCGTGTCTACTCTTGTGTTTGGCTCAAAAAACTGAGCAACAAAAAATGCATCAAAACTGTGTGGCATCCTGGCCTAATACTACATATTGGGGCTGATTTACTATTGTGGCTGAGGTTGTTTTTTGTCGTATTTTGCACCAAAATGTGGCACATATTTGCCACCCGATATTGTATGTTGTTGTAGTCATTGCGAGCAGTTGGGTTTCTCAACAGTGGGTGGACTCAAACTGTACTGCAGGTCCCCCAGGATTGTTTGAGCCTGGATTGTCATGAAGGTTAGTCTGGACGACCAACGGCTAAATGGTGGGGTACTTGGTGCAAGCAGCAACAGCTGGCCCTATAGAAGAGCCGAATGTGTGTGCTTGACTGCCAACAGAGCAAGAACTGGGAACGAGTGGGTCCGTCGGTTCATCAGGTGTGATGTGTGGCGATCGGTCGGGCACCCTCACAGTCTTCATATGTGTTTTGAATAAAGAGTGGCACATGTTGCAAAGTATAAACACTATATGGCCAGGATCACACACACACAGTTTACATGCATCTTTTTGCTCTGTTTCCTGAGCCAAAGCCAAAAACTGCACCAAAACTGTGTAAGTCATACTGGCTTAATACTTCATATTGGGGTAGATTTGCTATTGTGGCTGTTTTCTGTCGTATCTTGTGCCAAAATGTAGTGCATTTTTGGCGCACGATGTCACACTTCGTTTTAGACATTTATTACAAGAATGTGTCAAAAAGAACAGATTTTTTTTTTTAAAGTGTCTAAAAAAACAGAATACCAAAAATATACCTGATATAAAATAACGTCGATAGACAACGAAATAACAAATATAAATCTTTATTATCCCATAAGGGAAACATTACCCCCAAAATACATACATTTAAAACACAGAAAATTAAAAACACCCCAGATTGGGTTGTCCAACATATCCCATAACAATAGCCATGAAATGTTACAATGTGTAAAGCTATAAAGTATTGCTTGAAGATCAGAAATCTGGAATGATCAACTAGCTATGGCATGAGTATTTCACATATGTGGATATATAGAGCCACATCAATATCTGAATTGGCTATTTATTTACCTAGGGTGGACATGATGAAAGCTACCCAATCCGAGGACCACCTCGACGCGCGTTTCGCTTCCTTCGTCAGGAGGTGAATATGCTAGTTGTTTCCCCTCTTTAAGTACAGGCTCAAATGAGATGATGTTAATTGGTGCATGACAGATCACGCCCATCTCCATGCGCCAGACCATCCGCGTCATGGCCGGAAGTTTTACCTGGAAACCAGGACTCGTTCTCAAACCTGATTGACAACTTCCGGTCCGGCGCATAAGAAATCACGCGACCCGCATGCGCTCACATCAAGTACCCAGTGAGTAGAACAAGAAGCATATTATCAATAGAGGTAAAGTGTCATCTGTGATATCGATTTGTAAAGCGCCAAAAACCCATATACATGGATACAAAATAACTTAATATATATCATTATACCTACAGTGAAGGAAATAAGTATTTGTTCCCTTGCTGATTTTGTAAGTTTGCCCACTGTCAAAGACATGAACATTCTAGAATTTTTAGGCTAGGTTAATTTTACCAGTGAGAGATAGATTATAAAAAAAAAAAAAAACAGAAAATCACATAGTCAAAATTATATATATTTATTTGCATTGTGCACAGAGAAATAAGTATTTGATCCCATACCAACCATTAAGAGTTCAGCCTCCTCGAGACCAGTTACACGTTCCAAATCAACTTGGTGCCTGCATTAAAGACAGCTGTCGTAAATGGTCACCTGTATAAAAGACTCCTGTCCACAGACTCAATTAATCAGTCTGACTCTAACCTCTACAACATGGGCAAGACCAAAGAGCTTTCTAAGGATGTCAGGGACAAGATCATAGACCTGCACAAGACTGGAATGGGCTACAAAACCATAAGTAAGACGCTGGGAGAGAAGGAGACAACTGTTGGTGCAATAGTAAGAAAATGGAAGACATACAAAAGGACTGTCAATCGACATCGATCTGGGGCTCCATGCAAAATCTCACCTCGTGGGGTATCCTTGATCCTGAGGAAGGTGAGAGCTCAGCCGAAAACTACACGGGGGGAACTTGTTAATGATCTCAAGGCAGCTGGGACCACAGTTACCAAGAAAACCATTGGTAACACATTACGCCGTAATGGATTAAAATCCTGCACTGCCCGCAAGGCCCCCCTGCTCAAGAAGGCACATGTACAGGCCCGTCTGAAGTTTGCAAATTAACATCTGGATGATTCTGAGAGTGATTGGAAGAAGGTGGTGTGGTCAGATGAGACTAAAATTGAGCTCTTTGGCATTAACTCAACTCGCCGTGTTTGGAGGAAGAGAAATGCTGCCTATGACCTAAAGAACACCGTCCCCACTGTCAAGCATGGAGGTGGAAACATTATGTTTTGGGGGTGTTTCTCTGCTAAGGGCACAGGACTACTTCACCGCATCAACGGGAGAATGGATGGAACCATGTACCGTCAAATCCTGAGTGACAACCTCCTTCCCTTCACCAGGACATTAAAAATGGCTCGTGGCTGGGTCTTCCAGCACGACAATGACCCGAAACATACAGCCAAGGCAACAAAGGAGTGGCTCAAAAAGAAGCACATTAAAGTCATGGAGTGGCCTAGCCGGTCTCCAGACCTTAATCCCATCGAAAACTTATGGAGGGAGCTGAAGATCCGAGTTGTCAAGCGACAGCCTCAAAATCTTAATGATTTACAGATGATCTGCAAAGAGGAGTGAGCCAAAATTCCATCTAACATTTGTGCAAACCTCATCATCAACTACAAAAAAACGTCTGACTGCTGTGCTTGCCAACAAGGGTTTTGCCACCAAGTATTAAGTCTTGTTTGCCAAAGGGATCAAATACTTATTTCTCTGTGCACAATGCAAATTAATATATATAATTTTGACAATGTGATTTTCTGTTTTTTTTTAAAATATAATCTATCTCTCACTGGTAAAATTAACCTAGCCTAAAAATTCTAGACTGTTCATGTCTTTGACAGTGGGCAAACGTACAAAATCAGCAAGGGATCAAATACTTATTTCCTTCACTGTATATCTACCCATAATATGGGAATGCTAAAAAGAGCTCTAGAAAAATGCATAAATAAATAAATATCCAATCCATGTGTAAAGGATCTGCCAGGCACAGCTTCAGGGTTAACTTCCTTAGGTAATCAGTCTTCACCTGAGTCTATCTCTCTGAGACTGACTCCAGCTTCCACCACTCAGGCTGGCAGGCTTAGGAGTGGGAGAGCCTATCGCAGCCTGGCCAGACTCAGCTAGCTCCCGCCCTCTGTCTATTTATACCTGCCTTTCCTTTTCCTCCTTGCTTGTGATTCTTTCCGTGTGGTTTCCTGGCCCAGCTACAGCTCCTAACAATTTGATCCTGCTCCATTCTGACCCTGGCTTTCTGACTACTCTTCTGCTCTGCGTTTGGTACCTCGTGCTCTCCTGGTTTGACTTAGCTCGTTCACCACTCTGTTGCTCATGGTGTTGCCGTGGGCAACTGCCCCTTTCCCTTTGCTTTATATTCCCTTGTATGTTTTGTCTCGTGCACTTACTGAGCGTAGGGACCGCCGCCCAGTTGTACCCCGTCGCCTAGGGCGGGTCGTTGCAAGTAGGCAGGGACAGAGTGGCGGGTAGATTAGGGTTCACTTGTCCGTTTCCCTACCCCTATCATTACACCATGACTGTATAAATACTTCAATAGCTAAATACTATGTCCAAATCTTTATACATACATAACTAAAACCATCATTAAACACTACATCACCTATTGTTCCATATAAAATGACTAAATATGAATAATTACCGTAGATATACCAATATTAAACATAACAACGTGTAAAACCCAAAGTAATAAGAGGACCATCAAAAACCAGGACAGACCCACGATCATTATAATAAATATAAATGTAGAAGAATGATCGAGGCACTCACCGAAGCTGGCAAAAAATTCGTTCTTTATTACAAAAGAGGATCTAGGTCAGGATGTGGAAATGCCTACGGCCGTTTCACGTGCTGGTACACGCTTTCTCAAGGCCCTAGCGTCACTTCCTTCACCTGCCTTTTTATACACAATTTGATGACATCTGGTATCGACAAAAGTCAGGAACGGCGATGGGTACTCCCGTAGCTCCGACTTTTGCGAATTTATTTTTAGCGGATTTTGAAGAACAAATGATATACAATCTTTCGAATCCCTATGCCAAATACCTACAGTTATACCTACGTTATATAGACGACATTTTTGTAGTGTGGTCTGGTACCCAGCAGGAGTTTCTAGACTTTGTAAAATACCTCAATGCAAATTCGTCAAATATGAGCTTTACACATAAATTTGGTAATCAAGAAATTGAGTTTTTGGATGTATATGTAACAATAGAGGAGGGAGTAATTCAGACTAAAGGTTATCGAAAACCAACAGCCACTAATACATTGTTGCGGTATGATAGTTATCACCCTAGACATATAACTAAATCTTTACCTTATGCTCAATTTTTGCGTCTAAGACGAATTAATAGTAGTGACTTGACATTTTATAAACAGGCAGATGATATGAGTCAAAAGTTGGAAGCAAGAGGTTATCCGGTACAATTGGTAAAAGATGCTTTAAATAGAGCTAGTGTAATTAAACAAACATCGTTATTCCATCATAAAAAACATAGTCGAAAAACTCCTATGAAAAAAGATCAGAGATTTGTTCTATCCTTCGGTTATAGCCCAATGAGTGATGTTATTCGAACAAGTATTCGAAACAATTGGCACCTAATTGAGAATGATCCATTACTTATGGAAGTCGCAATTAGGAAACCAATTGTATCCTTTCGTAGATGTAAAAATTTAAAAGATATTTTAGTCAGGGGACGTTTTTCCCAAAAAGAGAAGTGCAAAGAAAATTGGCTGACAGCTAATAGTCCAAAGGGTAACCACAGATGTGGTCAATGCAATTATTGCAATTCCATAATACGTACAAGGAACCTGAATTTAGGGGGCATTACGTTTGAAATTAATGGATTAATAACCTGTAGGACTCAATATGTTGTTTATGCAGTAATTTGCGATTGTGGTAGATTTTATATAGGAAAAACTATACGACCTATGTATGTAAGATTTCGTGAACATATAAGATCACTAAATACATGTGAGGGATGCCCTAGGTTGATACAACATATGCAGGAGAAACATGAAAATAACGCTCGATGTATGCGATTTGTGGGTATTGTTCACATTCAGCCATTGGTGTTAGGAGGAGACAGACACAAATCTCTGCTGCAGAGAGAGGCAGAGATTATTTCTCTGACAGGTGCACTAGGACCGCTCGGTCTCAATGATCGGAATGATCTGAGTTCGTTTTTAACATGAACCTTATTTGTTTTTAGAGAATTTTTGTATTGTAATTTTGATATTCTAAGATTAGAATGTACTAATTGTATGAACCATCTAAGTATACTGTGCATTTCCCTGTCTTTTTTAATTTTTTGTTATGTAACAATGTGTACTAATTTGTGTATAAAAAGGCAGGTGAAGGAAGTGACGCTAGGGCCTTGAGAAAGCGTGTACCAGCACGTGAAACGGCCGTAGGCATTTCCACATCCTGACCTAGATCCTCTTTTGTAATAAAGAACGAATTTTTTGCCAGCTTCGGTGAGTGCCTCGATCATTCTTCTACATATATATCCAGCTTTTTGTGCTATTCTTTCGAAGAGCAACTCCGTGGCAATTTACCTGCAATTATCCAACAGTAAGCAAGCCATATTTCAACTCCTATTCCGACTGTGCGGTTTTGGTAGTGCCAGCCTCTTTCCTTCTTCCCATTGATAATAAATATAAAGTGCACAAGTGTAAGTCAATGGGTTCGTGGATGATAATCCCGATCAGAGAGCCAACCTGCACACAGGAATTACAGTCTAAAAAAAGAGCCTGGCTTAGCAGGAAGTAAACGTGGCTTTAAGCATGCTGACGTGCGCCAAACCTGAACCGAAATCTGACGCAAAAAAACGAAAAAATTAAGTAAGTCGACCAAGGGGTAGTATAAGGAAGTGAAAATGGCCTATCGCCAAGCAAGATGCGCCATATTTATCATACAACGTGCACTACTGTGATAAATTTGGCACATCTTCTGACTGCATGGCCCAATCTGCCGCTAATCTTCTTTTCAGTGTTTATATTTTCCTGCAGTGATATAAAAGTTTTCCTTCAAAGCACAATATTGCATTATTTAGAATTGATATTTTAAACAAGCAATTTAATTCTGCAGAGTTCAATAATGGTAGAGCGCACTGTCATGCAGCACTGTGTTATAGATCAAAGTCATATGCAGTTGGGGTTATACATATACACAGTCGAGTCACATTATTATGACCACCAGTTAATATCCGGAGTAACCACCGTGTGCAGCACTGATAGCAGCTAGACGGGCTGGGAGTGACTCAATAAGGTGCTGGTAGGTTGTCTCAGGTATCTGAAGCCATGCTGACTGCAGTTCATCCTACATTCGCTGGGGGGTGCGTGGGGGAGGATCCATAGAGCAAACAAGACGATCGAGGTGGTCCTACAGATGCTCAATTGGGTTCAAGTCTGGCGAATTAGGGGGCCAGGGAAGTACTTGGAAGTCTTGGTCATGCTCTTCCAACCACTGTCGGACATTTCTAGCCATGTAACATGTCGCATTGTCTTGCTGGAAGATTCTATCTGCCCCAAGGAAGACAAACAGCATGTATGGGTGAACGCGATCTGCATCGATGGATTCATACCCAAATCGGTTCAGAGTGCCTTCCACATGGATGAGTGGGCCCAGAGATTGCCATGAAATAATTCCCTAGACCATAACGCTGCCGCCACCAGCTTGTGTTCTTCCAGCAAAGGTTGCAGGTTGTTTGTTCTCTGATGTTTCTCGCCTGACACGCCAACAGCCATTTGTTTGATGAAGCAGAAATTGTGACTCATCGGAGAAGGCAACCCTTTGCCAATCATCGGTGGTCCATGTCCAATAATGCCGTGCAAATTTAAGCCTTTTTTCCAGTGCACCTTTGTTAGCATAGAAGTAGTGACCATCCGTCTGATTCGGAGACCAATACGCAGTAGGGTTCGCTGAACTGTTGTTTTAGACACACATCTGGTAGCCCCCTGGCCGATTTTCACAGTGAGCTGCTCCACTGTAGCATGTCGTTCAGCCCTTTTGCACTTTCATAGCCAACGTTCACCTCACATCAATGTCAAAGGTAGGAGGTGGTCATAATAATGTGACTCGACTATGTATATGTATCACATATTATGCTAGAGGGGAAAATATTCATTTTGTAATTATTTATTGAGGGTTCTCAAAGTTGACTCGTAATCTAGCTTTTATAAGCTATTTACAGGTTAAAGAACATTTTAAAACAGTTGCAAATAACCCAATTAAACAAAAACATAGTAGGTGGTAGTAGGTTTGAATTCCCAACGTTACTACAGCTGTAGTTCACTACTGATAAGATAGGTGTAATATGAAAATTGAGTCCCCAATGCAAAATCTGCATTAAGGTCTCCACAATCTTTATGCCCAATGACTTCACACTGTATAGCATCTCTCCCTTTCTCTATTGCTTTCCGTCTCCCTCTTGCTTGTGTTACTACATTATTAAGCAATTATCATCCTATGCCATCACATATCTGCTGTAATGGCAGGGGGTAGGGAGACGGACAAGTGAGCCCTAATCTACCCGCCACTCTGTCCCTGCCTACTTGCAACGACCCGCCCTAGGCGACGGGGTACAACTGGGCGGCGGTCCCTGCGCTCAGTAAGTGCACGACAAACACGACAAACATACAAAGGAACACAAGCAAGGAAAAGGGGCAGTTGCCCACGGCAACACCGTGAGCAACCAGAGTGGTGAACGAGCCGAGTCAAGCCAGGAGTGTGCGAGGTACAAAACGAAAAGCAGAAGAGTAGTCGGTAAGCCAGGGTCTGTATGGAGCAGGATCAAAAATAGCAGGAGCTGTAGCTGGGCCAGGAAACCACAAGGAAAGAAATCACAAGCACCGAGGGACAGGAAGGGCAGGCTTAAATAGACCGAGGGCGGGAGCTAGCTGAGTCTGGCCAGGTTACGATAGGCTCTCCCACTCCTAAGCCTGCCAGCCTGAATGGTGGAAGCTGGAGTCAGTCTCAGGGATATATTCTCAGGTGCTGACTGATTAGTTCTGGGAGTTAACCCCGAAGCTGTGCCTGGCAGATCCTTTACAGTACCCCCCCTTTTATGAGGGGCCACCGGACCCTTTCTAAGTGGACCTGGCTTACTGGGGAAACGCAGGTGGAACCTTCTGACCAATACCCCAGCGTGAACATCCCGGGCAGGTACCCAAGTCCTCTCCTCGGGCCCGTATCCTCTCCAATGGACCAGGTACTGGAGGGAGCCTTGGACCATCTTGCTGTCTACAATCCTGGCCACCTCGAATTCCACCCCCTCAGGGGTGAGGACGGGAACAGGAGGTCTCCTCGAGGGATCCAAGGACGGGGAGCAGCGTTTGAGGAGGGAGGCATGAAACACGTCGTGTATCCGAAAAGACGGGGGTAACTCCAGCCGGAAGGAGACAGGATTGAGGACCTCAATGACCTTATACGGCCCAATAAACCGGGGAGCAAACTTCTTGGACGGAACCTTGAGACGCAAGTTCCTAGACGACAACCACACCAGATCCCCGACCATAAACGGGGTTAGCAGAAGGTTTTTTATCAGCCTGAGTTTTTTGTACGCTCTGGGACACCTCTAGGTTTTTCTGAACCTGGGCCCAGACTGTGCACAGATCCCGATGAACGACCTCTACCTCGGGATTGTTGGAACTACCAGGTGAAACGGAGGAGAACCGTGGATTAAACCCAAAATTACAAAAAAAAGGAGAGACCCCTGACGAGTTACTGACCCGGTTATTAAGGGAAAATTCGGCGAGGGGAATGAAAGAGACCCAATCAAATTGACAGTCAGAGACAAAACACCTTAAGTATTGTTCTAGAGATTGATTAGTCCTCTCCGTTTGGCCATTGGTTTCAGGATGGAAGGCAGAGGAGAAGGACAGATCAATCCCCAACTTCATACAGAAGGCTCTCCAAAACAATGAAACAAATTGTACCCCTCTGTCCGAAACAATATTGACAGGGACCCCATGGAGACGCAGGATGTGTTTGACAAACAAGGTAGCCAACGTTTTGGCGTTGGGTAGTTTCTTGAGGGGCACAAAGTGGCACATCTTACTGAAGCGGTCCACCACCACCCACACACCGACTTGCCTTGGGATGGAGGCAAATCGGTGATAAAATCCAAGGAGATATGTGTCCAAGGTCTCTGGGGAATAGGCAACGAACGCAGTAAGCCCGCTGGTCGGGACCTGGGAGTCTTGGACCTAGCACAGACCTCACAAGCGGCGACGTAGGCCTTAACGTCTTTAGGCAACCCAGGCCACCAATAATTTCTGGTAATGAGGTGTTTGGTACCCAGGATGCCTGGATGGCCAGATAGTGCAGAGTCATGATTTTCCCTAAGTACCCTTAGCCGGAATTGCAGGGGAACAAACAGCTTGTTCTCAGGAAGGTTCCCGGGAGCTGCACCTTGATCAGCAGCAATATCAGAGACTAAATCAGAATCGATCGAGGAAATGATTATACCTGGAGGCAAAATACAAGCAGGATCTTCCTCCGAAGGAGGGCTGGCCATGAAGCTATGCGACAGTGCATCAGCCTTAATATTTTTAGACCCAGCCCTATAGGTAACCAAAAAATTTAATCTGGTAAAAAATAACGCCCATCGAGCTTGTCTCGGGTTTAGCCTCCGGGCAGATTCTAGGAAAACCAGATTCTTGTGGTCGGTAAGGACCGTTACCTGGTGCCTAGCCCCCTCCAGGAAGTGGCGCCACTCTTCAAATGCCCATTTAATGGCTAAGAGTTCGCGGTTGCCAATATCATAGTTACTTTCAGTTGGCGAAAACTTCCTGGAGAAGTAGGCACAGGGGCGGAGATGGGTGAGGGACCTGGTACCCTGGGACAAGACAGCCCCCACTCCCACCTCAGATGCGTCAACCTCCACGATAAATGGCTCCATTTGGTTGGGCTGAACCAGCACCGGGGCCGAGACAAAGCACTTCTTAAGGACCTCAAAAGCCTGGGCAGCCTCAGGAGGCCAGTGGAGGAGATCAGCACCTTTGAGTGAGGTCCGTAAGGGGCTTAGCGATGACCGAGAAGTTAGCAATAAATCTCCTGTAATAATTAGCGAACCCCAAAAAACACTGTAACGCCTTCAGGGAGGCAGGTTGGACCCATTCCGCCACAGCCTGAACCTTGGCGGGGTCCATGCGGAATTCATGAGGAGTGAGGATTTGACCCAAAAATGGAATCTCCTGTACCCCAAACACACATTTTTCGGTTTTGGCAAACAGTTTGTTTTCCCGAAGGACCTGGAGCACCTTCCTGACATGCTCAATGTGGGAGGACCAGTCCTTGGAAAACACGAGTATGTCATCAAGGTACACTACCAGAAAAATCCCCAGGTAATTTCTCAAAATCTCATTTATGAAATTCTGGAAGACCGCAGGGGCATTACACAACCCAAAGGGCATGACGAGGTATTCGAAATGGCCTTCTGGCGTGTTAAACGCAGTCTTCCACTCATCCCCCTCTTTGATGCGAATAAGGTTATACGCCCCCCGTAGATCCAATTTAGAAAACCATTGGGCCCCCTGAACCTGATTAAAGAGATCAGGAATCAAAGGAAGGGGATACTGGTTCCTTACCGTGACCTTATTCAGGCTACGGTAGTCAATGCATGGCCTAAGACCACCATCCTTCTTCCCCACGAAGAAGAAGCCAGCACCTACCGGAGAAGAAGAGGGGCGAATGTAACCCTTGGCCAGGGATTCCTGGATATACACTCTCATAGCTTCACGTTCGGGACAAGAAAGATTAAATATCCTACCCTTAGGAAGCTTAGCTCCTGGTACCAATTCGATAGCGCAATCGTATTCTCTATGAGGAGGTAACACTTCGGAGGCCTCTTTAGAGAAAACATCAGCGAAGTCCTGAACAAACTCGGGTAGCGTATTCGCCTCCTTAGGGGGAGAAATAGAATTAACAGAAAAACATGACGTACAACATTCATTACCCCATTTGGTTAGCTCCCCAGTATTCCAGTTAAACGTGGGATTATGCAACTGCAACCAGGGAAGACCTAGAACCAAATCGTACGATAATCCCTGCATCAACAGTACAGAGCATTGCTCCAAATGCATGGAGCCAACAAGGAGTTCAAAAACCGGGGTATGCTGTGTAAAATAACCATTAGCAAGAGGAGTGGAGTCGATACCCACTACCGGGACAGGTTTAGGCAAATCAATCAGAGGCATAGCAAGGGACATAGCAAATTCCACAGACATGATATTAGCAGAAGACCCTGAATCCACGAAGGCACTGCCGGTAGCAGACCTACCACCAAAAGAGACCTGAAAGGGAAGCAAGATCTTAGTACGTTTCATATTTACGGGAAATACCTGTGCGCCCAAGTGACCTCCCCGATGATCACTTAGACGCGGAAGTTCTCTGGCTGCAATCTTACGCTTAGGACAGTTGTTCACTTGATGCTTGTCGTCCCCACAGTAGAAGCAGAGACCATTCTTCCTGCGGAATTCTCTACGTTGTTGGGGGGACACGGAGGCCCCGAGTTGCATAGGTATCTCTGAATCTTTCGGGGAGGAACGAAGCAACGGAGCTTCGGGAGGCATCATGGGGGAGTCGGAGGAGAAAACACATAAACGTTCACGTTGTCGTTCCCTGAGACGTCGGTCAAGTCGTACCGCTAAAGCCATAACCTGGTCTAGGGAGTCAGAAGAGGGATAGCTAACTAGCAGGTCTTTCAGGGCATTCGACAGACCCAACCTAAACTGGCACCTTAAGGCAGGGTCATTCCACTGAGAAGCTACGCACCACTTCCGAAAGTCAGAGCAATACTCCTCAACAGGTCTCTTACCCTGACTTAAGGTCACCAGCTGACTCTCGGCAAAGGCAGTCCTGTCAGTCTCGTCATAAATAAGTCCGAGAGCAGAAAAGAAACAGTCAACGGAGGAAAGTTCAGGGGCGTCAGGAGCCAAGGAGAAGGCCCACTCTTGGGGCCCTTCCTGGAGCCGGGACATAATTATACCCGCCCGCTGGCTCTCAGAACCTGAGGAATGAGGCTTTAAACGAAAGTAAAGCCTACAACTCTCCCGAAAGGAGGGAAAAGCCCTCCGGTCCCCTGAGAACCGGTCGGGCAACTTGAGGTGGGGTTCAAGAGGTGCGGTAAGGGGAACTACCAGGGTAGCATCAGGCTGGTTGACCCTCTGAGCCAGGGCCTGGACCTGTAGGGAGAGACCCTGCATTTACTGAGCCAGGGTCTCACGGGGATCCATAGTGGTGTCAGGGACCAGGGGTAGACTAGGTATGGGCTTGTGATTATGTAATGGCAGGGGTAGGGAGACGGACAAGTGAGCCCTAATCTACCCGCCACTCTGTCCCTGCCTACTTGCAACGACCCGCCCTAGGCGACGGGGTACAACTGGGCGGCGGTCCCTGCGCTCAGTAAGTGCACGACAAACACGACAAACATACAAAGGAACACAAGCAAGGAAAAGGGGCAGTTGCCCACGGCAACACCGTGAGCAACCAGAGTGGTGAACGAGCCGAGTCAAGCCAGGAGTGTGCGAGGTACAAAACGAAAAGCAGAAGAGTAGTCGGTAAGCCAGGGTCTGTATGGAGCAGGATCAAAAATAGCAGGAGCTGTAGCTGGGCCAGGAAACCACAAGGAAAGAAATCACAAGCACCGAGGGACAGGAAGGGCAGGCTTAAATAGACCGAGGGCGGGAGCTAGCTGAGTCTGGCCAGGTTACGATAGGCTCTCCCACTCCTAAGCCTGCCAGCCTGAATGGTGGAAGCTGGAGTCAGTCTCAGGGATGTATTCTCAGGTGCTGACTGATTAGTTCTGGGAGTTAACCCCGAAGCTGTGCCTGGCAGATCCTTTACATCTGCACTGCTCATAGTACTGCCGTGCTCTAATCTGGTGAAGGTGACTTTGAACATCCTCAAGCACCAGGACCTTGGTATAAGTACAGATAGACCACTGGATGATGAGATGCACTACAAAAATAATAATACCAGATTCCTGGTTTTGTCCCAAAATGGCAGACATCTGTCCTGGTAGAAGAGATCAATGATAGATAACCTCCAGTGCTGCTCTTTATCACGAGATAGCAACACTATGATAACTTCAATTGTTGCTGATTTTTCTCATAAGGCTATATTCACACGACAATGAAAAAAAATGGCCATTAAAAGCTGATCAACGGTCAGTTTTTCATGGCCGTTTTGCATCAGCGTGTCTCCAAATTTTCATCCATTTCCAGTCCGTCTGTCCATTTTTAATGACCGTTTGACATCCATTTTGCATCCGTTTTTCATGGCCGTTAAAAAAACCAGATGAATTTCATTTGTCAGGCTTTTTTTGTCCCAACCCCCTGAAAACACCCAAAGGAAGGTCATTGTCATGACTGTTTCACAACCCCCCAGTAGATGATAGCACACAGCCCCCCTGTAGATTATGCCACACACACCTCTCTGGAGAAAGCACCACACTCCCCTCTCCCCTCCCTGTAGTAATCTTCCAGGATTGTCTCTGTAAATTCAGGACAGTCCCGAAAAATTTACTACAGTTGACAACAATGCCCTCTGTACTAGCACCACACTACCATTGTTGTGAGCGCAACAATGCCCTACATACTCACTGATGCAGCGCCGTCTCTCGTCTTCTTCACGTGTGGTCTCTCGCATAGCCTTTGCAGAACCCGTGAAGATGAGAGACCACAATTGTAGAAGACAGCGCTGCATCGGTGAGTATGCCGCTGATAGCCAGCAAGGGAACTAGTAGTTCCCTTGCCAATCCCCATGCCACAGATCAGTTTTTAACGGTTGTTACATGTATTGACATAAAACCTGATCCATTGACTCCTATGGGGCCGTCTGGCCGTGAAAACGGACAAAAATAGGACATGTCCTATTTTTTGACGGCCATTATTCATGGGCCGTTAAAAAAATGGCAATGTTAATACACCCATAGAACATCATTGTTCTGAAAACGGCCATGTGACGGCCATGTGTTTTTCACTGTCGTGTGAATAAGGCCTAAGGTTACTTCGGTTGCTATCTCATGATCGAAGGATGTTTGTGGGGGGAAGATAAGAC
Organism: Rhinoderma darwinii; assembly: GCF_050947455.1. Lineage (NCBI taxonomy): Eukaryota > Metazoa > Chordata > Amphibia > Anura > Rhinodermatidae > Rhinoderma > Rhinoderma darwinii. Next base: position 193,509,961 of record NC_134689.1, on the reverse strand, counting down.
AAACAAATGGATAGAATAATCACATTAGTGTTGTCATCCTACTGCGGACTCACCAGGTTTTATTGAACACCTTTGTTTATGTTTTATGCAGGCCACTACTGTACTGTCCCTAATATTTACAATGTCAGCAGCTAAATATGGTTGAGATAGCAACATGATAAAAACAAAAAAGGCATGACAAGCACATTTTCTTTAAAACTCTCAAGTTTAAACATACTGTCGTATAAAATGGACTGAGAAAATTAAATTATCTTGTGCATTCTCAATTTTCTAATTAGCGAAAAGCGCCACAAGTGGGATTAATTCTTGTGAAAAGCCATAGAAAGGACCATGTGGACTCCGGTACAGAGGTCAGAGTTAGTTTAGGAATAGCTAAAAATAATGGTGGTGGCAGGTTTAGGGATAGGGAAGATGGTGCTGGCCACGTTGCCACTGACACTGGGGTGTCTGTGAGGGTAAGGTGAGGAAAAATAGAGAGAGCATTTGGGTGAATAAAGGTAGAAGGGCATTGGTTAAAGAGATAGGCTGACAGTTGAGGGGGTTTGAAATGGGGGGGGGGAATCAGGTGTAGGAGTTTACTTTATCTAAGGAGAGGCCATCAATTTTGAAAACCCAGATTACCCCTTTAAAGTGTAGCTAAACCTTTCACAAACTTCTGGCATGTCATAGTGACATGTCAGAAGTTTGGATTGGTGGGGCTCCGAGCACTGAGACCCCACCAATCGCTATAACAAAGCAGCTGAAGCGATCGTGTGAGCGCTCCACTTTGTGTCTGGCTTTTGCCGGAAATAAATAAATGTATCGGTGTACGGACTCAATAGAAAGTCTATGAGCCCGTACTCTGATACATCGGCTTTCTGGAAAAAGCAGAACAGACACAAAGCGCATGAGCGCTCACACGAGTGCTTCAGCTTCTTAGTTCGAGCGATTGGTGGAGGTCTCAGTGCTCGAACACCCACCAATCCAAACTTCTGACATGTCACTATGACATTTCAGAAGTTTGTCAAATGTTTATCCACACTTTAAGGTCAAATATTTTCAGACTCTATCAACATTTTTACTATCTTTACATTGGTATAACATTTTAGTTATAATTTTATTTTGGGTTCAGTCCTTGCAAATGCAGCCCCTACCCCGATTGCTAAGGGTTTTGCTGCTTTCACCGCTGCAAATCGCTGTTATCAGGGGGATGGGGAAATCTGCTGGCAATGCTCAAAGGGAAATATACTATTACATGGCTCCAGTTGAAAACAATGGGTGACCATATAATACATGTTCACAACGAGTCTTTTATCAGTGGCTCTTCACTCGAATAATAGATGATGTCCAAATGCCATGATAGGGTCTCTAATGCTATATTTATATAGGAATGCTTGGAAACAGTCTTATAATCTGGCAAAAAGAGGAATAGAGAAGTACCACTTTATCAGATTATATGATGGTAATCATATAATATTAATAACAACAACAACACATTATTTATATGAATGGAGAAGGGGTAAGCAGCTGCCAGACATCTCCAGTACCATTCATCTACAGTATGAAGTGGCATCAGTTCATTGATTTATGAAAAGGAACGTCATGCATTTCTTTTAGCTGTATATCATTTATGTGTGTTGTGATAGTGTTTGCTTCCTTAGGCTTCGTTCACATCTGCGTCGGGGCTCCGTTCAGGCGTTCCGTTGGAGCTCCCCATCAGAACGGAACCCTGACTGAAACAAACGGAAACCGTTTGCATCATCATTTCTTTCAATGGTGACGGATCCGGTGCAAATGGTTTCCGTTTGTCTACGTTGTGCAAGGGTTTCATCATTTTGATGGAATCAATACCATAATTGGCTACGACAGAACACCAGAACGGAGCCCTGACGCAGATGTGAACGAAGCCTAAGGCCCAGTTCACAGAGTTTTTTCACACGTTTTTTGATGCGGAAACCGCATCGGAAAACGCGCCAAAAAATGGGTGAAAATGCCTCCCATTGATTTTAATGGGAGGCGGACTCGTTTTTTCTCCACGAGCAGTAAAAAACGCTCGCGGGAAAAAGAAGCGACATGACCTATCTTCGGGCGTTTATGCCTCTGACCTCCCATTGACATCAATGGGAGGCAGAGAAAACGTATTTCACGTAAGCGTATACGCAGCGAATAACGCGGCAAAAGGCGTGCAGGCAGATCAAAATCTGCCCCAAAATTCGAAAAGGAATTTTGAGGCAGAATTTTATGCCTGCGAAAAACTCAGTGTGAACTCAGCCTAAGTGGTCTGGTACTAATCTTTCAGTATATACATATTCTCTATGTTTATTCAACATTTTCTAATATTTTTTTTATTGGAATTATTGTATTGAACAAGTGTTCAGTAAATACACTCCTATTTCAATAGCCTTGATTTAAATAGAAGGTTATGGCCTTTATCGCACGCTTTTCAACAATACTGCCCTTAGGCTGGGTTCACACGACCATGTTACGTCCGTAATGGATGGAACGTATTTCGGCCGCAAGTCCCGGACCGAACACACTGTAGGGAGCCGGGCTACTAGCATCATAGTTATGTACGATGCTAGGAGTCCCTGCCTCGCTGCAGGACAACTGTCCCGTACTGTAATCATGTTTTCAGTACGGGACAGTTGTCCGGCAGCGAGGCAGGGACTCCTAGCATCGTACATAACTATGATGCTAGGAGCCCGGCTCCCTGCAGTGTTCGGTCCGGGACTTGCGGCCGAAATACGTTCCGTCCATTACGGACGTAACATGCTCGTGTGAATCCAGCCTTACACTGAATACCTGGGGACACACTTGAATCAATGATCTAAATGTTGTATGGCTGTATTGAATAAGTAGGTATTGTAGATATACAATATATATCTACAGTGATAAAATACACAGGCATGTACATTAGTGTTACAACCTGGTACTCCAAAGCAAACAAAATGATGAAATAGATAAGTTATAATGTAGAGGTGGTAGCTTTCCTAAAAGGGTTGTACAAGATTAGAAAACACGGCTGCTTTCTTCCAGAAACAGTGCCACACTTGTCCATGGGTTGTGTCTGGTATTGCAGCTCAGCTGTATTGAAGTAAATTGGGCTAAGCTGCAATACCACACACAACCTGTGGACATTTGTGGCACTTTTTTATTTATTTAAGAAAGCAGCCATGTTTTTTAATCATGTACAACCCCTTCAATTATTTTAAGAAAAATAAAATCATGTGATATGCCCCATTTAATAAAAAAAAAAAAAGAACTAATGAAGTTATATGTACCCCAAAATGGTGCCATTAGAAAGTACAACTCTTCCAGGAAAAAGAAGCCCTCATATGGCTACCTTAATGGAAAAATAAAAAAACTTTCTGGTTCTTAGAAAACCGCTGCGTCAGAAAGACCAAAACGGCTGTTGCGGGAAGGGGTTAAAGATTCTGATGTAATTCATAACATAAACAAATAAATGCTTTTTATATTTCCAAACGAAAAGCCTTCATTAGTTGAGCAGATGGCACACTTCTCATGCATGTATATTATTTGTTGAAAATAAATACCCTTTTGTCTCTTTTTTATGTACAGATTGACAAATGAATTCTCCACCATCTGTGTCTGGTTATAATTACATTTTGGCCATGCGACATATTTATAGGTCTAGTATGTCTTATCTGATTACAACAACGCATACATTTGTGTGACACTACATTACGTCAAAGCAGTATAACAAGAGCCTGACAACCATCACTACAGCACGGTATTACATTATAGAGCTAATCATGGTAACACAAAGTTAAAATAATGATTTACTCTTATGTTCACGTTAGAAGATCTACAAAACATGCACTCATTGTGATGCCTGATCAAAATCTAAGATTGAGAACCACAAATCCATTGATGTCAGCTAGGTCTGTTTCATCCGGAAGATGTTTGGTCTATTTATACTGTGAATGTGGGAACTACATATTCAGAGCTTTCAGTAGTGTATTATACGGACCGGTGACACTGCTTGTGATGGCAAGTACTGAATTATTTCATTATCTTATACCATTCCTTTTCCAGATGCGCTATAATGATTGTGATGTAACTTAGGGTCCTATTACACAGCCTGACGGGGGCCGTGTAAATGTGCACCGATCAAGGAGACAGCTTGTTGATTGGCGCTTGTTTTTGAGCTATTATCAGTAATGTATGGGGACGAGCACTCGTTACTCCGATCACTCGTCCCCATACATTTTTATCATGTCGGCAGCACATCTCCCTGTTTACACAGGGAGATGTGATGCCGACAACGATAATATTTTAGGCTGCGTAAACGATACTGTCAGCCGATGAGTTAATCGGCTGATCGTTGCCGTTTACACAAGGCAATAATCGGGAACAAGCATTTTGTGAATGCTCATTTGCCCGATAATTGGCCTGTGTAAAAGGGCCCTTACTCTTTGATTGTCAAGCTTAAAAGGGTATTCCCATCTGATAATGAAATAGCATAAAGGTGGGACCCATCCCCCTCAATCCTGAGAATGAAGGGACATGGGTCTCTTTAGTATTTCTCCTGCATAGCGGTACTCCCAGAGATCCACTGTAAGGGCATGCCCACACGTGGCGGATTTCCTCCGCAACTGTCCGCATCAATGCCGCACAGAATCTGCGTTGCAGATTCTGCGGCGGATCTGCCCAAAATGTGCAGTAAATTGATGCGGACTAGCTGCTGCGGACTGCGGTAAAAGTGCTTCCCTTCTCTCTATCAGTGCAGGAGAGAGAGAAGGGACAGCACTTTCCCTAGTGAAAGTAAACGAATTTCATACTTACCGGCCGTTGTCTTGGTGACGCGTCCCTCTTTCGGCATCCAGCCCGACCTCCCTGGATGACGCGGCAGTCCATGTGACCGCTGCAGCCTGTGATTGGCTGCAGCCGTCACTTAGACTGAAACGTCATTCTGGGAAGCCGGACTGGAGACAGAAGCAGGGAGTTCTCGGTAAGTATTAACTTCTATTTTTTTTACAGGTTGATGTATATTGGGATCGGTAGTCACTGTCCAGGGTGCAGAAACATTTACTGCCGATCGCTTAACTCTTTCAGCACCCTGGACAGTGACTATTTACTGACGTCTCCTAGCAACGCTCCCGTAATTACGGGAGCCTCATTGACTTCCTCAGTCTGGCTGTAGACCTAGAAATACATAGGTCCAGCCAGAATGAAGAAATGTCATGTCAAAAAAGCAAGACGCATCCGCAGCACACATAACATGTGCATGACAGCTGCGGACTTCATTGCGGAAATTAGAATCTCCATTGAAGTCAATGGAGAAATTCCGCCATGAGTCCGCAACCAGTCCGCCACAACTCCGCAACATCCATCGCATGCTGCGGACACCAAATTCCGCACCGCAGCCTATGCTCCGCAGCGGAATTTTCCGCTTCGTCTAAACGAACCCTACTAAATAGAAGTGGAAGTCAATGGAGAAACGGCTCCGCTGCGGATTAACGCTGCGGAGTGTCCGCAGCGGAATTCAAGAGCAATTCCGCCACGTGTGGCTTTGCCCTAACAGAGCTCCAACTTAGTGAATAGGGCTGTGTTATAGTTCCCTGCACAGGGAAAATCTGTAAAAGAGGCGCAGCCCTTAACCCCTTTGTAAACAGTCTATTCAATGCCTCCATGACCAAGCAATTTTTTCTGTGTTTTCATCATCGTATTCAAAGAGGTATAACTTTTTTTTATTTTTGTGTCAGCAGCCAGCTGTATGAGGATGAGTTGTATTTTTCAATGGCACCATGTTGGGTTACATATAATTTTTTTATTAACTTTTATTAACAAATTTTAAGGAGAAATTTAAAAAAATAGCAGTTCTGCCATTGTTCACTGTGTTTTCAATTTAAGTAGTTCACCGTGTATCGTAAATAACATTGACCTTTACCATCAACAACATATTGTACCATCTTGGTACAATTACGGCGATACCAAATATGTATCTTTTTTAACATTTTACAACTTTTGTGCAATAAAAACACTTTTAAACAAAAAGATTTTATTTTTGCATCGCCGCATTCCAGTGTAGCCATATGAGGTTGGTTTTTATTGCGGGCCGAGATGTAGTTTTCATTGGCACCATTTTGGGGTACATGAAACGTATTTATCAACATTTATTATTTTTTTGGGGGGGTGGAAAAATATAATTTCTGTTCATTATTTTTTGTTTTTTTATGCCATTCTATTTATGGTTTTACTAACATGTTAGCTTTATTGTTCAGGTCATTACAATCGCGATACGATATAAATGTATTTCTTATTTATTTTTTACACTTCTACAAAATAAAACCACTTTTTGGGGAATAAAATGTTTTTGTTTTTTTGTTTTTTCACTGTTCACCTTTTTTTTTAATAATCTTAAATTCACATTAATTCATTATTATTTTAAATGATATTGGGCAAAATGGTTCTAATATGATTTCTGTTTATGGGACTGCAGCATTCAAACCATTTACTTACATATTTTTATGTCTATCAACATAACTTTAAATGTATCTTTTTATCTTTTACCTACATATTCCAGTATATTATTTATTATTAGTACAAAGGTGTATATTTGCGCTCTGATTTATCAGTATTTGGTATTATGATTACTCCTTACTTCTTCAGCACTTTCATGCGTCAGGACATGTTCACATATACTATTCACATAGTATCACATTCTATCACTATACATGTATTTATTTTTCAGAGCTTCTTTTGTAGGTTAAAACTACAGCAGTGACTTTTCTCTCTGTTATACAGAGGAACCTATATATTGCTACACACCTCACAACTTCACCCGTGACCAAGCATTATATGCCAGGGGATATTGCTGGACAGAACTTAAAGATGCACTTCCAGGTGTGAATGCCAGTCAATGGCCTTCATTGTTTGAACACAAGTTCCTGCCATATGCTCTTCTGGCCTTTGCTGGTATTATGTATATTCCTGCCCTAGGATGGGAGTTCCTTGCCTCAACAAGACTGACTTCAGAGTTGAACTTCCTACTTCAAGAAATTGACAACTGCTACCACCGAGCAGCAGAGGGAAGAGCACCCAAAATCGAAAAGCAAATTCAATCAAAGGGTCCAGGTATTACAGAAAGAGAGAAGCGTGAGATTATAGAAAACGCAGAAAAGGAAAAGAGCCCTGAACAAAACCTATTTGAAAAATATCTAGAAAGACGAGGTCGGAGTAACTTTTTGGCTAAGCTATATTTAGCAAGACATTTGCTCATTATATTTTTAAGTATCATACCAATGACTTACTTAAGTACCTATTATGCTACGCAGAAGCAGAATGAGTTCACATGTGCACTTGGAGAGCCCCATCTAAAAACCAGTAGCTCAAAATTACATATAAGGGTAAATTGCAAGTTGCCATCTGTTCAACTCCAAAGAATTATTGCTGCAGTAGATATTTTTCTTCTTAGTTTCATGAATTTAATAATTCTTATAAATTTAATACACCTTTTCATTGTGAGAAAGTCCAACTTTATTTTTGACAAATTAAATAAAGTTGGAATAAAGACTAAAAAGCAATGGCAAAAATCCCAATTTTGTGATATAAATATTCTTGCCCTGTTTTGTAATGAAAACCGTGACCATATCAAATCTTTGAACCGCCTTGATTTCATAACCAATGAAAGCGACCTTATGTATGACAATGTGGTTCGCCAACTACTTGCAGCACTAGCTCAGTCTAATTATGATGCTACACCCACAATGCGAGATTGTGGGATTCAAACTGTGGACCCTAGTCTAGATCCAGCTGATATTGATGTCAATGAACAGCTTGTTATAAAGCGACCTAGAAAGAAAATGAAGTGGATCCCAAGTAGCAACCCTTTACCCCAACCCTTTAAGGAACAATTAGCCATAATGAAGATTGAAAATAGTAAGCCGGAAAAGCCAAAGCCAGTTAGGAGGAAAACGGCTACAGACACTTTAATTGTTCCACTTTTAGAAGCTTCATCTAAGTCTTCACCCCAGCCTTTATGTCATAAGAGTGATGCCAGCACCATGTCAAGCATTATCAGTGAAAAGAAACATTCTCGGCACTTCTCGTTAGATGTCCAACCATATGTTCTTAGCAATAAAAAGCCTAAACCAGAGACACAGGAAACGGCTCCTATTGCAACATCTGAAAGCCAAGAGAATGGTTTCTTAACCCACAGTGAAGGTGTGATGACACATGTGTTGGTCTCTGTCAAAGGTAAGGCCTTCATAGTCATATATTGTGATTGCTTGTGGACTACTTCCAGTAAGTTAATTTTCAGTAACTACATACAACAAGCATAAAACACTGCTATATTGATTCTTGATATGCAGAGTTCTTACTACATATTGATGAGTACGAACAAAGCAGACCTCATAGCACTAAAATACTCAATGAACTACACAAATCAAGAATGTCATAAAAAATAACACGTGAGGCCTCATGCACACGAACGTATTTTTTTCCTCCCGTAAATATGGGTACTTTGTCACCAGTATTCCACCCGTATTTATGGACCTGTTTTTTATGCAAAATTGTATTGCGCTAATCATCAGCCCCTTCTCTCTATCAGTGGTGGTTAGAGAGAAGGGGCACCCATTTCGGGCAGAGTTTCCGCAGCGGAATGCAGCGATTGTAAGTAAAAGAAGTTGTCTTGGTGACGCGTCCCTCTTTTGAGATCCAGTTCGACCTCCCTGGATGAGTCCATGTGACCGCTGCAGACTGTGATTGGCTGCCGCGGTCACATGGGATGAAACGTCATCCCGGGAGGCCGGACTGGTGGAAGGAGCAGGTAAGTTAACTTTTAATACTATTAACTCCAGCGGTAGTCACTGTCCCGGGTGCTGAAAGAGTTACTGCCTATCAGTCAACTCTTTCAGCACCCTGACGTTGCCTAGCAATGCTTCCGTAATTACGGGTGCACACACGTAGCCACCCGTAATTACGGGAGCCCCATAGACTTATATGGGCCTGCCCGTGCCGTTATTACGGCCTGAAATAGGACATGTTCCATATTTTTCAACGGCCCAGGCACCTTCCCGTAAGCCAATAGAAGTCTATGGGCCCGTAATTACGGCGTTTTTACGTTAGTGTGCATGAGGCCCAAGATAGTAGCATTGCAACAGTTGTTACAATGGTTGTGTGTATTGGCTCCAGGCTTCAAACCATTTGTGTCATATTGTAGTGCAAAATGCCAATGCCAACACAAATATATCATAATGCTGAAAATCATATATGAAGATCTTGTGTCTTGGTCTTTCTTAGACTGTGCTTGCAGTCTGACTGCCAGTATCATGGCTAAGAGGAGCTATCACCTCTCCGGACAAGTCTGTTCTAGTAAATAATTGTATTACCCATAAAATAACATTTCTAGAGCATCTTTTCTTATTACTCTACGTTGTGCGGTTCTTCTGTTATTCCTCCTAGAAATGTATTAATAAATTGACAACTGGGTGCTACCAGTTAGGGGTGTGTTCCTACACAGTCTGACACTGTCCGATCAGTTCTGGAAGTGACACTGTGCAGGGGCACGCTCCTTTGGCAAGCGGAATGGTAACACCCAGTTGTCAATTCGGGAAGCTATGAGAAATCTAGAAGGAATAGCAGAGGAACAGCACAACCTAGATATGTAAGACAATAGGTTCCAGAATTGTTATTTCATGAGGAATACAAGTATTTACTAAAATAGACAAGTCAGGAGAGGTGACAGGTCCTGTTTAGCAATAAGATATACAGGGTATTTTGAAGGCTACACTTATGCCAATCGGCTTACATGCCTATTAACTGGATTTATTTATTTTTGAAGGTAAGCAGGAACTATTATTTGCATATTCTAACTAGCATTTAAAAACCTAAGTACTGGTAAAGTTTTTAATATTTATATTTTCTGACAGCTATGTTTAAAAAATTCTGTTTAGATTTCTTAATTACATTGAGATTTGAAAAAGTTAGTTATTTAACATGTTAACAGGTACTTTCAAAATGTATATGCTTTGGAGAACATTATATCTGCAATTCTTCTTTCCTATCTAAGGAAATGAAAAACAAGAACGCAATTAAACTATAAAAATGTCCTCTTAAATTCTTAAATTGTCCAACTTGAAATATTCATTACCCATCCCCTGGATAGATTATACACATTAGACTGGTAAGAGTCTGGTCTATGGGACCCCACTAACCACGAGATCACCAATCTGTATCTTACATGGACATGTAGGGTTAACACAGGACCCCCGTTCTCAAGATTGTTAAGGGCCTTGGCATCAAGCTAACATTCACGATAAATGTTCCAGGCATGAAAGTTTTTATAGCATGTCAAGTAAAAGGGGTCCAATTATAGGAATGCCCAGGGATCGCAAAAATGTAAGGGGCTTTTTCCTCATTCTCAGGGGACAGGTGGCAGTGCATTTTTGTTCATTCACTGAAATAAATAGGAGCTACAGAAACCTCCAAAATAGCAGAGAAACCTCCATTATTCCCATTAACTTCAATTGCTGTGCAAGTATGCAGAACTATGGGAAGTAGAAACCGCCTGTATTTGAGAATTGTGGGAGCACCAACAGCCAGAGCCTAATCACATGTTAATGACAACATTATTTCCAAGTGCATCTACACTACCGTTCATAAGTTTGGGGTCACCCAGACAATTTTGTGTTTTCCATGAAAACTCACACTTATATTTATCAAATAAGTTGCAAAATGACTAGAAAATATAGTCAAGGCATTGACAAGGTTAGAAATAATGATTTTTATTTGAAATAATAATTTTCTCCTTCAAACTTTGCTTTCGTCAAAGAATGCTCCATTTGCAGCAATTACAGCATTGCAGACCTTTGGCATTCTAGCTGTTAATTTGCTGAGGTAATCGGGAGAAATTTCACCCCATGCTTCCAGAAGCCCCTCCCACAAGTTGGATTGGCTTGATGGGCACTTCTTGCGTACCACACGGTCAAGCTGCTCCCACAACAGCTCTATGGTGTTGAGATCTGGTGACTGCCCTGGCCACTCCATTACAGATAGAATACCAGCTGCCTGCTTCTTCCCTAAATAGTTCTTGCATAATTTGGAAGTGTGCTTTTGGTCATTGTCCTGTTGTAGGATGAAATTGGCACCAATCACGCGCTGTCTACAGGGTATGGCATGGCGTTGCAAAATGGTGTGTTAGCCTTCCTTATTCAAAATCCCTTTTACCTTGTACAAATCTCCCACTTTACCAGCACCAAAGCAACCCCAGACCATCGCATTACCTCCACCATGCTTGACAGATTGCGTCAGGCACTCTTCCAGCATCTTTTCAGTTGTTCTGCGTCTCACAAATGTTCTTCTGTGTGATCCAAACACTTCAAACTTCGATTCGTCTGTCCATAACACTTTTTTCCAATCTTCCTCTGTCCAATGTCTGTGTGCTCTTGCCCATATTAATCTTTTCCTTTTATTAGCCAGTCTCAGATATGGCTTTTTCTTTGCCACTCTGCCCTGAAGGCCAGCATCCCGGAGTCGCCTCTTCACTGTAGACGTTGACACTGGCGTTTTGCGGGCACTATTTAATGAAGCTGCCAGTTGGCGTCTATTTCTCAAACTAGAGACTCTATGTAATGGCAGGAAGGAGGTGAAGGGAAAGTGAGCCCTAATCTACCCACCGCCCTGTCCCTGCCTACTTGCAACGACCCGCCCTAGGCGACGAGGTACAACTGGGCGGCGGTCCCTACGCTGGCTAAGTGCACAGGAAGACAAACAGGGAACACGCAAGGGAAGGGGCAGTAGCCACGGAACGCCACGAGGAAACGGGGCGGCGAACGAACAGTCAGGACCAGGACGAAGTGAGTACACCCGAGCAGGCACGGAGACAGAAGCAAGCCAGGGCAAGCAAGCAGGTCAAGCAGAACTGCAGCAAGGCAGAAGCACGGCAGAAGCAGGCTGGAGCAAGCAGCAGTGGGGCCAGGAATCCAAAAGAATTACAAGCACTGAGGGAGAGCACAGGGCAGGTAATAAAGGGCAGGGGGCGGAGCTAACTCCGAGAGATCAGGCCGCGATAGGCTCTCCCACTCCTGAGCCTGCCACCCTGGTTGGTGGGAGATGGTGTCAGTCGAGCAGGTCTGGCCTCAGGTGTGGATTGATTAATCCCAGGAGTATAGCTAGATGAAGTACCTGGCAGATCCCTAACAGTACTCCCCCTTTTATGAGGGGCCACCGGACCCTTACTAAGGGGACCCGGTTTAGTGGGGAAGAGGAGGTGGAACCTCCTGATCAATACCCCAGCGTGAACATCACGGGCAGGTACCCAAGTCCTCTCCTCCGGCCCGTATCCTCTCCAATGGACCAGGTACTGGAGGGAGCCCTGGACCATCCTACTGTCCATAATCTTGGCCACCTCGAATTCCACCCCCTCAGGGGTGAGAACGGGAACAGGAGGTATCCTCGAGGGGAACCAGGACGGGGAGCAGCGTTTAAGGAGGGAGGCATGGAAGACGTCATGTATGCGAAAGGATGGGGGGAGCTCCAGACGGAAGGATACAGGGTTGAGGACTTCAATGATCTTATAAGGTCCAATAAATCGGGGAGCAAACTTCCTGGACGGGACCTTAAGGCGCAAGTTCCTGGACGACAACCAGACCAAATCCCCGACGACAAACCGGGGGTTAGCAGAACGTCTACTATCCGCCTGAATCTTTTGTGCGCTCTGGGACGCCTCTAGGTTCTTCTGAACCTGGGCCCAGACAGTGCACAGTTCCCGATGAACCTCCTCTACCTCAGGATTATTGGAACAACCAGGGGAGACGGAGGAGAACCTTGGGTTAAACCCGAAATTACAGAAAAACGGGGAGACCCCTGACGAGTTACTGACCCGGTTATTCAGGGAAAATTCAGCAAGGGGAAGGAATGAGACCCAATCGAATTGACAGTCAGAGATGAAACACCTTAAATATTGTTCCAGGGATTGGTCGGTCCTTTCCGTTTGGCCATTAGTTTCGGGATGGAAGGCGGAGGAGATCAATCTCCAACTTTTTACAAAAAGCTCTCCAAAATAAGGAAACAAATTGTACCCCTCTGTCAGAAACGATATTGACTGGGGCCCCATGGAGACGCAGGATGTGTTTCACAAACAAAGAAGCTAACGTCTTGGCGTTAGGTAGCTTCTTAAGGGGCACAAAGTGGCACATCTTGCTGAAGCGGTCGACTACCACCCACACCACCGACTTGCCCTGAGATGGAGGCAAATCGGTGATAAAATCCATGGAGATATGGGTCCAAGGTCTCTGGGGAATGGGCAAGGAACGTAGTAGGCCCGCAGGTCGGGACCTAGGGGTTTTGGACCTAGCGCAAACCTCACAAGCGGCGACGTAAGCCCTAACATCTTTAGGCAACCCAGGCCACCAATAGTTTCTGGTAATGAGGTGTTTGGTGCCCAAGATGCCAGGATGACCAGATAGAGCGGAGTCATGGTTTTCCCTGAGTACCCTCAGCCGGTATTGCAGGGGAACAAACAGTTTGTCCCCAGGGACGTTCCCGGGAGCTGCACCCTGATCAGCCGCGATATCAGAAGCTAAATCAGAATCCGTGGCAGAGACGATTATACCAGGGGGTAAAATACAAGCGGGATCCTTCTCGGAAGGAGGATTGGCCATGAAACTACGTGACAGAGCGTCAGCCTTAATATTCTTGGACCCAGCCCTATAGGTAACCAAGAAATTAAATCTGGTAAAGAATAGTGCCCACCGAGCTTGTCTAGGATTAAGCCTCCGGGCCGATTCTAGGAAAACCAGATTCTTGTGATCCGTAAGGACCGTTACCTGGTGTCTGGCCCCCTCCAGGAAGTGCCGCCACTCCTCAAAAGCCCATTTAATGGCTAGAAGTTCGCGGTTACCAATATCATTGTTACTCTCCGTGGGCGAAAACTTCCTAGAGAAGTAAGCACAGGGGCGGAGATGGGTGAGGGAGCTGGTACCCTGGGACAAGACGGCCCCCACTCCCACCTCGGAAGCGTCAACCTCCACAATAAATGGCTCCTCTTGGTTGGGCTGAATCAGCACGGGGGCCGAGATAAAGCACTTCTTGAGAGTCTCAAAGGCCTGGACGGCCTCAGGGGGCCAATGGAGGACATCGGCACCCTTGCGGGTAAGGTCCGTAAGAGGCTTAGCGATGACCGAGAAGTTGGCAATAAATCTCCTGTAATAGTTGGCGAACCCTAAAAAACACTGTAACGCCTTAAGGGAGGCAGGTTGGACCCATTCCGCCACAGCTTGAACCTTGGCAGGGTCCATGCGGAATTCATGAGGAGTGAGGATTTGCCCTAAAAATGGTATCTCCTGTACCCCAAAGACACATTTTTCAGTCTTAGCAAACAGATTATTCTCCCGAAGGACCTGGAGCACCTTCCTGACATGCTCCACGTGGGAGGACCAGTCCTTGGAAAAGACCAGTATGTCATCAAGGTACACAACAAGAAAATTACCCAGGTACTCTCTCAGGATTTCATTAATAAAATTCTGGAAGACAGCAGGGGCATTACACAACCCAAAGGGCATGACCAGGTATTCGAAATGACCCTCGGGTGTGTTGAACGCAGTTTTCCACTCATCCCCCTCTTTGATGCGGATAAGGTTATATGCCCCCCGTAGATCGAACTTAGAAAACCATTGGGCTCCCTGAACCTGATTAAAAAGATCCGGAATCAAAGGAAGTGGGTACTGGTTCCTTACGGTGACCTTATTCAGGTTACGATAATCAATGCACGGCCTAAGACCACCATCCTTCTTCCCCACGAAGAAGAAGCCAGCACCTACAGGAGAAGTCGAGGGGCGAATGAAACCCTTGGCCAGGCATTCTTGGATATACACCCTCATCGCTTCACGTTCAGGACATGAAAGATTAAATATCCTACCCTTAGGAAGCTTGGCACCAGGCACCAAATCGATAGCGCAATCGTAATCTCTATGGGGGGGCAACACCTCGGAGGCCTCCTTAGAAAACACATCGGCGAAGTCCTGAACAAACTCAGGAAGCGTGTTTACCTCCTCCCGGGGAGAAATAGAGTTAACAGAAAGACATGACATAAGACATTCATTACCCCATTTGGTGAGATCCCCAGTATTCCAATCAAATGTGGGATTATGCAACTGCAACCAGGGAAGACCTAATACCAGATCAGACGATAATCCCTGCATCACCAGTACAGAGCACTGCTCCAAATGCATGGAGCCAACCAGGAGTTCAAAAACAGGAGTATGCTGAGTAAAATAACCATTAGCAAGGGGGGTTGAGTCGATTCCTACTACAGGGATGGGATAAGGTAAATCAATACAAGGCATCTTTAGAGACATAGCAAAATCCACAGACATGATATTAGCAGATGAGCCAGAATCCACGAAAGCACTGCCCGTGGCAGACCGGCCAGCAAACGAGACCTGAAAGGGAAGCAAAATTTTATTGCGTTTCACATTAACGGGAAATACCTGTGCGCCCAAGTGACCTCCCCGATGATCACTTAGGCGCGGAAGTTTTCCGGCTTCTTATTCTTGCGCCTGGGACAGGTGTTCAGTAGATGCTTGTCGTCCCCACAGTAGAAGCAGAGACCATTCATTCTGCGAAACTCTCTACGTTGTCGAGGGGACATGGAGGCCCCGAGTTGCATAGGTACCTCCGAGTCCTCCGTGGAGGGGAGAGGAGACGGGACCTCGGGGGGAATCGCAGAAAAGTCAGAGGGGAGCACACTGAAGCGTTCTAGCTGACGTTCCCTGAGACGTCGGTCAAGTCGTACTGCTAGGGCCATAACCTGGTCAAGGGAGTCAGGCGAGGGGTAGCTAACCAGCAGATCCTTCAGGGCGTCAGATAATCCTAACCTAAACTGGCACCTTAGGGCCGGATCGTTCCACTGAGAAGCTACGCACCACTTCCTAAAATCAGAACAGTATTCCTCAACCGGTCTCCTACCCTGACGTAAGGTCACCAGCTGACTCTCGGCTAAAGCAGTCCTGTCAGTCTCGTCGTAAATGAGTCCGAGGGCAGAGAAAAAACGATCAACAGAGGAAAGTTCAGGGGCGTCAGGAGCCAAGGAGAAGGCCCACTCTTGGGGCCCTTCCTGGAGTCGGGATATGATGATACCCACCCGCTGGTTCTCGGAACCTGAGGAGTGGGGCTTTAGGCGGAAATACAGTCTGCAACTCTCCCGAAAGGAGAGAAACGTCTTACGGTCCCCTGAAAACCGGTCAGGTAACTTGAGGTCGGGTTCTAGAGGTGAGGTGAGGGGTACTACTAAAGCAGCGTCACCCTGATTGACCCTTTGGGCCAGGGCCTGGACCTGTAGGGAGAGGCCCTGCATCTGCTGGGTCAGGGTCTCAAGGGGGTCCATGATAGCGTCAGCGTAGGAGAAATGGTAGACTAGGTAAGGGCTTGTAATTATGTAGTGGCAGGAAGGAGGTGAAGGGAAAGTGAGCCCTAATCTACCCACCGCCCTGTCCCTGCCTACTTGCAACGACCCGCCCTAGGCGACGAGGTACAACTGGGCGGCGGTCCCTACGCTGGCTAAGTGCACAGGAAGACAAACAGGGAACACGCAAGGGAAGGGGCAGTAGCCACGGAACGCCACGAGGAAACGGGGCGGCGAACGAACAGTCAGGACCAGGACGAAGTGAGTACACCCGAGCAGGCACGGAGACAGAAGCAAGCCAGGGCAAGCAAGCAGGTCAAGCAGAACTGCAGCAAGGCAGAAGCACGGCAGAAGCAGGCTGGAGCAAGCAGCAGTGGGGCCAGGAATCCAAAAGAATTACAAGCACTGAGGGAGAGCACAGGGCAGGTAATAAAGGGCAGGGGGCGGAGCTAACTCCGAGAGACCAGGCCGCGATAGGCTCTCCCACTCCTGAGCCTGCCACCCTGGTTGGTGGGAGATGGTGTCAGTCGAGCAGGTCTGGCCTCAGGTGTGGATTGATTAATCCCAGGAGTATAGCTAGATGAAGTACCTGGCAGATCCCTAACACTCTAATGTACTTGTCTTGTTACTCAGTTGTGCAGCGGGGCCTCCCACTTCTCTTTCTACTCTGGTTAGAGCCTGTTTGTGCTGTCCTCTGAATGGAGTAGTACACACCATTGTAGGAAATCTTCAGTTTCTTGGCAATTTCTCGCATGGAATAGCCTTAATTTCTAAGAACAAGAATAGACTGTCGAGTTTCACATGAAAGCTCTCTTTTTCTAGCTATTTGGAGAGTTTAATCGAACCCACAAATGTAATGCTCCAGATTCTCAACTAGCTCAAAGGAAGGTCAGTTTTATAGCTCCTCTAAACAGCAAAACTGTTTACAGTGGTGCTAACATAATTGCACAAGGGTTTTCAAGTGTTTTCTAATCATCCATTAGCCTTCTAACACAGTTAGCAAACACAATGTACCATTAGAACATTGGAGTGATGGTTGCTGGAAATTGGCCTCTATACACCTATGTAGATATTGCATTAAAAACCAGACGTTTGCAGCTAGAATAGTCATTTACCACATTAGCAATGTATAGAGTGTATTTCTGATTAATTTAATCTTATCTTCATTGAAAAAAACTGCTTTTCTTTCAAAAATAAGGAAATTTCTAAGTGACCCTAAACTTTTGAACGGTAGTGTATATGTAACACAAGAGCACAAAATTTGAGAATACATGTACTGCATGAACTATTTAGGTCCATCAGAGCCGGAGCCGCTATTTGTCAGCAGCTTATTGCCTGGATTTTAATTAATGTAACCAAATTTCAGAGGAAATTATTTATTTTAATCCTTTCTATATGTACAGACAATTTTGGGACACAAATTTCTATTCTCTTCACTACTTCGAATGACTGTACGTGCAACATAATATGCAGTGGAGCTGCAGCTCAATCATGGTCGCTCTGTCTACAAGATTGCTAGCTCAAATTACACTTCCCCCTCATCCCTTGTTAGCACACCACTGCACACTATTGGAATCAGTGTGGAGGCTGCTGTAATCACAGGATTTTATTAATTAGCAAGTTCTTTCTATGGACACACAAACAGCTTGCAATTCCCTGTTTGATGTGAACACATATAGCGTATACACCGGGAAAGCGCCGGATATATCCATGGACCTCCTTCCCCTGACAGAGGCCAAAAAAAGTGTCCTTTGTCGGACTGGTCTGCATCAGCATACCATTTTTTTTTACTATAGTAAAAGAATATATACACATGGTGGACGTTTTTATAACATTGGAGCCTATGGCCAATGTATTCCATTGTATGACCATATAGTAGCATACGTCAGAGCCTTCTGTCAGAGGTATACGTCAAGAATACTACCGACATATACCTCTGACAGAAGGCTTTGACAAGATGTTAAAAGAGCCTAAGATATTTAAATTATTTTACCTATATATCTTTATATCAGGGGTCTCAAACTTGGCCGGGTAAATGGGCCGCACATAGAAAAAGTTTGAAGTTGACGGGCCGCATTCCTTTCAAATTTGATACAATACAATATTAATGTTAATTAATTCGTTATTTAATCTACTATAACAATACTACATTACCATAATAATACCGCTAGGTTTAAATTTACCGGAAATTTGCGAGTTTACGTCACGTGCTTATTTTAACAATCCAGTTTTCCAGTGTAAGTGTCGCTAAATGCAGTCTGGCTGCTAAGTTGGCAGCGTATGGCAGACACAAGTATGTCAAGATTGAGCAGCCCCTTTTTAGATAGTGCCACAGTGCCCTCTGTAGATAATGCCACAGTGCCCTCACTATCACTATCCCGTCAGGGGCTCCTCCTGGACCGGAATCCCCGGTTAGGGCATTGCCACCGCTCTGGCCAGAGATTTCTCTCCTGTAGAAGCCTTTGACGTCACTGTCCATATATGGACAGTGACGTCAAAGGCCACCTCTAGGAGCAGAATTCCCGGCCAGAGTGTCGGCAATGCTCTGGCTGGGGGATTCTACTCATAGAGGGAGCCCCAATGGAGCTATCTACAGGGAGGGGGTGTAGCGCTGTCTACAAGTTGGAGTGTGTGGGGCTGGTACATCAAGAAGCACTCCACTTTTTTTATTATTTCCCCCTCCATTTGTACATTGGTGTTTCAATGGGGTGCTGTGTGCAGAAATACTTACCGATCCGTGCATCACGCCATTTTCGGTTCCAGCGCCGCTCATGTGATCTTTATGCTGACCTGGTCTGGAATCACTGCTTTTGAGAAAACTAGAACTCAGGCTCTCAATGCATTGCCATGAAGCCAAAAAGGAGTGCTTTTTTCAAGTCTTCTCCTACTCTGCCCCATATTTAAATTGACAGTGTGCAGTCTGCAAATCAATGAAGCTACAAAACAGCATAGAGCACTTAATTTCCAGATTCAAAATTTTTGATATTTTAACTTTTACATGGGTTGCATAGACTATAAGTTTTTAAGTAGATCATTGGAGGTGCACGTTAATTGTTCCACCCCTTTGCATTCTTTGTAACTAATCTTCCCTATTGCTTAATTGAATGTTATTGATAATGCTTTCCTTGCTGTATATGTTTATGTTTCTATGCATATAACTTCTGAAAGTATCTTCTAATTGTGGTGTTATCATTGGTAATGATGCTGGTAGGTTTATGTAGCAATGTCTTGAACCTTGAATGACATTCACACAGAAAATAGGGTTTTCCATAATCTTGCTGACTTGGTGTTAACATTGTAATTATTGCTCTCTTACGGTTAGGGCAGCGAGCAAACGCTCGTTCATCTGCTGATCATATCATTTTAAAAGTGAAAAATATTATCGTTGTCGGTAGCACATCTCCCTGTGTAAGCAGGGTGACGCGCTGCCGACATGATAACGTATGGGGACAAGCGATAGTAGTAACGACTGCTTTCCAAACTTTCTTGACAAACTACTGCATGGTTGCACTATAACAATGTTGCACAACATTTTTAGTCAGTGGTTATTAAACTGTAAGGTGTCTGTGATTTCCTAATTGCGCCATGAGCATACACAAGTGCACCACAGGAACTCCTGGGGACGGAAGCCAACTGGCACCTGACATATTGCACTGGCTTAAATCATATTTTCAAGTGACGTTTCCTTGGCATAAATACACAGCAACCAATCAAATCACTGCTTTGATTTTCAAACCTACTCTAAAAACATTATTCTGACATTTGATTGGTTGCTATGGATAACATGCATGCTTGTGGTTAGATTAGTTTTTATGTATTAGTCCCAATTTATTTAGGTAAGAAAAAAAGATAAAACAAAAGAATAAGATGTTCCATATAGCAGTTTAAAAGATTTCCTCGGGGCAACTATTCTAAATGAGGCCCACTTTAATGGAGGAAACTACAAAAAACAAGGATGATGAACTACTTATAATCTCTCATAACCAGATGTGTTCTATATTGTTGAAACCATTGCAATGAGTAAAAATGAGTATTTTGCATTCTAAAATGTATGTGTTTCTTCTTATCTTAACAGATGCATTAAAAGCTACTAAAATTCTTGAGAAAGAAAACCAGCCATTATCTGAAAGCTGTATAGATGTTTCAGTATCTGGGACATTTCTCACGTGTGGCAGTCACATGGGGAGCGGTGCAGTTTCCACGTCAAGTGTAACCCTAAGTCAGGTGAAGCCTGAGCCAATGAGTGTATTCAACCGTAACCCGACTCATCCCTTGCTCCACATAAGCACTTTATATGAGGACAGAGAGGAACATGTAACTACTCTTATAGATAGGGATCGATCCTCACCTGAATCAGAAGATATCATTTCAGTCATACCACCAAAGCAAGTCATGTTAGCCCCTTATGAAGAGCCTAGGGCTATAATAAGTTCAGTGGACTATTAGATTTGATAAGCTGCATTACACCACCATGCAAACTCACTGCATGAGCATGGAAAATAAAAATGAGCTATATTCTAAATATGCAACCAGCAACTTTCATACACAACTTAGTCACCACTGATGGTGATGTAAAGGTTCTTCCATGTAGTCAGCAGTGTAAAGCACAAGTTATAGTGATTATATTAGAAAATGCAGCATGACACTCAGGCAGTATACAAACACTGGGC
This sequence comes from Rhinoderma darwinii, assembly GCF_050947455.1. NCBI lineage: Eukaryota > Metazoa > Chordata > Amphibia > Anura > Rhinodermatidae > Rhinoderma > Rhinoderma darwinii. The sequence continues at coordinate 193,488,943 of NC_134689.1, read as the reverse complement.
TAAATTCAAACTGGCCAGGATATCCACACATAATTGATTAACATTACAATAGTGCTACTTGGTTAGGCTTGATATACAAATGTATGCTACCTGTAGGGGTATTTTTATGGCAACTGAAGGGCCTTTGAAATGTAATAACCATTGCTATTAGTTTGTTGTGCCAAATTCGTACAGTCATTTTAGCATTTTTATATGTAAAATCAAAGTGAAGAGAAATAGGAACACACACACACACACACACATTGTCTAATCTATTCATAGTAAGCCAATCAATTGACATTTTTATATGAATTTGCTAAATCTTGCCTCAAAATCAGTTTTGTTGGAGATCTCAATAACCATAGTACATTTACAAAGATATTCCTCTGTTCTTGTAATTAAACTAATTATTCTCTCCTTATAGTGAGGATGGTGGCTTTTTTTCTTGCATAGTTCTGTGTAAAAATTACGACCTTAAATTATTCTAGTGGACTTCATTCAGGAAATAGAGTTATTAATAACCTATCATTTTTGAACGATCAGAGAACAGTGAAAGATTGGCCACAAAATTTACTGATAGAGGTCTAGGAAGCTGAGATAAGTGGATCGGTCTGTCAGGGTTTTCATGCTGGATAACTGGTTTAGTTGTAACTGTGCTGCCTAACTAGGGGCGTATATATAGGATAGCAGTCACACACAGGTCTTTGTGTCTGGAGGAGCCCAAAAGCCCTTCTGCCACATAAGACACCAGTATTATAAATGGCACATAGTAGTGGCCCTGTTACAGATTTTGCCTTGGGGCTTAAAGAACTTCAAGTTATGCCACTGTGGACAAATGTTAATTTCTCAATCCTTAAAATAGTGGATTTGCAAAATGAAGGAATTAAAAACTGGTGTTACTCACCTCACACGTTCCAGCGCCACATCTTGGCACGTGGCCACGGATTCTAGCGACGGTTGTGTCCAGTTGCTAGTCAACCGGACACTTCCTCCACTGCTCCAAAATGCAGACGGGCGCCCTTGGATACAGACACGGCTTTCCTTCTCTTCTCAGCTGGCAGCATCAGTGTTCCACACCCCTCATCTAAGTTGGCATGTAACAATGACGCTTTAGTAGCAGCTTTCTTAAAAGGACTGTCAGGCCACATTAAGGACGAACTGGCCGTTCGTGATCTTCCCCAAGCCCTAACCTAATTTCTCTAACATCCAGAGTGGATCTCCAATTCCTGGAAAGGTCTCAAAAAAGGTAGATAATCCACCGGTATCCTCTCTTGGCTCCAAACTTTAATAACCTTCCCACTGCAGAGGAGCCCATGCAATTGAGTCGCACAGCCTTATCTCAGGAAGGCAGAAATCATTGACCCAATATTAGAATATCTCTGCTGTGGACAAAAAGGTCATCCTCGTGCCAACTGTCCTGTTCGTCCTGTGAAGCCAGAAAACGTCAAGGCCTTGGTAAGGGTGGGGAGATCACCTTAGGCCTGACACCTCCTTTCCCCGATGACAAGTTTTTGCCACCATGGGTTTCAGGTCCTTTAACGAATCCTGTCTAGCTTTTGTGATCTCTGGAGCTGCGGAAAAATTCTTGACTACTCCCTCATCAAGAAACTTTAGATTGGGGGCGGAGCTAGCCGTGCTGAGTGATTGTCGCTTGATCCCAGAGCTCCTCACAGAGACACTGATTTCTACAGCTGGAGGGCTGATAATCTACAAATAATGGTCCGTACTAACAGGGATAAGTTGTGTGACTCCAGGGGGATGCTGAAAGTCGGGAAATCTCAGTCGGAGATGGAGAGATTTCTCCAAAAGAAGCATGCCTCCCCGGCCGGGAAAAGCAAGATGGCGATTGAACCGCTGCACCCGTCAGAGGAGAGCCGGGGAGACGACTCTGACGAGGACAGTTCTTGTACGCACTCTGATGCCGCAGGTGGGTCGGACCCTCTCCCTATCACCAGAGCGTTTTTGAAAAAAACACTGACCAGTGCAATGTCGCCGGTCCTGAAAGAGCTATCCTCCATTAAAATGGACATTCAGCACGTGGGGCAGAGGGTGGTGGTATTGGAGGACACTCAGTCTGCCATTATCCAGCAGGTGGATGCATTGCAGAGCGTGGTGGCCTCGCAGTTCACGCACATGAATCATACCTACCTGCAATTAGAGGATCAGGAGAACCGCAGCAGGCGGAAAAATATTAGGCTGCGGGGCATTCCGGAGTCCATCACTGCGGACAACATTTTACCCACAGTGAGAACCATATTTGGGACCGGACAAGGCTTCGCAAGTTATAATTGAACGAGCTCACCGAGCATTGAGACCTAAACCGGCAAGGGATGAACCCCCTAGAGATGTCATATGCGGCCTGCTTAACTATCTAGATACGGTGGCCATCTTAACAGCCGCAAGAGGGGCTCTGGACCTGAACTTTGCAGAGCACAAGATCATGGTCTTCCAGGATTTGGCGGCCAGCACTTTGGCCAAGCGGCGACTGTTGAAACCTCTGACTGAAGCCCTGTGAATTCAGAAGGTACCCATCCGTTGGTTGTTCCCGTTTGGGCTGGCCATTTTGAAGGAGGGCAGGCAGATTACCATCCGCACACCGGAGGATCTTTCTAAGGCTTGGCCTAAGCTGGGTATGGAGAAAATCGATGTACCGGACTGGATGCCGATACAAAAGGCCACTCTCTCGCAAGGGGTATCTGACCCACACGGGTGGCAAAGACCCCAGAAATTCAAAGTCCCACGCAGCAGGAAAAGAACGGATCGTCAGTTGGATGATTGAATTGCATTTTCGGGGCTCCCTGGATCGGGGCTTCCTCTTCATTTTTTATTTCGGTGGTGAAGGTGACTGTTTGCTGAACTTACAAGTTGTCACTGATATCCCTGAAATGGGATTCCAGGTACCTTCCACAAGGTGGTGTGAGAAGCTCCAAGACATGGAAGGGTCTGATGTTATGTGTCCATCACCGGGGACGTTATTTGCTGCAATTTGGTTTTAAGGACGGTTCCTTCTGAGCCTTTCTTACCCTCATCCCTCCCCATATTATTTTATTTTATTTAGCTTCAGTAATTATGATTACATGGAAATCAGTCTTCTCGATACCTGTCTCCAAAGGCTGGTTTCCTTCTTTCCTCCCCCCCCCCCCCACACAATGTCATTCGGGGGCTGTCACATAATTATATGAGGGGCGACCTCTGTGGGATAAGAGGCGTATTCTTGCTATCACATCTTACAGGTTATGATGCAGCCTTACTTTATTTTTTCATGTTCTCTATGTATATAGTTGATTGTATGTTTTATTTGTGTCCGGTACTATTATCTACACCTCGATTAGAAGCTGGCAAGGTCAACATGGTAATATGGCTCCACTTACTTACTTGACGCTTAATGTGAAGGGGTTTAGCACGCCTCAAAAGAGATCCCAGGTCTTCTCTGTACTGAGAAAGGACACGCCAGGGGTATTGCTGCTTCAGGAGACACATTTTAGGCACAACCATATACCCAATTTACCTAAGTCCACATATTGTCAATGGTTTCACAGTACCCATACATCTGCTTCTAGGGGAGTATCTACAGGTATTCATAAAGACCTTCCTTTTAAAGGGAATGTGTTGCCAGCAAAACATGTTTTGTTTTTTTTTAGTTAAACAATTAGTGTGTAGGTGATTAAACATTGTTCTAATTTTTTTTATTTTTTTCACGAGTCAGGAAATATTATAAATTGGATTAAATTTATAATATTTCCCAGCACTGGTCACTAGATGGAGCACTTCCCAAAATTGCAGCATTGCATGTGGTAAAGCAACCACATTGCTTTATGCTGCAAAATTGGGAAAAAATCCCTCGCTCTAGTGAGCTCTCAGAATCCCCCCCTCCTTTATCCTGGCTAATGCCGGGAGAAACGAGGGGTTTGAATGGTCTAACCTCCTACACTGTGTGTCGCCATTTTTTGAGCTAACACACAGTGTAGAAGGTTTACATACACTAGTAAAACACACTGAAACACGAACATACATAGAAATCACTTACCTGCTCCAGTCGCCGCCGCTCCCTCCGGTCCGTCCGCTCCGTCTGCTGCCGCTGCTCCATGTGCACAAGTCCGGAAGCCGCGACCGGAAGTAGTAATCTTACTGCCCGGCCGCGACTTCCGGTCCACAGGAAAATGGCGCCGGACGGCGCTCATTTCAAATCGGACTGTGTGGGAACGGCGCATGCGCCGTTCCCACACACACGGCGTACACAAAAGTGGATGGAACGGGCCCCGTTCGCAGTCCCTATGGGACTGGAGCTGCCGTATTCCATGTCTGTATGTGTCGTTAATCGACACATACAGAAATGGAAAAAAAAATGGCAGCCCCCATAGGGAAGAAAAAGTGTAAAAATAGAAAAAAGTAACACACAAACACACAAATAAATATAAACGTTTTTAATAAAACCCTAACATAAAACTGATATAAAAAAAAAATGTTGGTGACACTGTTCCTTTAAGGTAGAATCCTCGAAAATTGATCCACAAGGTAGATATGTTTTCCTGAAGGGTTCCCTTTGTAATACAAAAATGACTATCGCTAGTTTGTATGCTCCAAATGACAAACAAATATCCTGGTTGCTGAAGATCTTGCGTATATTTAAAAGGTTTGGGGAGGGGATGTTGGTGGTTGGGGGGGATTTAAATTTAGTGCTGGATTCTGATCTTGACTCTACCTCAGCCACACGAGGGTACTCTCCTCAAGCTATGCATAAACTTAGATTCATGCTACACAGTTGTCAGTTGATTGATGCTTGGCGGTTAGCTCACCCTCAGGATAGGGACTATACTTTTTATTCACACCGGCATAAAGTGTATCGTAGATTGGACTACATTTTCTTGTCCTCATCACACCTACCGAATCTGCAGTCGACTTCAATTGGGCACATTACTGTTTCAGATTACGCTCTAGTTACTGCAGTGGTTCATGTACAGGAATTGCCCAGTAGATCTTGGTCATGGCGGCTTAATGACACTGTACTCTCAGATGAGGCTAGTATGACAGCTCTAGATAAAAATTGGAGGAGTACTTCTGTTTAAATACAACTCCTGATGTATCGACGACCACAGTTTGGGAAGCACATAAGGCCTTTATTCGGGGGGAATTTATTGCATTATGCTTACACTTGAAGGGAGACAGGACTAAGAGAATGCACTCTTTATTGGCCCAAATCTCGACATTGGAACAACTCCATAAACGGGCTGTCACGGCCTCCGTCCGCACAGATCTAGATTCTCTTAGGCACCAACTAAAAAATCTGCTGAATATTCAGGCGGCTAAATCTTTCCAACGACTTAAATGTAAAATTTATATGCACGGGAATAGGGGTTCGAAGCTAATGTCCAAAATGCTTAAATCACAAACTGAGAAGTCCTTTGTGTCCTCGGTTAGGACGGCATCAGGTCAGAAGGTTAATACCACTCCACAGGTTGCAGAGACTTTTAGGCAATTTTACGCTAGTCTATATGATTTGGACTCCTCTGGGTTACAAGATACATCCTTGACAGCGCCGGGCAATAAGCTCTTGGCAGTACAAAACTTCCTGAAAAATATTGTATTCCCTCAACTGTCGGAGGGTGAGAATGCATCCCTTCTGGCTCCCTTTACCCTGGACGAATTAAAGACTAGTCTTAAATCCATTCCGTCCGGGAAGTGTCCTGGCCCAGACGGCCTACCCATAACATATTACAAAAAGTTTTGTAACACCCTGCTTCCACAATTTCTGGAAGTATGTAATTCACTTCTTACAGGCTCTTCCCTTCCAAAGCAGGCATTGGAGGCTTACATTACTCTAATACCCAAAGAGGGGAAGAGCCCTGAAGACTGTGCAAGTTATAGACCAATTTCACTGCTGAATACCGATGTGAAGTGGTGGGCGAAGCTCTTGGCCAGCAGAATAGCTAAGTTATTACCATCATTGATAGCGGAGGAACAAGTTGGTTTTGTTCCACGGAGGGAGGGCAAAAACAATATTGCTAGAGAGTGATAAATGCGATACAATTTGCAAGGGGGAGAGGCATACCTCTTGTCCTTTTGGGAACTGATGCCGAAAAGGCCTTTGACAGGGTCAGCTGGGATTACATTCGGTGGGTCCTAGAAAAATGTAACTTTCCTCAACCATTTATACAGGCTATTTTTACACTATATTCTCAACCATCTGCCAGGATTAGAGTTAATGGACTGCTGTCTGACCCCTTCTCTATAAAAAAAATGGCACTCGCCAGGGCTGCCCTCTCTCCCCAGCTCTTTTCATACTGACATTGGAACCATTATTGTTGCACATTAGACAAAAGGATGACGTCAGTGGCTTAAAAGTAGGAGCTGTAGAACCTAAAATCGCGGCTTTCGCTGACGACCTCCTATTGCTCATTTCCAACCCCCTGTCCGCTATACCCCATATAATTGCTCTATTTGACACATTTGGTTTTGTTTCCAATTTTAAAATTAACCTCAGTAAATCGGAAGCGCTCAACATTAATGTCCCGTCGCAGATTATTTCACAACTGCAAAGTTGTACCCCTTTCAAGTGGCCTCCCAAAGCCATTCAATTTTTAGGGATTATGATCCCAGCTGACCTTGGGGAGTTATTTTCTCTTAATTATAAACCCCTCTTTATCAAAATACGTTCACAACTAGGGTCCATTAATATGCCGTTCCTCTCGTGGTTTGGTAGGAAAAACGTATTGGCTACGTATATACTCCCACAGATCATGTATCTACTGCTTGCTTTGCCCATTGCTGTCCCGAAGAGTTACTTCCGCAACTTTAAATCCCTGTTTATATCCTTTCTATGGCACTCTAAACGCTCCAGACAGGCCTACAATTTTCTCATACAGAAAAGAGAGCAAGGGGGTATTTCCCTTCCTGACTTGGTAACGTATTTTGTCGCTAATCATTTATCTCGATGGATGCAACTAGCAGATGGGGGGAATAATACATTATCTGTAGTTATGGAAAGGACCCTTCTGGGGTCAGACATGCATCAGTTGCTATGGGTACGAAATGACTTGCTATCTAAAAGGTGGGATCTGAGTCCTATTACTAGGGGGACAATCCGGGTGTGCCAAACTGCTGGAGCTCTGAATATGACAGGGAAATCCCTCTCCCCATTGGCACCACTGAGTGTTTTGCCGTCCTTCCTAGGGAGACAATCTGATAGAACGGCAGATTTTTGGCGGAGGCTGATTTCTGTCAAGTTATCGGTTCTGTTGGATCCGATGGGCCCACCGGACCTAGCATTGTTATTTGAGGAACAGGGATTGCGGCGTCTGAATGCATTACAAGTGGCGGATTATGCAGCTACAATAGATATGTTTAAGGCTGTTTCCATGACACCTCAGGTTGATCCGACATTGCTAGAAAACGACATCCTATTGCCAGCGACACCTGCTAAGATTCTATCCAAATTATATAGGGGTCTTTTACTGGGCAAGGCTGAACATGAACCCCATTATCTACGGGCCTGGGAGAAGGAATTGGGGAGGTCTTTTTCTAAACTTGACAGAGTATATAATGAAATCTGCTCACGGTTTCTCCAAATGTGTGCGTATACAGGAAAATTCTTATAAACTTGTCACAAGATGGTATCGGACGCCGGAATTCCTCACTTCTATAAGCCTAGTGACTGATAGTTCATGCTGGAGATGTTAGGAGGGGTTAGGGACCTATCTACACCTCTGGTGGTCCTGTCCTAGAATAATTAGTTTCTGGAGGGGGATTGAGAGTTCTATTAACACTATATGTTCTACACACATTAAGTTATCAGCCGAGTTAGTGTTACTTTGGCTGCCTCAACCGGGCTTTACGCCTTCTATGCACAATTTGCCGACTCAGATGATCTCTGCAGCTAAATTGCTCATTCCCACATTATGGAAACAAACTAGCCCACCTACAATGGAACTGTGGTCTGACAAAGTGCAGAATATCTGCCGACTGGAGGAGTTGGCAGCTTGGGTGAACCATTCCAGGGACAGATTTCTAAAAGTGTGGAGTCCATGGGTGGCTCAGTTCAGGGGCACGATAGGCCATACGTGATGTGTTGGCAGTCCCTCACATTTCTCTCCATCCCATTCCTTGCCTATTCCTGTATCTGGCCCTTATTCTAGGCTATATGGTAGTGTAAAGTAAGAATTCCTTTATGCAGAATGGATCTAGGGTGTTGTAGTACCGAAAATTGTTACTGTTATTGAAATGTTATTGTTGTCTTTTTCACAATTATTGGATAACTAAAATATGCTCCGTGCAAGACTTGTCAGATTTCATATGGGTACTCTTGATTTGACAGGATTATATTACCTATGCATCACCGGCAGGTGGTTTCTTGTGTTTTTATATGTATATACCCACATACTGATTGTTTCACAGTGTGTCTGCTTTTTTTTTCTGTATAATGTCATGCACAATGATAACTGCTTACGTTTGTGTAATGTTTTATTGATCAATAAAAAGAGATTTTACACAAAAAAAAAAAAGAAACTTTAGATTGATGAAACTTCAGATTGCTCTGCATCCACTCCAGGAACCTCTACATCTCACTTCAGTCAACAGATCTCCTATTTCCTCAGGGTCACATCAGTCATTGTATTTCACAATTTTGTCCTCCGCGTGGGCCTCCACCTCAATACCAATAGTTTACGGATGTTTTCTCCAAGAAACAGACAAAGACACTCCTGGAGCACCGTCGCCATGATTGCGCCATTATCCTGCATCCAGGGCATAAACCTCCCAGGGTAGAGTACACCTTCTTTCTCTACTAGAGACCGAGGCAATGTCGGCATACAAATTTGGAAAGAAACTTTATCTGGGAATCTTTTTCCCCTGCCAGGTCCGTATTCTTCTTTGTTAAAAAAAAAAAAAAAGGACGGTTCACTGACTCTTGAATAAGGTCACTGTGAACAAATAGGTATCCTCTCCCGTTTATCTTAGAGCTATTTGACTGCGGCCCATTTCTTCACGAAGTTGGTTGTTGGTTTCATTCCTGTGGTTTCTTTTGAATGGCTTCGCATGGACCCTGATAAAGTCTCTGCAGTTTTCAACTAGCCGTAACCTGTGGGATTCAAAGCTCGGCAAAAGTTCCTTGGTTTTTCAAACTACTACTGTCAGTTTTCCCAGAACTACTGTCAAGTTCTAGAAATAGGGATGAGAACATCACCACTGTCACTTTAAATGGGGATATAAGAATGCAACAGACCGTCTTTATGTGCCAGCTCCAGCCCACTCAAGGATTCACAGGAAAAAGAAGCAATGACATCAGCATTCCAAAAAAGCTAATCTTTTTATTGTTTCATAGTACAGACACAGCAATGTTTTGGCTCTAAGTGAGCATTTTTCATAGCTTTAAAAAGGCTTATTGACAGCCGAAACGTTGATGGTGTCTGTACAGTCCTGGCCAAAAGTTTTGAGACTGACACAAATTTTGGTTTTCACAAAGTTTGCCGCTTCAATTTTTATAGTGCCAATTTGCGTTAACTCTAGATTGTTATGAAGAGTGATCAGATGAAGTGCAATTAATTGCAAAGTCATTCCTTGTCATGAAAATCAACTTAATCACAAAAACCCTATTTGCACTGCATTTCAGCCCTGCAACAAAATGATCTGCTAACTTCATTTCAGTGATCTTCTCGTTAGCTCAGGAGAAAGTATAAACGAGGACAAGGCAGCTGATATCACTCTGTCATGCTGATTGAATTATAAGAGCAGACTGGTTGCTTTAAAAGGGGCATGGTGCTTGAAATCATTGTCTTCTTCTATTAACCATGGTTATCTCCAAGGAAACACGCGCAGTCATCATTGCTTTGTATCAAAAGAGCTTTACAGGCAAAGACATTGCTGCTTGTAATATTTCCCCTAAATCAACCATTTATCGGTTCATCAAGAACTTCAAGGAGAGAGGTTCAATTGCTGTAAAGAAGGCTTCAGGGCGCCCAAGAAAGTCCAGCAAGTGCCAGGACTGTCTCCTAAAGCGGATTCAGCTATGGGATCGGTTCAACACCAGTGTAGAGATTTCTCAGGAATGGCAGCAGGCAGGTGTCAGTGCATCTTAACACACAGTGAGGCAAAGGCTTTTGGAGGCTGGCCTGGTGTCAAGAAGGGCAGCAAAGAAACCACTTCTCTAAAAAAAAAAAACATCAGGGACAGACTGACATTCTGCGTGAAGTGCAGGGATTTCACTGCTAAGGACTGGGGTAAAGTTTTTTCTCTGATGAAGGCCGCATCAGACTGTTTGGGACATCTGGAAAAATGATTGTCCGGAGAAGAAAAGGTGAGTGCTACCATGAGTCCTGTGTCATGCCAACAGTAAAGCATCTTGAGACCATTCATGTAGCGGTTGCCTTTCATCCAAGGGAGTGGGCTCACTCATAAATTTGCCTAAGAACACTTCCATGAATAAACATTGGTTTCTAAACATCCTCCAATAGCAACTTTTCTCAATGAGCCAGGAGCAATTTGGTGATGAACAAGGCAAATGTGATAACTAAGTAGCTCGATGAACAAAACACTGAAATTTTGGGTCCACGGCCTGGAAACTCCCCAGATCTCAATCCCATTGGGAACCTGTGGTCAATCCTCAAAAAGCGGATGGACAAACAAAGACACAGACATTGTGATAAACTCAAAAGTACTGATTAGGCAAAAATGGGTAGCCATCAGTCAGGATTTGGCCCAGAAGCCGATATCCAGCATGCCAGGGTGAATAGCAAAAGTCTTGAATAAGACAATAAGACAATTTCTCATCTCAAGTCCTACTTCTCCTCTACTCCGGTCCTCCATAATCCAGATCCAGAAATTCCCTTCTTCCTGGAGGTTGATGCTTCTTCTGCTGGAGTTGGTGCAGTTCTTTCCTAAGGGTCAGGAGAAAAGAGATATCTACCATGTAGCTTCTTTTTGAGAAAATTCTCTCCTGTCAAGAAGAATTACTCAATCTGTGATCAAAAGTTACAGGTCATGAAGCTTGCCTTGAAGGAGTGGTCTCATCCTTTGGTGGGTGTTAAGTACCCAGTAATCACCTATACCAACCATAAGAATTTGGAGTATCTACAGTCTGCTTGCAGACTTAAACCACGACTAGCATGTTGGGCTCTCTTCTTCTTTTGGTTTGACTGTGTTCTTACCTATGGTCCAGCAGAGAACCGTGGGCAGGTGCCCTTTCCAGGTCCTTCAATACCTGATTTGTTTCCTGAGGGTCCTGCACATGTCATTGATCCAGATTGTATCCTGCCTCAACCAGCGTTCCTTTTCTGTTGGACCACTGAGAGGACTATCCTTTGTGTCCTGTAACTTCTGTATCAAGGTGTTGTCCTGGGCCCATTAGTTTCTACTGTTTGGTCATCACAGATTTGCTTTGTGCTAAGGGTTTTACTACCATATGGGTGATGGTGGCTCGCTTCTCAAAAATAGCTTGTTTTGTCCCACTGTCTGGGTTACCCTCTGCTCACTTGTGTCAGACTTTCCTCATGGAGATCTTCCGCCTCCATGGTCTCCTTGCTCACATTGTCTCTGATTGGCGAGTGCAATTTGTCTCCAAGTTCTGGAGCCTTCTGTAAGGCTTTGAGGATTACCCTCGACTTCCTTACTGGATGATGGTGATGTATATCATACTAGCTGATGGTGATGTATATCATAACTGCCAGTCTTTAGGTGATGTATAACAATGCTGCCAGTCTTTATGTGATGTATAACAATACTGCCAGTCTTTAGGTGATGTATAACAATGCTGCCAGTCTTTAGGTGATGTATAACAATGCTGCCAGTCTTTAGGTGATGTATAACAATGCTGCCAGTCTTTAGGTGATGTATAACAATGCTGACAGTCTTTAGGTGAGGTATAACATTATTGTCATCAGATTAACGGTCTTAGTCTTCTTGTAAATTGCGATTCAAGACAGTCTATGGACGATGTCTGTGTATTCCTCTGACAATCTTTGCTCTGCATCTTTTGTCTGCTGTTGTAGATGTTTGCCAAAATATTTTGGACATCTGAACAAAGTTTTACATAAATTTGGAGGTCACTGTTTCTAAGGCCAAGAGAAGTGCTGATAAGCATCGATATCAATGTCCCAAAATTGCTCCGGGTATAGAGTCTAGTTGTCTATGGAAAACATCAGTTTAAAAGTTCTTTCAAGCTTTCGCCACGTTTCTTTGGGTCATTCCAGGTATTGAAGCAGATCAACTTGGTTGCTTTACGTCTAAAGGTGCCACCTTTCTTCCAAATACCCAATAGTCTCGATATTTCCCTTCTGCGCCCTATGGTTATCAACAAGTTTTCCACAAAGATCAAGATACCTCCTGCTCCTGCCATTGAATCCTGATCAGATTTAGAGATTGCTCAAATTCTGGACTGCAAGAAGGTCCGTGGGAAACTCTTTTACCTTATTGGTTGGAAAGCCTATGATCTTGAGGAGAGAAGGTTAGCTTTTCAAACCCCACTGCTCATCAAATAATGTCACTTGAAGTATCATCATACATGTGTAGCTTTTGATTTCAATTAATTTTGTAAGATATCCTGTCTGATATATTTAGTCTAGTCTAGTAATTGGCCATCGGGTAGCCCCTTGAAGCATTTCATTTTTTCTTCCTGAAAGAAGGCTGAATACATACAGTAAATCCTGATATGCAGGCAGCATTAATTCATTGGACTTCTTATGTTGATATGCAGGCATGTGTTCAGTGGATTTGGGTCAATACGTTGTTAGATTATGGGTGCTAAAACTGTTGTTTGTATTTTTAATTCTACATATATGAATATGGATATGTTTATATTTCCCATTATACTGTGGCAGATAGTGATATTACTAAAGAAAACATTATTTTTATATATTTATTTAGTGGTATAGTGAATAACACAATCAACACTTGAAACTCAATGAATTGGTGAACAGGGTACAGAATTTTGCAAACATAGTAGAAAAAAACACATAATTCTCTAAGGTACATAAAATGCCCTGGCATATCATTGAATAACTAAGTGGCTAGTAAGTAAATTTGAAGAAAAATTGCAGGTACAGTGCAGTCACGATCAGTATATTCTTGTGATGGCCACACAAAGTTCATTGATTTTGTCCACATGCACTTGCACATTGCTACAAAAGAAATGATGCACTGATTTTCTCAGATGAAACTGTTATATTACTTCTAGATTAACTGGTCTGGTCCAGTTAGATGATTATTACACATGACAGTAGTGGTCAAAGTGCGCATTTTCCAGCACGGACATTTCTTTATTCCCTGGTATAGTGTTTGTTATAGAAATAAACATAAAAAGGTTTGTTGGAAAATAAAAAAAACAGTGTCAATTGAAAGTTGGTGTGAACACAAAGGTAATGTGAGGTGTAGCTCTTACAACGATAGGATTCCAACAGAGGTACTAAACATTGCAAGGAAAAAGTGCTAACCAGGTTCCACCCCCTGATATAGTGTGCAGTGACAATAGAAAATGTAGATAAAAGGAACAGGTGAACAGCGTACAGAATGCTGCAAACAGGGGTGACGTAAGCACATAATCATATAGTCTATGAAGAATATCTAGGCACATACACAGCCTATAAAAGTATTTATACCTTATTTTACTTATTTTACTTTTTTATATTTAATGATACATTAACACTGAACGAGTCACATTGGATTTAGTAAAAAAATGTTTACGCTGATCAAGAGAAAAAGAGTATAGAATGTTTAAGTGAAAACTAGTCTCTACAAAGTGATTTACATTCACAACAAGGATAGAGAATAATTAAATGTATAACTAAATGTATAACTATTCAGCCTTCCTCAAGACTGTATTTAGCAGAGGTCTTCAATCTATGTGGAGGTCTTTGTCAGCATGGCACATAATCCAATTGCAATTTTCCCCCATTGTTTTTAGCAAAACAGTTCAAGCTTTGTCAAGTATCATAGAGTAGAAAACAGTTTCAAGTCCAGCCACAAACTGGATGAAGGTGTGACTTGTCTGTTCTAGGACATTAAAGGGTTAGTATAAAGCCTCCCTGACAATATCTAGGCTACACTACTATAATAGCTGATCACGGCTGATCATGACTTATATTCGGCAGCAGGATGAGAGTTGTTCGATTGCATGGTACCAATTGGAGGAGATGCTGGTTATTTTCAAGCCCTTTGCAGTCTTTGCATTGCAGAGAAATCCACTGCAAAATATGTAAATTTGCCACTGAATTTAGGTCATTTTGGCACCTGAAAATATTTGCTGCGTGTGCACATGGTCTAACTGTCAGGATTCTGTCTAATAAGAATCGGTACGAGTTTGAGAGTAAATAGAAACGGTAGTGGGAAAAAAAATCGGCATCCTTGTCTTATTCCATAATTTGATCTGATTCAGGCACTTTTCATTGCCCCCAAGGCAAATTTGAAAACAAATTTGCCTTGGGGGCAATGAAAAGTGCCTGAATCCAACTTAAACAGCTAGATAGAAAGCCTATTACTACAGAGAGACTACAATCAAAAATCACCAGGTAATATCAAGGGCCACAGCATAGCAAAAACATTGCTTGTTCTGTTGGCATCTATTACCAGACATGTTATCCCAGGCTTGCCTATGGGGCACATACCTGGTTTTTAGACCTTCTATATCAATCAACTCAGGACAGTGAGCCAACATTTTGGTTAGCAGTTTAAAATAAATATTTAGCAGTGAAATGAATAGGAAATCATACAGTTTTCTAATATACATAAATACAAAATATTTTTTGTACTAATAGAGCAAACAAAACAGATGGTGATGTATATCATAACTGCCAGTCTCTAGGTGATGTATAACATTTCTCAAAGTCTATAGGTGATGGTGATGTATATCATAACTGCCAGTCTCTAGGTGATGTATAACAATGCTCACAGTCTCTAGCTGATTGTGATATATATCATAACTGCCAGTCTTTAGGTGATGTATAACAATGCTGCCAGTCTCTAGGTGATGGTGATGTATATCGTAACAGCCAGTCTCTAAGTGATGTATAACAGTGCTGACAGTCTCTAGCTGATTGTGATATATATCATAACTGCCAGTCTTTAGGTGATGTATAACAATGCTGCCAGTCTCTAGGTGATGGTGATGTATATCGTAACAGCCAGTCTCTAAGTGATGTATAACAGTGCTGACAGTCTCTAGCTGATGGTGATGTATATCATAACTGCCAGTCTCTAGGTGATGTATAACATCACTGCCAGTCTCTAGGTGATGGTGATGTATATCATAACTACCAGTCTTTAGGTGATGTATAACATTGCTCACAGTCTCTAGCTGATGGTGATGTATATCATAACTGCCAGTCTTTAGGTGATGTATAACAATGCTGCCAGTCTTTAGGTGATGTATAACAATGCTGCCAGTCTTTAGGTGATGTATAACAATGCTGACAGTCTTTAGGTGAGGTATAACATTATTGTCAGTCCCTAGGTGATGGTGACGTATAACATGGCTGCCTGCCTCAAGGTGATGATGTTATGTTGTTAATAACTTTAACTGTTAAAAAAAACCAACACAACACACACAGAAGAGCCAAGGAGAACAAGGATAGGCCATCATTGTTTGATTGGTTGGGGTCTAAATAAAACAAATGCAAATACTATTGATCGCCTTTATGTATTGTATAAGTAATCCCCTCACTGATCACGTCTGTTTTCAGTGAAGTAGATGCGCTGGTTCTTAGTAATATGGTGAGATATAACAGTAACAGGGTGCTACACCTGTATCATAGTGTGCAAGACCAACTTATCCTATTGTATTCACTGTACCTGGAGCTGCAGTTAAAGGGAGTGTAGAAAACGCATTAGAAATTATTTATAAATGTTGTATAAACCAACAGCAATATAGTGGGGGTCATGAGTTGCTATGGTTAACTCTAACCCTATTCATCTAACTACAATGTTACTAAGACTGTTTTGTGCTTTATATCTAGATAGATGGGAAATTGGCCGGTAAGTTAAAGAGGAGATCGCTGCGTTCTGCATTTAATATGAAGAACAAAGCCCTGCATTAAAAATATTTTTTTAACAATACATACTTACCTTGTAAAGCACTGGGTCTCGCTGACCTATTGCTTCTCTTCCTCCTGGCACTGTAGACGAGTGCGGCCAGGTAAACTAATGTGACTGACTTGTCACTATAGTATATGGAGGTAGTTTAGACTACCACTTCTCACTATGTCCCATGCAGCGAAGCTGTAGTCTAACGTCATGGTGAATAATACATCTGTAATTGAGTAAGCAGCTGTTGGCTGCTAGCACAATTTATAAAGAAATAAAATGTCAGGGCTAAACATAACTATTTAGACATTAGCATAACTTACTTTCATCTACAGCATTTATACTTATAAATATTATTTAAGCGTCTGGGGGGGGGGGGGGGAAACAACGACAGGTATATATTTCAGTATGTCCTAAAGATTTTCTTATTGGAGAAACTGCAGGTTCAAGATCATTTTCCCTAAAATCTAAAAAATACTTGGAAGTCCTTGTGCTAATATTCTATTAAGACTTTTTTGATTACATTAGTCTAGCCAATTCTGGATTTCCAAGATTGATAACCAGTAATGAATCTGTGAATGCTACAGGTCCCTCTCAGATAGTGGAATAGCTGCAATACATGGAATTGTGGACTCGGAAAGCAAGTGATTTTAAATAGTAAGGTGATTACGTGTTTTATATCTGTATGCAAGTTTGTCCCATTAGAACATCCCTGAACAGATGCCTTATTAGGACAATCATAGATGGGAGGTTCCCGTCGGGACTCCCCTCTATTAGTCATAGCAGAGCGTGGCTCCTGTTGTAGATGACTCAGCATGACAATGAACTACATGGTTGCCTATTCATTTGAATTTCACAGCTTTCCTTGGTGATAACAGCGGATTGCTCCGGTTTTCAGCTTCCTGACTTGCGGAGATCAGCTGATCATCAACAGGTCCTTATTAAGAAAAGAAAATAAATTGTCCAGATGGGACACTTCCTTTAAGCACTTTTATATAAGTGGGCAGATTGTATTTGCTTTCAGAGGCATTTGACCACTACAGCTTTAAAGAATATGTACACTTTTGCAATTAATCTTTCTTATCATTGCGCCAATGCGTTTGAAGTAAACAAATAAAGCGACTTACTGTTATGTGTAGACAAATTATATGCAGACTTATGTGTCTCCATGACTACAGTCTACAAATACCTCCCATAGTCATGCATTACTGTCTTTTATCTGCCCCCTCTCCTTCTGTGTATAAGTTAGCAAGAAGAAGGAACATAGGAAGTAACGTCCTGGATTACCTGCTTGCACCCATCACCGTGTTGGAATTTGACGCAGAGCGCTGCTTATTTCTATCGATCTATCTATCTATCTATCTATCTATCTATCTATCTATCTATCTATCTATCTATCTATCTATCTATCTATCTATCTATCTATTTAAAGATGAGCTATTTCCCAGCCAGACAGATGGTAACTATTCATATAACAAAAACAATCTACACTAAAATAGCATGCTTATTATGACATTTCACCAAAAGGCCCCCACTGGAATAATATGAAGATTGAAAGATTAGGAAAGTTGTCTCCTTTATTTAAAACAGAAAGTATTTATATGTCATAACTTCCATCTCATATCCCAAAAACAACGAGTATATCTCTCATTTTAGGATAATGGCCTGAGCCAAGTCTATAATTCTTGTTCCTTATGGTAGACCATGCATCCAGAACAGTTGGTATACAGCACATATACAGACTAACATTACAGAAACATTTATTTTAGCTAGCATATAGCTGTTTTAAGCAAGTAGGTCCTCATTAGTGTAAGCTACGAAAATCATGGCTCTTGGGAGGAATGTTTGAGAAGCAACCAGTAAGGTTATTATATGGCTGGATGAAAGGATCCGAAAAGCCCCTACACTGAACGACCATCAAATGATAATGGTAATATTTCTGGATACATAGTTAAAGAAGTTTTCTTACCAATCACAATTATCATCTACCCACAGGATAGGTGATAAATGTATTAATGCTAAGGGATATCACATGGACAGGTGATAAATGTGATTAGTAGGAAACCCCTTTACAGAAAATGAGAGTGTGATCAGGGCCTAATGCCTCATGCACACTACAGTGTGCGCCAGCCGAGTCCCGTCAATGATCCGTGGAAAGATAGGACACGTCCTATCTTTCCACGGATCGGAGAATCGGGTCAGTTTTCACGGACTCGATTCTCCTGCTAAAGTGAATGTGTTTGTGAAGACTATCAGATGCCACTCGGATGCCGATGCGGTCATGTGCAACTGGCATAATACCGTCTGTTGAACGAAGGCAATAGGAAAGAGATAAATAACGCACAGACTGCTCTTTACCCAATTGTATTACATTTCCCTACAAATGTTGGGCTTTCTATGTTTGCATTCACTTTTAGACACTTAGGCTGGGTTCACACGACCTATTTTCAGACGTAAACGAGGCGTATTATGCCTCGTTTTACGTCTGAAAATAGGGCTACAATACGTCGGCAAACATCTGCCCATTCATTTGAATGGGTTTGCCGACGTACTGTGCAGACGACCTGTTATTTACGCGTCGTCGTTTGACAGCTGTCAAACGACGACGCGTAAAAATACAGCCTCGTCAAAAGAAGTGCAGGACACTTCTTTGGACGTTTTTGGAGCTGTTTTCTCATAGACTCCAATGAAAACAGCTCCAAAAACGGACGTAAAAAACGCCACGAAAAACGCGGCGAAAAATACGAGTTGGTCAAAAAACGTCTGAAAAGCAGGGTCTGTTTTCCCTTGAAAACAGCTCTGGATTTTCAGACGTTTTTGGTCACTACGTGTGCACATACCCTTATGGTAGCAATGATGTCAGAGATAACTCCCTCCCTTTAAGAAAAAGCTGTTTTTATGTCCTTGTCTAATTTTTTCATTTAGAAAAGGACAGCTTTTATGGCAGGGCTTGTGTCTAGCTTATTTTGGCTAGTTGGTAATGCATTCAATTTGATGACGCAGATTCATGCACCTTCTTCAGACATATCACCGTATGCAGTAATTACCTCATTTTGCAGCACAGAGTCCAAATTCTAACATAATAATATATTTAGTATTTAAATGTGTCAAATATATAGGACCAAATGTTAATTTTTGTTAAACAATGCATTTAACATCCTATTTCCCCTTATAACAATGGAATGGTTCATATATTATTATCTGTAATACTGATAGACTTCATCTCTGCAAGATGATCATGCCGAATTGCTGTGCAATGCATACAAGTTTTCTCTTGCAGGAACATGCACCCGTTCCCCTTTTAATTTAACATGGACCAATCTTGAAGCACGACTTGGCAGAATCCGAGAATAGAGTTTATTTTTGTATTGTATTTTATAATAACCTAATTTTTTTAATTTGAAAAATAAAATAATACATTCAGTCTAAAGGTTCTGTTAATAACAGTGTGATCTGTAGTAGGATTGTTTTAATAATGAAATAATAAAAACTGAAATACTCCACAGCAATAATGATTTATAAATAATATTGCTACAACTGATTCACAATCACAACCCCTGTCAGTTTGAATAACATTTTCCCTGTGTTTACTGACATTTGTGTGCTAGTAGGTGCTGTTGTTATTAGACTTTATAACTATTTCTGCTACATGATTAGCGTACAGAAATACAATTATATTAGTAATAGGAAAAATGTATTATGTTATACTACCATTATACAGTAAAGTTACATTTCAAGAGAATTAATCTAGAATAAACACCATATTATTATCACCTTTACTATATGCAAATATATTTTTGAGCCACACTACAAGTTGTTGTTTAATGACACTGTTATGCTTAATAATATGCATAAAACTAGAAGTAAATAAACTTATTTCTTACAAATGTGTTTGAGTGAATTATATTTGCCATGTACTGTAATGAATAAATTAGAGACTCTTCTATACATTCTTCAGGAATCTATAAAATAAATGTTTTACAATGTGGGGAAACCATAAAAATGCATCTATCTGAATATGTACAGTGGAGTAATGGTAAGGGTTGACCTGGAAACAAACTCGATAAAATAACCCTTGATAATGTACTACCACCTGCATTTAAGTTATATACATGGACTGGAGTGGCATTGTTTCTCAAATGAAAGTAGACCCTTTTTCCTAAACTCATGTAGGAGTGATTAGAGCAGGCTTTTGCATAGGGTATCCACTAATATTAAGTGGGCAGAGGGTGCTTGGGAGAACTAGGGAAAAGCTGTAATAAAACGGGAGAGTAGGTACAGGCACAGTGATGTGGGCATCTAAGAGAATTGCATTGTCAATGTTCACTGAACATGAGTTTTATGGATTAGAATGTCTACCTGGTTTTGAACAGTGCCCATCATTCTCTTGATACAGCTAATAGCACTAGAGGTAAAATAGTTACTTGTCCACAGGGGCGTACCAAGTATTTTGTAAAGGGGGTGAGGGCTTCTTCACGGCCATGAGGATTCCTACGCACATACACAGACTGTGACACATTATCTACATATATATATATATATATATATATATATATATATATATATATATATATATATACATACAGTGAAGGAAATAAGTATTTGATCCCTTGCTGATTTTGTAAGTTTGCCCACTGTCAAAGACATGAACAGTCTAGAATTTTTAGGCTAGGTTAATTTTACCAGTGAGAGATAGATTATATTTTAAAAAAAACAGAAAATCACATTGTCAGAATTATATATATTTATTTGCATTGTGCACAGAGAAATAAGTATTTGATCCCCTACCAACCATTAAGAGTTCAGCCTCCTCCAGACAAGTTACATGCTCCAAATCAATTGGTGCCTGCATTAAAGACAGCTGTCTTAAATGGTCACCTGTATAAAAGACTCCTGTCCACAGACTCAATTAATCAGTCTGACTCTAACCCCTACAACATGGGCAAGACCAAAGAGCTTTCTAAGGATGTCAGGGACAAGATCATAGACCTGCACAAGGCTGGAATGGGCTACAAAACCATAATTAAGACGCTGGGTGAGAAGGAGACAACTGTTGGTGCAATAGTAAGAAAATGGAAGACATACAAAATGACTGTCAATCGACATCGATCTGGGGCTCCATGCAAAATCTCACCTCGTGGGGTATCCTTGATCCTGAGGAAGATGAGAGCTCAGCCGAAAACTACACGGGGGAACTTGTTAATGATCTCAAGGCAGCTGGGAGCACAGTCACCAAGAAAACCATTGGTAACACATTACGCCGTAATGGATTAAAATCCTGCAGTGCCCGCAAGGTCCCCCTGCTCAAGAAGGCACATGTACAGGCCCGTCTGAAGTTTGCAAATGAACATCTGGATGATTCTGAGAGTGATTGGGAGAAGGTGCTGTGGTCAGATGAGACTAAAATTGAGCTCTTTGGCATTAACTCAACTCGCCGTGTTTGGAGGAAGAGAAATGCTGCCTATGACCCAAAGAACACCGTCCCCACTGTCAAGCATGGAGGTGGAAACATTATGTTTTGGGGGTGTTTCTCTGCTAAGAGCACAGGACTACTTCACCGCATCAATGGGAGAATGGATGGAGCCATGTACCGTCAAATCCTGAGTGACAACCTCCTTCTCTCCACCAGGACATTAAAAATGACTCATGGCTGGGTCTTCCAGCACAACAATGACCCGAAACATACAGCCAAGGCAACAAAGGAGTGGCTCAAAAAGAAGCACATTAAGGTCATGGAGTGGCCTAGCCAGTCTCCAGACCTTAATCCCATCGAAAATTTATGGAGAGAGCTGAAGATCCGAGTTGCCAAGCGACAGCCTCGAAATCTTAATGATTTACAGATGATCTGCAAAGAGGAGTGGGCCAAAATTCCATCTAACAAGTGTGCAAACCTCATCATCAACTACAAAAAACGTCTGACTGCTGTGCTTGCCAACAAGGGTTTTGACACCAAATATTAAGTCTTGTTTGCCAAAGGGATCAAATACTTATTTCTCTGTGCAAAATGCAAATAAATTTATATAATTTTGACAATGTGATTTTCAGTTTTTTTTAAAATATAATCTATCTCTCACTGGTAAAATTAACCTAGCCTAAAAATTCTAGACTTCTTCATGTCTTTGACAGTGGGCAAACTTACAAAATCAGCAAGGGATCAAATACTTATTTCCTTCACTGTATATATGTAGATAGATAGATGAGTCACATTATTATGACCACCTCCTACTTTCGACGTCAGCAGTGCATAGCCCATGAAGGAAGTGATGTGTCGTGGGCTGGCTCGGTGGGTATATAGGGGGTGTGATAGGCTGTTTGAACACATATAACTTGTTTTTGCCGTGGGTAAAAGGGCGATTTATCAGTGTTGCAAAAAGGGATGATTATTGACCAAGAAGCGTAGCAGTATTTCTCATACAGCGCAGTTTGTGAACTGTTCGCGAGCTGCTGTGGTGAAAGTCCATCGTGAGTGGATAAATGTCACCATTGGAAATAACCGAAGTGGAAACTGCGGAGCACCACGTGCCATTGATGTGAGTGGTGAATGTCGGCTACAAAGGTGAGGGCCGAACGACACGCTACACTGGAGCAGCTCACCATGAACATCTACCAGGGGGCTACCAGACATGTGTCTAACACAACAATTCACGGAACCCTACTGCGTATGGGGCTCTGAAGCAGAAGGATGGTCACTGCTCCTACGCTAACAAAGGTGCATTTGAAAAAAAGGCTTCAATTTCCACGGCAGTATCGGAATTGGACCACCGATTTTTGGCAAAGGGTTGCCTTCTCCGATGATTCACGTTTTCTGCTTCATCGAACGGATGGACGTTGGCGTGTCAGGCGAGAAACATCAGAGAACAAACACCCTGCAACCATTGCTGGAAGAACACAAGCTGGTGGCGGCAGTGTTATGGTCTTTTTCATGGCATTCTCTGGGCTCACTCATCCTTGTAGAAGGCGCACTGACCCAATTTGGGTATGACTCCATCGTTGCATATCATGTTCACCCATACATGCTTTTTGTATTCCCTGGGGCTGATGGAATCTTCCAGCAAGATAATGCGACATGTCACACGGCTAGAAATGTCCGACTGGTTGGAAGAGCACGACCAAGACTTCCAAGTACTTCCCTGGCCCCAGTGGCGTAACTACCGCTATAGCAGCCGTAGCGGCTGCTACGGGGCCAGCGGCATGAGGGGGCCCGTGTCGCCCGCCGGCACAGGCCCCCACCATGGCCGGAGGCTCCGCTAGCAGCCGCTATGGCTGCTACAGTGGGACGCCACTGAACACTACGGCAGAGCAGGGAGGTATCTCCCCGCACTGCCATTAAACAAAAGACATGTATCCCCTCAGGATAGGGGATACATGTGTGATCGCTGGCAGCGATAGGGAGAACGGGGGACCGAAAGTGCCCTGAAGTTCTCCACAAACCTCTGACTTCCGGGGTCTGTGTCGGCAGCTCCGTAGAAATGAATGGAGCGCCGGTCGCGCTTGTGCGCATGCGTGACCAGCTCTCCTTTCATTTTTAGTGAGCTGCGCAGACGCCGGAAGTCAGAGGTTAGTCATGGAGAACTTTGGGGGACTTTCGGTCCCCTGTTCTCCCTATCGCTGCCAGCGATCACACATGTATCCCCTATCCTGTGGAGAGGGGATACATGTCTTTTCACACTGTAGGTCGCATTTTTGTGGGGGGTTGGGGACGCTGTATGGCGTTCCCTACAGGGGGGGCTGTATAGTGTTCCCTACAGGGGGGCTGTATTGCGTTCCCTATGGGGGGGCTGTATGGCGTTCCCTACAGGGGGGGCTGTATAGCGTTCCCTACAGGGGGGCTGTATGGCATTCCCTACAGGGGGGCTGTATGGCGTTCCCTACAGGGGGGGCTGTATGGCATTCCCTACAGGGGGGGCTGTAAGGCGTTCCCTACAGGGGGGGGCTGTATGGCGTTCCCTACAGGGGGGCTGTATGGCGTTCCCTACAGGGGGGGCTGTATGGCGTTCCCTAAAGACCCCCCCTGTAGGGAACGCCATACAGTCCCCCCTGTAGATAACGCCATACAGCCCCCTCTGTAGAGAACGCCATACAGTCCCCCCTGTAGATAACGCCATACAGTCCCCTCTATAGAGAACGCCATACAGCCCCCCTGTGGATAGCACCATACACCCCCTCTGTAGATAGCGCCATACAGCCCCCTCTGTAGATAACGCCATACAGTCCCCCTGTGGATAGCGCCATACAGTCCCCCCTGTAGATAACGCCATACAGTCCCCCTGTAGATAACGCCATACAGCCCCCTCTGTAGAGAACGCCATACAGCCCCCCTGTGGCTAGCACCATACACCCCCTCTGTAGATAGCGCCATACAGCCCCCCTGTAGATAGCGCCATACAGCCCTTCTGTAGATAACGCCATACAGTCCCCCTGTGGATAGCGCCATACAGCTCCCCCTGTGGATAGCGCCATACAGTCCCCCTGTAGATAACGCCATACAGCCCCCACTGTAGAGAACGCCATACAGTCCCCCTGTGGATAGCACCATACAGTCCCCCTGTAGATAACGCCATACAGCCCCCTCTGTAGATAACGCCATACAGCCCCCTCTGTAGATAGCGCCATACAGACCCCTCTGTAGATAGCGCCATACAGACCCCCCTGTAGATAACGCCATACAGCCCCCTCTGTAGATAGCGCCATACAGCCCCCTCTGTAGATAGCGCCATACAGCCCCCCCTGTAGATAGCGCCATACAGCCCCCTCTGTAGAGAACGCCATACAGCCCCCCTGTGGCTAGCGCCATACACTCCCTCTGTAGATAGCGCCATATAGCCCCCCTGTAGATCGCGCCATACAGCCCTTCTGTAGATAACGCCATACAGTCCCCCTGTGGATAGCGCCATACAGCTCCCACTGTGGATAGCGCCATACAGCTCCCCCTGTAGATAACGCCATACAGTCCCCCCTGTAGATAACGCCATACAGTCCCCCCTGTAGATAACGCCATACAGCCCTCTCTGTAGAGAACGCCATACAGCCCCCCTGTGGATAGTGCCATACATCCCCTCTGTAGATAGCGCCATACAGCCCCCTCTGTAGATAACGCCATACAGTCCCCCTGTGGATAGCGCCATACAGTCCCCCTGTAGATAACGCCATACAGCCCCCACTGTAGAGAACGCCATACAGTCCCACTGTGGATAGCGCCATACAGTCCCCCTGTAGATAACGCCATACAGCCCCCACTGTAGAGAACGCCATACAGTCCCCCTGTGGATAGCGCCATACAGTCCCCCTGTAGATAATGCCATACAGTCCCCCTGTAGATAACGCCATACAGCCCCCCCTGTAGATAATGCCATACAGTCCCCCCTGTAGATAAGGCCATACAGTCCCCCCTGTAGATACCGCCATACAGCTCCCTCTGTAGAGAATGCCATACAGCCCCCCTGTGGATAGGGCCATACACCCCCTCTGTAGATAGCGCCATACAGCCCCCTCTGTAGAGAACGCCATACAGTCCCCCTGTGGATAGCGCCATACAGTCCCCCCTGTAGATAACGCCATACAGTCCCCCCTGTAGATAACGCCATACAGCCCCTCTGTAGATAACGCCATACAGTCCCCCTGTGGATAGCGCCATACTGCTCCCCCTCTGGATAGCGCCATACAGCTCCCCCTGTAGATAATGCCATACAGTCCCCCCTGTAGATAACGCCATACAGTCCCCCCTGTAGATAACACCATACAGCCCCCTCTGTAGAGAACGCCATACAGCCCCCCTGTAGATAACGCCATACAGCCCCCTCTGTAGAGAACGCCATACAGTCCCCCCTGTAGATAACGCCATACAGTCCCCTCTATAGAGAACGCCATACAGCCCCCCTGTGGATAGCACCATACACCCCCTCTGTAGATAGCGCCATACAGCCCCCTCTGTAGATAACGCCATACAGTCCCCCTGTGGATAGCGCCATACAGTCCCCCCTGTAGATAACGCCATACAGTCCCCCTGTAGATAACGCCATACAGCCCCCCTGTGGCTAGCACCATACACCCCCTCTGTAGATAGCGCCATACAGCCCCCCTGTAGATAGCGCCATACAGCCCTTCTGTAGATAACGCCATACAGTCCCCCTGTGGATAGCGCCATACAGCTCCCCCTGTGGATAGCGCCATACAGCTCCCCCTGTAGATAACGCCATACAGTCCCCCCTGCAGATAATGCCATACAGTCCCCCCTGTAGATAACGTCATACAGCCCTCTCTATAGAGAACGCCATACAGCCCCCCTGTGGATAGTGCCATACATCCCCTCTGTAGATAGCGCCAAACAGCCCCCCTGTAGATAGCGCCATACAGCCCCCTCTGTAGATAACGCCACACAGTCCCCCTGTGGATAGCGCCATACAGTCCCCCTGTAGATAACGCCATACAGCCCCCACTGTAGAGAACGCCATACAGTCCCCCTGTGGATAGCACCATACAGTCCCCCTGTAGATAACACCATACAGTCCCCCTGTAGATAACGCCATACAGCCCCCTCTGTAGATAACGCCATACAGCCCCCTCTGTAGATAGCGCCATACAGACCCCTCTGTAGATAGCGCCATACAGACCCCCCTGTAGATAACGCCATACAGCCCCCTCTGTAGATAGCGCCATACAGCCCCCTCTGTATATAGCGCCATACAGCCCCCCCTGTAGATAGCGCCATACAGCCCCCTCTGTAGAGAACGCCATACAGCCCCCCTGTGGCTAGCGCCATACACTCCCTCTGTAGATAGCGCCATACAGCCCCCCTGTAGATCGCGCCATACAGCCCTTCTGTAGATAACGCCATACAGTCCCCCTGTGGATAGCGCCATACAGCTCCCACTGTGGATAGCGCCATACAGCTCCCCCTGTAGATAACGCCATACAGTCCCCCCTGTAGATAACGCCATACAGTCCCCCCTGTAGATAACGCCATACAGCCCTCTCTGTAGAGAACGCCATACAGCCCCCCTGTGGATAGTGCCATACACCCCCTCTGTAGATAGCGCCATACAGCCCCCTCTGTAGATAACGCCATACAGTCCCCCTGTGGATAGCGCCATACAGTCCCCCTGTAGATAACGCCATACAGCCCCCACTGTAGAGAACGCCATACAGTCCCACTGTGGATAGCGCCATACAGTCCCCCTGTAGATAATGCCATACAGCCCCCACTGTAGAGAACGCCATACAGTCCCCCTGTGGATAGCGCCATACAGTCCCCCTGTAGATAAAGCCATACAGTCCCCCTGTAGATAACGCCATACAGCCCCCCCTGTAGATAATGCCATACAGTCCCCCCTGTAGATAAGGCCATACAGTCCCCCCTGTAGATACCGCCATACAGCTCCCTCTGTAGAGAATGCCATACAGCCCCCCTGTGGATAGGGCCATACACCCCCTCTGTAGATAGCGCCATACAGCCCCCTCTGTAGAGAACGCCATACAGTCCCCCTGTGGATAACGCCATACAGTCCCCCCTGTAGATAACGCCATACAGTCCCCCCTGTAGATAACGCCATACAGCCCCCTCTGTAGAGAACGCCATACAGCCCCCCTGTGGATAGCGCCATACAGCTCCCCCTCTGGATAGCGCCATACAGCTCTCCCTGTAGATAACGCCATACAGCCCCCCTGTAGATAGCGCCATACAGCCCCTCTGTAGATAACGCCATACAGTCCCCCTGTGGATAGCGCCATACAGCTCCCCCTCTGGATAGCGCCATACAGCTCCCCCTGTAGATAATGCCATACAGTCCCCCCTGTAGATAACGCCATACAGTCCCCCCTGTAGATAACACCATAGAGCCCCCTCTGTAGAGAACGCCATACAGCCCCCCTGTAGATAACGCCATACAGCCCCCTCTGTAGAGAACGCCATACAGTCCCCCCTGTAGATAACGCCATACAGTCCCCTCTATAGAGAACGCCATACAGCCCCCCTGTGGATAGCACCATACACCCCCTCTGTAGATAGCGCCATACAGCCCCCTCTGTAGATAACGCCATACAGTCCCCCTGTGGATAGCGCCATACAGTCCCCCCTGTAGATAACGCCATACAGTCCCCCTGTAGATAACGCCATACAGCCCCCTCTGTAGAGAACGCCATACAGCCCCCCTGTGGCTAGCACCATACACCCCCTCTGTAGATAGCGCCATACAGCCCCCCTGTAGATAGCGCCATACAGCCCTTCTGTAGATAGCGCCATACAGTCCCCCAGTGGATAGCGCCATACAGCTCCCCCTGTGGATAGCGCCATACAGCTCCCCCTGTAGATAACGCCATACAGTCCCCCCTGCAGATAATGCCATACAGTCCCCCCTGTAGATAACGTCATACAGCCCTCTCTATAGAGAACGCCATACAGCCCCCCTGTGGATAGTGTCATACATCCCCTCTGTAGATAGCGCCAAACAGCCCCCCTGTAGATAGCGCCATACAGCCCCCTCTGTAGATAACGCCACACAGTCCCCCTGTGGATAGTGCCATACAGTCCCCCTGTAGATAACGCCATACAGCCCCCACTGTAGAGAACGCCATACAGTCCCCCTGTGGATAGCACCATACAGTCCCCCTGTAGATAACACCATACAGTCCCCCTGTAGATAACGCCATACAGCCCCCTCTGTAGATAACGCCATACAGCCCCCTCTGTAGATAGCGCCATACAGACCCCTCTGTAGATAGCGCCATACAGACCCCCCTGTAGATAACGCCATACAGCCCCCTCTGTAGATAGCGCCATACAGCCCCCTCTGTAGATAGCGCCATACAGCCCCCCCTGTAGATAGCGCCATACAGCCCCCTCTGTAGAGAACGCCATACAGCCCCCCTGTGGCTAGCGCCATACACTCCCTCTGTAGATAGCGCCATACAGCCCCCCTGTAGATCGCGCCATACAGCCCTTCTGTAGATAACGCCATACAGTCCCCCTGTGGATAGCGCCATACAGCTCCCACTGTGGATAGCGCCATACAGCTCCCCCTGTAGATAACGCCATACAGTCCCCCTGTAGATAACGCCATACAGTCCCCCCTGTAGATAACGCCATACAGCCCTCTCTGTAGAGAACGCCATACAGCCCCCCTGTGGATAGTGCCATACATCCCCTCTGTAGATAGCGCCATACAGCCCCCTCTGTAGATAACGCCATACAGTCCCCCTGTGGATAGCGCCATACAGTCCCCCTGTAGATAACGCCATACAGCCCCCACTGTAGAGAACGCCATACAGTCCCACTGTGGATAGCGCCATACAGTCCCCCTGTAGATAACGCCATACAGCCCCCACTGTAGAGAACGCCATACAGTCCCCCTGTGGATAGTGCCATACAGTCCCCCTGTAGATAACGCCATACAGTCCCCCTGTAGATAACGCCATACAGCCCCCCCTGTAGATAATGCCATACAGTCCCCCCTGTAGATAAGGCCATACAGTCCCCCCTGTAGATACCGCCATACAGCTCCCTCTGTAGAGAATGCCATACAGCCCCCCTGTGGATAGGGCCATACACCCCCTCTGTAGATAGCGCCATACAGCCCCCTCTGTAGAGAACGCCATACAGTCCCCCTGTGGATAGCGCCATACAGTCCCCCGTGTAGATAACGCCATACAGTCCCCCCTGTAGATAACGCCATACAGCCCCCTCTGTAGAGAACGCCATACAGCCCCCCTGTGGATAGCGCCATACAGCTCCCCCTCTGGATAGCGCCATACAGCTCCCCCTGTAGATAACGCCATACAGCCCCCCTGTAGATAGCGCCATACAGCCCCTCTGTAGATAACGCCATACAGTCCCCCTGTGGATAGCGCCATACAGCTCCCCCTCTGGATAGCGCCATACAGCTCCCCCTGTAGATAATGCCATACAGTCCCCCCTGTAGATAACGCCATACAGTCCCCCCTGTAGATAACACCATACAGCCCCCTCTGTAGAGAACGCCATACAGCCCCCCTGTGGATAGCACCATACACCCCCTCTGTAGATAGCGCCATACAGCCCCCCTGTAGATAGCGCCATACAGCCCCCTCTGTAGATAATGCCATACAGTCCCCCTGTGGATAGCGCCATACAGTCCCCCTGTAGATAACGCCATACAGCCCCCACTGTAGAGAACGCCATACAGTCCCCCTGTGGATAGCGCCATACAGTCCCCCTGTAGATAACGCCATACTGTCCCCCTGTAGATAACGCCATACAGTCCCCCTGTAGATAACGCCATACAGCCCCCTCTGTAGATAACGCCATACAGCCCCCTCTGTAGATAGCGCCATACAGACCCCTCTGTAGATAACGCCATACAGCCCCCTCTGTAGATAGCGCCATACAGACCCCTCTGTAGATAGTGCCATACAGACCCCCCTGTAGATAACGCCATACAGCCCCCTCTGTAGATAGCGCCATACAGCCCCCTCTGTAGATAGCGCCATACAGCCCCCCCTGTAGATAGCGCCATACAGCCCCCTCTGTAGAGAACGCCATACAGCCCCCCTGTGGCTAGCGCCATACACCCCCTCTGTAGATAGCACCATACAGCCCCCCTGTAGATCGCGCCATACAGCCCTTCTGTAGATAACGCCATACAGTCCCCCTGTGGATAGCGCCATACAGCTCCCACTGTGGATAGCGCCATACAGCTCCCCCTGTAGATAACGCCATACAGTCTCCCCTGTAGATAACGCCATACAGTCCCCCCTGTAGATAACGCCATACAGCCCTCTCTGTAGAGAACGCCATACAGCCCCCCTGTGGATAGTGCCATACATCCCCTCTGTAGATAGCGCCATACAGCCCCCTCTGTAGATAACGCCATACAGTCCCCCTGTGGATAGCGCCATACAGTCCCCCTGTAGATAACGCCATACAGCCCCCACTGTAGAGAACGCCATACAGTCCCACTGTGGATAGCGCCATACAGTCCCCCTGTAGATAATGCCATACAGCCCCCACTGTAGAGAACGCCATACAGTCCCCCTGTGGATAGCGCCATACAGTCCCCCTGTAGATAACGCCATACAGTCTCCCTGTAGATAACGCCATACAGCCCCCCCTGTAGATAATGCCATACAGTCCCCCCTGTAGATAAGGCCATACAGTCCCCCCTGTAGATACCGCCATACAGCTCCCTCTGTAGATAACGCCATACAGCCCCCTCTGTAGATAGCGCCATACAGACCCCTCTGTAGATAGCGCCATACAGACCCCCCTGTAGATAACGCCATACAGCCCCCTCTGTAGATAGCGCCATACAGCCCCCTCTGTAGATAGCGCCATACAGCCCCCCCTGTAGATAGCGCCATACAGCCCCCTCTGTAGAGAACGCCATACAGCCCCCCTGTGGCTAGCGCCATACACCCCCTCTGTAGATAGCACCATACAGCCCCCCTGTAGATCGCGCCATACAGCCCTTCTGTAGATAACGCCATACAGTCCCCCTGTGGATAGCGCCATACAGCTCCCACTGTGGATAGCGCCATACAGCTCCCCCTGTAGATAACGCCATACAGTCTCCCCTGTAGATAACGCCATACAGTCCCCCCTGTAGATAACGCCATACAGCCCTCTCTGTAGAGAACGCCATACAGCCCCCCTGTGGATAGTGCCATACATCCCCTCTGTAGATAGCGCCATACAGCCCCCTCTGTAGATAACGCCATACAGTCCCCCTGTGGACAGCGCCATACAGTCCCCCTGTAGATAACGCCATACAGCCCCCACTGTAGAGAACGCCATACAGTCCCACTGTGGATAGCGCCATACAGTCCCCCTGTAGATAACGCCATACAGCCCCCACTGTAGAGAACGCCATACAGTCCCCCTGTGGATAGCGCCATACAGTCCCCCTGTAGATAACGCCATACAGTCTCCCTGTAGATAACGCCAT
The DNA here is from genome assembly GCF_050947455.1 of Rhinoderma darwinii. NCBI lineage: Eukaryota > Metazoa > Chordata > Amphibia > Anura > Rhinodermatidae > Rhinoderma > Rhinoderma darwinii. Next base: position 193,457,048 of record NC_134689.1, on the reverse strand, counting down.
ACAGCCCCCCCTGTAGATAACGCCATACAGCCCCCCCTGTAGATAATGCCATACAGTCCCCCCTGTAGATAAGGCCATACAGTCCCCCCTGTAGATACCGCCATACAGCTCCCTCTGTAGAGAACGCCATACAGCCCCCCTGTGGATACGGCCATACACCCCCTCTGTAGATAGCGCCATACAGCCCCCTCTGTAGAGAACGCCATACAGTCCCCCTGTGGATAGCGCCATACAGTCCCCCCTGTAGATAACGCCATACAGTCCCCCCTGTAGATAACGCCATACAGCCCCCTCTGTAGAGAACGCCATACAGCCCCCCTGTGGATAGCGCCATACAGCTCCCCCTCTGGATAGCGCCATACAGTTCCCCCTGTAGATAACGCCATACAGTCCCCCCTGTAGATAACGCCATACAGTCCCCCCTGTGGATAGCGCCATACACCCCCTCTTTAGATAGCGCCATACAGCCCCCCTGTAGATAGCGCCATACAGCCCCTCTGTAGATAACGCCATACAGTCCCCCTGTGGATAGCGCCATACAGCTCCCCCTCTGGATAGCGCCAGACAGCTCCCCCTGTAGATAATGCCATACAGTCCCCCCTGTAGATAACGCCATACAGTCCCCCCTGTATATAACACCATACAGCCCCCTCTGTAGAGAACGCCATACAGCCCCCCTGTGGATAGTGCCATACACCCCCTCTGTAGATAGCGCCATACAGCCCCCCTGTAGATAGCGCCATACAGCCCCCTCTGTAGATAATGCCATACAGTCCCCCTGTGGATAGCGCCATACAGTCCCCCTGTAGATAACGCCATACAGCCCCCACTGTAGAGAACGCCATACAGTCCCCCTGTGGATAGCGCCATACAGTCCCCCTGTAGATAACGCCATACAGTCCCCCTGTAGATAACGCCATACAGTCCCCCTGTAGATAACGCCATACAGCCCCCTCTGTAGATAACGCCATACAGCCCCCTCTGTAGATAGCGCCATACAGACCCCTCTGTAGATAACGCCATACAGCCCCCTCTGTAGATAGCGCCATACAGACCCCTCTGTAGATAGCGCCATACAGACCCCCCTGTAGATAACGCCATACAGCCCCCTCTGTAGATAGCGCCATACAGCCCCCTCTGTAGATAGCGCCATACAGCCCCCCCTGTAGATAGCGCCATACAGCCCCCTCTGTAGAGAACGCCATACAGCCCCCCTGTGGCTAGCGCCATACACCCCCTCTGTAGATAGCGCCATACAGCCCCCCTGTAGATCGCGCCATACAGCCCTTCTGTAGATAACGCCATACAGTCCCCCTGTGGATAGCGCCATACAGCTCCCACTGTGGATAGCGCCATACTGCTCCCCCTGTAGATAACGCCATACAGTCCCCCCTGTAGATAACGCCATACAGTCCCCCCTGTAGATAACGCCATACAGCCCTCTCTGTAGAGAACGCCATACAGCCCCCCTGTGGATAGTGCCATACATCCCCTCTGTAGATAGCGCCATACAGCCCCCTCTGTAGATAACGCCATACAGTCCCCCTGTGGATAGCGCCATACAGTCCCCCTGTAGATAACGCCATACAGCCCCCACTGTAGAGAACGCCATACAGTCCCACTGTGGATAGCGCCATACAGTCCCCCTGTAGATAACGCCATACAGCCCCCACTGTAGAGAACGCCATACAGTCCCCCTGTGGATAGCGCCATACAGTCCCCCTGTAGATAACGCCATACAGTCCCCCTGTAGATAACGATATACAGCCCCCCCTGTAGATAATGCCATACAGTCCCCCCTGTAGATAAGGCCATACAGTCCCCCCTGTAGATACCGCCATACAGCTCCCTCTGTAGAGAACGCCATACAGCCCCCCTGTGGATAGGGCCATACACCCCCTCTGTAGATAGCGCCATACAGCCCCCTCTGTAGAGAACGCCATACAGTCCCCCTGTGGATAGCGCCATACAGTCCCCCCTGTAGATAACGCCATACAGTCCCCCCTGTAGATAACGCCATACAGCCCCCTCTGTAGAGAACGCCGTACAGCCCCCCTGTGGATAGCGCCATACAGCTCCCCCTCTGGATAGCGCCATACAGCTCCCCCTGTAGATAACGCCATACAGTCCCCCCTGTAGATAACGCCATACATTCCCCCCTGTGGATAGCGCCATACACCCCCTCTTTAGATAGCGCCATACAGCCCCCCTGTAGATAGCGCCATACAGCCCCTCTGTAGATAACACCATACAGTCCCCCTGTGGATAGCGCCATACAGCTCCCCCTCTGGATAGCGCCATACAGCTCCCCCTGTAGATAATGCCATACAGTCCCCCCTGTAGATAACGCCATACAGTCCCCCCTGTAGATAACACCATACAGCCCCCTCTGTAGAGAACGCCATACAGCCCCCCTGTGGATAGTGCCATACATCCCCTCTGTAGATAGCGCCATACAGCCCCCTCTGTAGATAACGCCATACAGTCCCCCTGTGGATAGCGCCATACAGTCCCCCTGTAGATAACGCCATACAGCCCCCACTGTAGAGAACGCCATACAGTCCCACTGTGGATAGCGCCATACAGTCCCCCTGTAGATAACGCCATACAGCCCCCACTGTAGAGAACGCCATACAGTCCCCCTGTGGATAGCGCCATACAGTCCCCCTGTAGATAACGCCATACAGTCCCCCTGTAGATAACGCCATACAGCCCCCCCTGTAGATAATGCCATACAGTCCCCCCTGTAGATAAGGCCATACAGTCCCCCCTGTAGATACCGCCATACAGCTCCCTCTGTAGAGAACGCCATACAGCCCCCCTGTGGATAGGGCCATACACCCCCTCTGTAGATAGCGCCATACAGCCCCCTCTGTAGAGAACGCCATACAGTCCCCCTGTGGATAGCGCCATACAGTCCCCCCTGTAGATAACGCCATACAGTCCCCCCCTGTAGATAACGCCATACAGCCCCCTCTGTAGAGAACGCCATACAGCCCCCCTGTGGATAGCGCCATACAGCTCCCCCTCTGGATAGTGCCATACAGCTCCCCCTGTAGATAACGCCATACAGTCCCCCCTGTAGATAACGCCATACATTCCCCCCTGTGGATAGCGCCATACACCCCCTCTTTAGATAGCGCCATACAGCCCCCCTGTAGATAGCGCCATACAGCCCCTCTGTAGATAACACCATACAGTCCCCCTGTGGATAGCGCCATACAGCTCCCCCTCTGGATAGCGCCATACAGCTCCCCCTGTAGATAATGCCATACAGTCCCCCCTGTAGATAACGCCATACAGTCCCCCCTGTAGATAACACCATACAGCCCCCTCTGTAGAGAACGCCATACAGCCCCCCTGTGGATAGCGCTATACACCCCCTCTGTAGATAGCGCCATACAGTCCCCCTGTAGATAACGCCATACAGCCCCCACTGTAGAGAACGCCATACAGTCCCCCTGTGGATAGCGCCATACAGTCCCCCTGTAGATAACGCCATACAGTCCCCCTGTAGATAACGCCATACAGTCCCCCTGTAGATAACGCCATACAGCCCCCTCTGTAGATAACGCCATACAGCCCCCTCTGTAGATAGCGCCATACAGACCCCTCTGTAGATAGCGCCATACAGACCCCCCTGTAGATAACGCCATACAGCCCCCTCTGTAGATAGCGCCATACAGCCCCCTCTGTAGATAGCGCCATACAGCCCCCCCTGTAGATAGCGCCATACAGCCCCCTTTGCAGTGAACGCCATACAGCCCCCTTTGTAGATATCTACAGAGGGGGCTGTATGGCGTTATCTACAGGGGGGCTGTATGGCGCTACCTACAGGGGGGGCTGTATGGCGTTCTCTACAGAGGGGTCTGTATGGCGCTATCTACAGGGGGTGCTGTATGGCGTTCTCTACAGGGGGGCTGTATGGCGCTATCTACAGAGGGGGCTGTATGGCGCTATCTACAGGGGGGCTGTATGGCGTTCTCTAGAGGGGGGCTGTATGGCGCTATCTACAGAGGGGGCTATATGGCGCTATCTACAGGGGGGGCTGTAAAAAAGGCACTATCTACAAGGGGGGGGTTGTGTGACACCCAATCAAAAGTTTGATATGGGGCCCAGTCTTTCCTAGTTACGCCCCTGCCTGGCCCCTTAATTGGCCAGACTTGAACCCAATTGAGCATCTGTGGAACCATCTCGATCGCCTTGTTTGCTCTGTGGATCCTCACCCACGCACCCTCCAGCAAATGTGGCATGCACTGCAGTTAGCATGGCTTTAGATACCTGAGGCAACCTACCAGCACCTTATTGAGTCATTTCCAGCCCATCTAGTTGCTGTCCATGCTGCACACTGCAGTTATTCTGGATATTAGCTGGTGGTCATAATAATGTGACTCAACTTTGTATAAGGCTATTACCATGTGACTAGACTGTGTATGTGCATACTATAACACTCACACACACACACACACACACACACATACATATATATATATATATATATACATACACACACATTTGCAAACACACACACATAAACACTGACAAAAATACAACGCCACACATATACATTCAAACACAAATATATGTATATATATATATATATATACACATACAGTACATTAGCATACATATATACACAATGTGACACACATACATACACATACTTTATACATACTGTGACACACATACACACAAACTTTTCATCTGTGCTGGATTCCTTTCATGTTGACTGGAACAGAGATGGTAGGCACAGCAGAACAGGACTGCTCCAACTGCAGTGCTGTAAAGAGGCTGGAGCTGTGAAAAAGCACTCTTGCCTCTCCGACTTGACGTCTGTATGCAATGCTCTCTGCCATCTGCTGGTAAAAGGTGAACATTGAATGGAAGATGTTCTTCTTTTACAGCAGACAGCACTACATACAGACTGTCTAAATGTACAACAGCCGGAGGAGAAGAGCTGCGGGGATGAGCCAGGGTAGCACTAAGAACAGTGGGGGCACAAGTATAAGACACCTCTTGTGTAAACCTCTGCTTGTCCATGAAGTCAAATCATTATTTGCATAGTCCTTGGCTGTGTTTTTGCTCATTCTTGTTGCTGGCTACTTCAGGCCTTACCCTGAAATGAAAGCTGCTTTTAAACTGTCACTCAAGCCCTTTAATTCATTATTAGTGTTAGGAAAGATGACAATTCATTCTTTATGAGGATTATTGTATCTGTTCTTCGCCACCTCATGGTACCTACACTTATTTCCATACGTGTTTGAATTCTGTGCAATATTGGGTTTCAAATATTTGTAACAAGTTTACAACATAAAGTTTAAAAATATAAATAGTGGACTACTTAAAAAGAACCTGTGAACTCTCATTACAGAGTGTGTAGTGAAATCCGGAAAAGGGGAATGGTAATGCCCAGGTGTCAATTTATTCATATCTTTCCAGGAGGAAAAGCTGGAATGGCAGAATGAAGAGTTCTGAGAAAAGATTCTCTTAAATTGTTATTATATGAATAATACAGGTATTTATTAAAATAGACATCAAGAGAGCTGACAGATCCTCTTCAATATGTGAAATGTCATTATTTGCCTAAAATGTCACACCTGACGAATTTTTACAAAATTTCCATACTCTCAGACAATCTTCTGGCCTGATCACAGCTTAAAGCATACCCATACTAATACATTTGATTGGCTCCGAGCACAGTACCCCAGCTCCACACTAGGAAGAGTCCACTCACTCAGTACAAGACCCAAAATAGGCAGAATATACACAACATTTCTGGTTCAACTAAATGTAATACACATCTAGAACTGCTTAAGGAGTGATTGGGAAATGTGCACACAGAACCCCATTGCCCAGACAACACACTCCTCCGAAATTTCCTCCTATACTGCTGTATAATATAACATTGGGCCAAATTGACCACAATAAGCATTGCATTTATCTTAGCAAGATCAGAGACAGTCAATGTAAGAGCAAAGAAAGTGTTGAATGTTTTATGCACTCCATAAGCTTGCATCCTTTGGTAAGCTGAAGATTAACCCACAATTACTTGCATTTAAAGTGAAGCTTTGTCAGCAGCAGGCAGACACGAGCCGCCAAGGTGTTTTCTGTGCTGGACCGCGACGTGTCTGTCCATCTGGAGCTGCGGCATCACCATAACAATGGGATTCCATAGCTCTTCCCTGCTTATGGTGCACAGATCCAACTGCAGGATTGCGACACAGCGTGTGGCATCACTCCTCCTGGACGTTAAAGGGGTACCCTTCCAGTGTTACAGTGCATGGATATCAGCCCTGGTGGTGAGTTTCTTGCCATTTCTCCTGTTGTTGTAATGCTCGTTACTAGATTATATGCCCACAAGTGCACCTGGATGCTGTTCCCTGACTAGTGTAGTCGGAACTTTGGTGATGTGTAGTGGGAATACTCTGGCAGAAGTCAGGGACAATGAATGTGTGAGACAGTTATTGAGTTGGCACTTGGTAACATGGGCTATGAAGTCTAAGGAATCCCCCGTTCTTCACCTGTAACCCCTCCAAGGAGATATGGACTTTGCCGGTAAGATTCTGACGTCGCGATCCAGAGGATAGTCCCCAATTGACTTTTTGGCTGCAGATGGCGAATATGAAGAATCTTGTTGTCAAACAGATCCAGGTCGGTAACAGGCAGGCAACATCAGTTCCTGTAATCACTATCAGAACACAAGGTCAGGTTCAGACTAGAACTCGGTACACAAATAATCAGATCAAGCATGGTTGAGACAAAAGCCGAGTCAAACACAGAAAATTCACAGGAAGCAAGCTTAGCAGAGGAGAGCTTTAGCGTCCCGACATCAAGGTGACGCCAAGGCTCCAGAGAGGACGACACAGCTCCTGCATATTAAGCTTGAAGCGTGGTTATTTTGCGAAGATACACCCACAAATTATCTTCAGACCCAAAACACTTTCGGGCAATCAGATATTGCAAGATCCCACAGTACTTTCTGCAGTCTAGAATTGTCTCCACCTCATACTTCTCCGAGTTAGCGTGGACAACAGTTCTGGGAGTAGAAGACTCCATGGCAAATTCAGGACTTTAAATTAATGGTTTAAACGGTGAGACGTGAAAAACTGGATGGATAGACAATGAGGGCGACAATTCAAGCTCAAAGGCGAACAAATTGATTTTGTTTGATGACACTGTAAGGTCCAATATGTCTTGTCTTGGTGCCAGTTTCCTGGGCATGGAAGGAAAACAAAGGTTGAGTGTGGATAAACGCACCTAGTCACCTACTTGAAATTTAAGAGAATCTTCCGTCTTTTGATTTGCATGGAACTAGTGATGTTCCTGGGCTTGCTTGAGGAATTGCTAAAGACCAATGATGAGGAATGTAGAAAAAAATACTTCTTGTATCGGGCGCTCTTGTGTGACACAAAATTCAGCCCGCCCCGGTCTTTCACTTTTTTTAACTATAGATACAGTTTAGAATAAATGAATGGATGCTACCAATAAAGTGAAGTATTTATTGAAACAATAATAAAGGTTTCTAGCAAAATGATATAACCCACACCTACCTCTTGCACACTCCCATAGTGAACCTTCACCTTGACTATTTGACATGGGCGTTAACAAAATGACAGGGCTATTAAATGTGATGTTTGTCTAAATTTTATATGCCTGACAAAGACCTCGGTGTGAGGTTGAAACGCTTTGCAGCAGTTGTAATTTTAACCTTTTTTAGTATGTTCACCAATAAATTGTTTTCAATTCCATCTGATGGTCCTGTGGACTTACTAAATCATCCACTCAAGAGTGTCCGATACAAGGAGTATTTTTTTCTAAGTTCCTTATTCCATTTCACCACGGCAGAAAACCCCAATCTTGGAGTACTACACCGTGGGTCTGCTCCGGAGGCTTGCTCAGTGTGTTGAGACCAGGGTGAACTCACCCGACAAGCATCAAAGTTGAGTTGTGCTGACGATCCCGCACAACATCATCAGATGAGTTTATCTAAAACCACTTGCACATATCTATTCTTTCAAAGTACAGTATCACCCTTAAAGGGCCAGTGCGGGCACAATTGCAGCTAATCTGCAATCAGTCCAGTATGCTGCTGGACTATAAAAAGGGCTCTGCCCTCTCGATCTTTGCCCGAGCGTTGTTGTATACCTAAAGTTTGTCTTGCAAATGGTCTCCCAGTGTTTTCCAGTTCCCAGTGTTACCCATTCCTGAAGCCTGTACCCTGTATCCTGTGCTACCGTGCCTCTGTGCCATCTGGAGTTGAAGTCTGTTTCTTCTGTCTGCTGCCAGAGCCTTATCTTCAGCCTGAATCACCGCTACTGTCTACATTGCCACAGGTACCCTTTCTGGACTATAGACATTGTATTGTACCTGGTTGGCCAGCTGCCTATACGCTACGCGGTACGGCCCAGTGGGTCCACACCCCGCACCGTGACAATCACCTTAGAGGAGCGCCATCTCTCCCTTTTTTTTCCACATATCGAGCATAAAGACCAATGATGTAATCCTGAAAATAAATGTCAACATATCTTGGATAAGGCCAATTATTATCATGGGATGGATACAGTAATTGGCCAAGAACAGAATTTAATGGGCGAGTTATAAAAAAGTATTTTAAGAATATTCCACCAAGGGCAAAACTGACAGCCACTTATTAGGAGAAGTGAAAGAAAACCATAGGATATATTGTTCCAGAGTTTAGTTAGTTCTTTCAGTCTGTCCATTGGTTTGTGGATGAAATGTGGTGTACAGGGAAAGTTTGATTCCCAGAGCTTGGCAGAAATCTTTACAGAATTGGAATGTAAACTGAATTCTGCGATCCCATATGATATTTTTAGGAACACCATGCAATTTCACAATTTCCCTGATGAAGATCTCAGCGGGTTTGAACAGCTGATGAGGGACCCTTTAGAGGAAAAAGTTATCTATCTTAGTAAACCAGTCAGCAACAATAAAAATCACCAAGTATTCTTGAACAACTGTCAGATCTGTGATAAAATCCTTAGAAATTAAGGTCGAGAATTTAGTAGAGAATGGTAGACTTTGCCGGTTTGGTATGGGAAGAGTTGTTATGGGCACAGACTGAACAAGACCTGATGAATTATCAAAAGGTTCTACAGATAACAATATTAACTGCCTATCTTAGCGACAGTGACAGGATTCAAACCTAGAAAGTCCTGTTTCTCACCCTTTCCACTTCCTATATAAGCCTAGCCCTTGCACTTTCTCCTTGCCAGACTATTGAGCTTCTCATGTTTGGCCTAGTTTATTGCTGTCTTACTCCACAAAATATTGCTGCTTATTGTCACGGCTGTGGGATATGTGGACCCACTAGTTCGCTTCGCCGTTGCGGAGTAACAGCTGGCCAGACTACAGTCAATGAAAGTCTATAAAACTTGAGTACCTGTATAGAAGTTCTAGCAGACAATTTGGCATAACAGATGACACTGGCGTGGCAGATGACACGTGGCACAGAGGATGAACTCGACTCCAACACTGGACTTCGCTCAAGAATAAACACAATTACTGGATACGGGATACAGGACCACAGGATACTGGATACAACTAAGGGACCATTTGCAATAATGAACATGGGTAGACAACAACGCTCAGGCAAGGAGGGAGAGGGAAGAGTTCTTTTTATTGTCCAGGGGGATCTGGGGATTGGGTAGGGAATAATTTACTGGTCTGCACGCTGGCCCTTTAAGACCGGGGACGAGCGCGCGCACCCTAGAAGCAATAGCATAGCAGTGCAGCCGCGTGTGCTGGCGTACTCCTGGGATTGAGGTGCCAGCAAGCCTTCAGTGTCCTGTGGTCGCGGCTGCCGGTGAGTACAGCATGCCAGAGGGACCACGAGAACAACACTTATTTGTGTACCAAACTTGGATTGTTTCCTGGCCACGTCTTTCTTTACAAACTGTTGCTGCTTATCTGACTACCAAACTTGGATTGTTTCCGGACTACATCTCTGCCTTATGCTACAAAGTGTTAAGGCTGTGGACTGAACTTGGATTGTTTACGGACCATGCCTCTGCCTTATGCTACAAACTGTTGATGTTAAGCGGTGTACCGAACCTGGACTGTTTCTTGACTACTCTTGCTATTATCATCCACCTTCCATATTGTTTCAGCCACTGTATTCCAAATCTACTTCCAGACCTTGAAAAAATAGTCTGGCCCCAATATGGAGTCTACAGGAACAAGTCCTTTGACAACTATGAGGCAACAATTGCTAAACTGCAAGGATTTGGCATAACCTATCAAGAATTTCAAGTTCACGAATGCCACTACTATCAATGTTCAGTAATGATTTTTGCTATTACCGAGCTTTCTTTAATAAGTGCAGCATATATTTTCATTTCCCAGTGAAAGGAAAAGGTATAGTTTATAATCAATCTTCTGACAGATGAAGATCTATCTTGGACCTTTTCTTATATAGAAAAGAATAGTAATCTTCTTAAAGGGAATGTGTCGCTAGAATTTTTTATTTTTTTCAGTTAAACAGTTAGTATATAAGTGACTACACATTGTTTTAATTTTTTTAAATTTTTTGACAAGTCAGGAAATATTATAAATTAGATTCTAATTTATAACATTTCCATGCGCTGGTCACTAGAGGGTCATTGCTTTATGCTGCAAATTTGGGGTAGACACACTCGCTCTAGTGTCCTCACACAATCCCCCCTCCCTTATCCTGGCTAGTGCCAGGAGAAGGAGGGGGTTGAATCTTCAAATCTCCTACACTGTGTGCCGCAATTTTCTGAGTGAATGCACAGTGTAGGAGGATTAGATACAGTGGTAATCAGACAGTATAACACAAACATACACGAACGTAAAACACACATCACATACACAAACATAACTTACCTGCTCCTGCCGCCGCTGCCGCGTCCGCTCCTATTCCTTGCGTCTTCGCTTCCTTAAACATATGGCCGGAAGCCGCGACCGGAAGTCGTCATCTTACTGTCCGGCCGCAGCTTCCGGTCCACATGAAAATGGCGCCGGATTTCGCTCTGCCGAAGACCTTCCTTTTGGTCTGTGTGGGAGCGGCACATGCTCCGTTCTCACACAGACGGCGTACGCTATAGTGAATGGAACGGCTCCCGTTCAGATTCTCTATGGGGATGTATGTGCCGTATTCCATCTCTGTATGTGTCGTTAATCGACACATACAGAGATGGAAAAAAAGATGACAGCCGCCATAGAGAAGTAAAAGTTAGAATAAAGTAAAAAGTACAACACAATAACACAAATAAATAAAATTAATTTTAATATCAAACTAAAAGCAATATTATATATATAAAATAAAAATAGTGACACCTTCCCTTTAATGATTTGGATGACCTTATCACTGCTGTATAAATTTATGATAATCCTAATTGTTGTGCCCCAACTGAAGCTAATCTGCGACAAGGAAAATGCTCTACTGCTGAATACACAGCAAAATTTTGCTGATACCAAGTGGAATCTAGCGGTCCAGAAGAGACAATTTTGAGTAGATAAAGATAAACTTTTTAAAGATGAGCTATATGACTTAATGAAATTGTGCATTAAAATTGCAATTAAATTGATCAGAGACTTACTGAAAGAAAAAAAGAACTGTGTGTATTTGAAAATAATTCTGCTTTCTCATTTTTACAGCAGAAAAAAAGACGACGTACAGAAAATCTTTACCTTTGTTGTGAGGGTTCAGGACATTTTGCTGTTTATTGCCTAAATAAGATCCGAAGGACAATCGCTGTTACTGATGTAAAAGAGCAGCTAACTCTGGAGACATCTGATCTGTTAGATTTGAACATACATTACATTTCTTCTCTGGCACAGGGTGAAGACAAATTGTTCGTACCAGAGTCTCATTTTATAGTACCAATACATCTCTGCACTAAGATTTCTTGTTCTGCTATGCTTGAATTTGGGGCTGATGGAGATTTTATCCTCATTATAATAATATCGCATTGTTAACAAAGTCAGCAGCAGTAGACATGTAAACAGTTGATGTCTTATCAGGGTCTGTTACTCATGGGACTATGCTGCTTCAAGTTCTCATCAAGCCTGATCATCAAGAAATTACTTATTTCAAACTGATTGCTTCTCCAAAGTTTACAGCTATTTTGAGAATTCCTTTGCTTTTTACTCACAATCCATGCATTAATTTGGAAACACGTTGTATGCATTTTCCCTCTGAATACTGCCAGCTAAATTGTCTGCATAAACCTACTTCTTCACTACTGAAGAGCACATCAATTTCTGAACTTTCTATTATAGACTCTGTACTGTCACAATATGAAGAATTTCAGGATGTATGTGATAAAAATAATGCAGATAAGCTTCTTCCACATCGTTCATATGATTACCATAGCTAGAATACCCTTTGGTTACATCTACTCTCTTTCTGAACCAGAACTAAAAGCCTTACACAAATATATATGGATGAAAATTAAAATAAGGCTTTATGCGGCCATCGTTGTCTCCTGCTGGATCACCTGTGTTCTTTGTTAAGAAGAAAGATTCCACCTTAAGTCCCTGCATTCACTATAGGGAGCTTTATTAAAAATGATATCCTTTTCTTTTAATTCCAGAAATGAGACTTCTCCAAAATCGTAGCACAAATCACTCAAATCAAAAGAAGAATGTTCGTTTTTACTTGGACACCTGAGGCTAAAATATTTACTAAACTTGATGTAAGAAAAGCATGTAACCTTGTTCGAGTCTGTCCTGGGGATGAATGGAAGACTGCACGATATGGAAGCATTGAGTATCTTGTAAAGTCTTTTGGACTTTGTAATGCCCCAGCCACCTTCCAACACTTTATGCATGATGTTTTCAGGGACTTATTGGACCAATTTGTAATAGCCTACCGGGACAACATATAATTTTTTTTAGACAATCTTTAGGAGCATTGCAAACATGTCTGCACCATACTACAACAACTACGAGAACATTGCTTATACATTAATTTGAGAAATGTGAATTTGAGCAGACTACAATTCAATTTATTGGGTACATTATATCTCCAGAAAGTCTGAGTATGGACCCTAATAAAATCAAGGCTGTTGTTGATTGGCCAACCCAAAAATATGAAAAATAAGTTTTGATATTTATTGGTTTTGCTAATATTTACATAAAGTTCATTCGAGACTTCAAGATCATTGCACAAAATACTCAACTCACAAAGAAGACTGTTCATTACTTGGACGCTTAAGGTTCAAGATGCTTTAATTAAATTAAACACTCTCTTTACATCAGCGCCCATATTAATTAATCCAAATTCAGAGTTAATTTTGCCTGTTGAGGTTAATGCGTTTGATTCTGCAGTAGGGGCAGTCCTGTCTTAACAGTTGTAGTTGCACACTTCTGTTTATTCTTCCCATCAAATGTCCTCCTCTGAAAGGAACTGCTTTATCATATTGGAAATAAAGAACTTCTAACGATAAAAAAAAAATGCATTTTCTGAGTGGAGAAATCGTTTGAAGGGAACTACTAAACCTGTTAGGGTATGTTCACACGGCCTATTTTCAGACGTAATTCAGGAGTTTTATGCCTCGAATTACGCCTGAAAAGACGGCTCCATTACGTCTGCAAACATCTGCCCATTGCTTGCCATCGGTTTTACGATGTTCTGTTCAGACGAGGTGTATCTCCATCGTTCTGGAAATATCACAGCTCCTGGATGGGCCAAAATGCCACCTGCCAAGCAGGGAAATGCCCTTGGCTGACAGTTGTTCCCTCTATTTTCTTGTGACCTAGTTTTCGTCTGGACTCCGCTTGATTTGACTGATCCATTTACCGACCTCTGGCCTGACCTTGCCTACTGATGCTAATTCCTAGACCTGATGCTGCCCTTGTTACCGAGCCAGATCTGTATGACCACAAAATGGTTCACACGCACCATCTGCAGCCCAACTGCCTATTGGGGACTATCATGGGGACCGCAACCTGGGTAACTTTCCAGCAAAGTGCATACCTACTTGCCGGGGTTATTGGTGAAGAACGGGTAAATCCTCAGACTCCAAACCCCAGGTTAGACTGTGCCAACTAAATAATAGTCTCAGTCATTCATTATCCTTGGCTGCTGCTAAACTTTTCCTGCGCTGGAGCGCAATGTCTTCTCTGATAAGTTTACATGGTATCACTGAAGTCTGTTCCCCCTAGACTTTGATACTCTGCATCACTGTCCTCGAGATGTCATCCAAGTTCCAAATTACGCTAGCTGATGACCGGCATCCATGCACGCTCTTGGGCTAAAAGTCTAATATAGCACGTTACAAGCTTTCTGCCAAGATACCCCAGAATGGTTTCCAGCTGGTTTGGAAATATTAGCCTAGTTTGTATAGGGATCTCTCCATTGTCTCAAAAGAGATGTTGGGGGAAAGAAAGAGCAAGCAAGTTGGATTTCAATATGTCCATTTTTTTGTGACAACAGGAAATAAGCAACTGTTAGGTGATGATACCCCTATCCCCCCATTGAAAATAACCTTTCGTACTCGTCAAATTATCAAATGCTAAAGCCAGCTAATTCCTTGCCTTTATTCTTAAACTGTTTCTCATACATTAACACTGGAGAAACAAGAGGAGACAAATGGATTACAATATGGGGCAGAGCAGGATCTAGACTAGAATATTCTTTAACTAGAATGACATGGTCAGATTTGCTGGTCTTTATTTTTAATGTATTAGTTTAAAGGAGTTTTCAAAACAAGCCTAAAAAAGCAGAGCACTACTAAAATTAATATCTTTTACTCACAATTGCTGTGTTTTTTTAGCTACCTGATGCGTGCCACTTTATTTCATCTTTAACCTCTGGTTTGTGGGTATGTTGAAGCTCCAGCCTTGAGCCTTGAACTACATATCTATAATGGCTTGCACCCGCCTGGGGTCTTTAGAATCTTCCCAGTACACCTACCAGGTATGAGCATTGCCCATCTAGTACACATCTAGCTACGAGTTGTACCAGCCTAGAATACCTGTTAGTGACATACATCTTAGGCTGGGTTCACACAACCTATTTTCAGACGTAAACGAGACGTATTATGCCTCGTTTTACGTCTGAAAATAAGGCTACAATACGTCGGCAAACATCTGCCCATTCATTTGAATGGGTTTGCCGACGTACTGTGCAGACGACCTGTAATTTACGCGTCGTCGTTTGACAGCTGTCAAACGACGACGCGTAAATTGACTGCCTCGGCAAAGAAGTGCAGGACACTTCTTTGGATGTTTTTGGAGCCGTTTTCTCATAGACTCCAATGAAAACAGCTCCAAAAACGGACGTAAAAAACGCCGCAAAAACGTCGCGAAAAACGCGAGTTGCTCAAAAAACGTCTGAAAATCAGGGGCTGTTTTCCCTTGAAAACAGCTCCATATTTTCAGACGTTTTTGGTCACTACGTGTGCACATACCCTAATAGATAACAATGCAAGAATATTGATCAAAAACAGGGCGCATACACACCACTGCCACATACATACCAGTCACAAATATGACACGCTGCACTCACCAGTCACACATAGGACACATGGCGCATACAAACCACTCATACATAGGACGCATGGTGCATACACACCTTTAAAGTCTGTTCAGCACTGCAGAGGAGTCCCAGCAGCTTCTCCTGGTTGTAAGAAGAAATGTAGGAAAGCCTGAAACATCCCCTTCTCCTCCCCTTTCTTCCTTTTTCACGGACAGCAGATTGCCAGGGCCTAGCTACAGTAACAGGCAGCATTACTGTGTGATGATGCCACCTACTTGGAGCAAGAATTCTTTCCACACTAAAACAGAGAAGTGATAATTCTTAGGGTATGTTCGCACGGTGTGTTTTCAGACGTTTTTCGGGGCGTAAACGTTCCTAAAAATTGCCGAAAAATTGGAAGCAGAACGCCTTCATTGAACGCCTCAATCTGACCATTGATTTCAATGGGAAAACGGCGTTCTGTTCCGGCGGGGCGTTTTTTCCGCGGCCATTTTTCAAAACATCCGCGTAAAAAATGGTCGCGAAAAGGACGTTCATGTCACTTCTTCAGCCGTTTTTGGAGGCATTTTTCATAGACTATAGAAAAACAGCTCCAAAAACGGTCGTTAAAAACGTCTTTGATTAGAAAACGTCTCAAAATCAGGAGCTGTTTTCACTTGAAAACAGCTCCACATTTTGAGACATTCTTGATTTTGTGTGTGCACATACCCTTACTGCTTTTTGAATGCCAGCCCCGTAGGCTCCCCTCCACCTCCAGGCCCCTGTGTAGCAGAACTGGCTGTACAAGCGGTATGACCGCCCATGCTTTGACTTTCTAGTTAGCTTGTGATATACTCAGCAGCCAATCTGAAGCAGCAGAGCTGCAGTGGAGACGGAGAGAGCAGCAGCCTGAACCAATGATGAGGGACAGGAGGTGGATATCAGATTACTTCAGACTCCCTGGAGGCGCTGTAGCTAAGCTGAAGTCACAAATCACAACTCTTCCCTAATGGAGCTGCGCTAAAAATCAACCAAGCAGCAATAACAGGAAAGTAAATAACAGGTAAGCATCACCTATTGTATGTAGCTAAGAAATCACATGTATAATTTCAATAATAATTAAAATCATCAAAAAAGGAAGGTGAAGGTAATTATCATACTACACCATAAAGGAAACTTGAATAAGTGGCATTTTATTTAGTCTCTTTCTTACAAAAAATGACCAGTACCCAGTGATTTTTATTGAGTAAATGAAATTTAAATAAAATACTGTACATGAATCAGCTTGGAACCGCATCTGGCACCTGATAAGTTATTTTGGTTGCCAAAAGGCATGATAGCACAATGCCCACAATCTGCAATAATGGTAGACCTTACAAAATCGCAGACCTTTTTGAAGCAACCCTCCTTATGAATTGTCAGGGCTTCCTGTAACAGAGAACTGTTGCGGCATCCCCTGTGGGTCTTAAAGCAGCTACTGGGTACTGGAACCATTGTTGTGCCCGAGGTTCCTGCTGCTCCATAGTAGCCATGTACACCACAGCAGTGCAGGGCTCTTTGTATTACATCCAAGGCATCCTCCTTCTCCTCGTCTTCTGAATAAGATAACACTGCATTCCCTATTCCACTTTGAAAACCTTCTACGATGTCCCTATAATACTAGAAAGTTAAATGGATATAAAACATTATTCTGTGTTATTGTATTTCCTAGGTAACCAAAAACAGTATCTTTCACTTGCAAAACACCTACATTAACAAATGTGTACACATATATAAAATCACCATGAAGTCGAAGGCTAAGCAATCTAGGGAATAATTAAAAGGGATCTTCATTTAAACCAGCCAAGAATCTACAAGGTCTACTGATCAGTTTACTAATGAATTTGTCCTATTGAAGTGATTTGCTTCTCTCTAAGGCCCCATGTATACGAACGTGCTTTTGCGGCCGCAATTCCCCCAAAAATCCACTGAGGAATTGCGACCCCATTCATTCATATGGGGCCATGCACACGACCGTGGTTTCCACGGTCCATGCATGGCCCAGGAGCCTGGACCGCAGAAAGAACGGGCAAGCCTTATTACGGCCGTGTTCTGCGGTCCAGGCTCATAGGAAATAATGCACGGCCCGCAATTTGCAGGTGGCTCGCGGGTGACACTCCGCTACTGGCTCTTTGCTCTTTAAGGCTTCAGACATTTGGTTCATATATGGAGGAAGTGACACGTACATTGAATTGTCTATTAATTCTAAAAACAAGGGTCGGGGCGTGGCTTGGACATGGCGCTGACCGGACGTGCTTTCTGAGAGCTCCGCGCCTGCACTCCTTTCAACCCGACCATAAGCTAATTTAAAAGCATCAAAAGCGCATATATTTACTAACCTGATGGTTAGGAAGTCCAGGGCCTCTTCGGGGACTCATTATCATACTCGGCAGATGTCTGCAGCTGGGTCTATTCAGCGTTTTCTGACCGACGCCGGGGCAGGAGCAGTTTCCAAGATGGCGCCGACAGAGGAGAGACGCGATAGCACCGAGTCCTTGCTCCCTGAGGGGATTTCATCTGCGGCCGGCGCTGCTGCTTCAGGTACTGATGGTACCTTTCCTTCATTGTCCGGTGCATCGGGGCTGGTTCCCTCCAGGCTAGATGGGGTCACACCGAGTTCTGCTGGGGATGTGATGGCGCTGCCTGCGCGGGACGGCGTGTCACGTGGTGCCTGTCATGGCGGCCGAGTCTCTCCATCTTCCCTCCCGCATGTGCTGGGTCCTGCATCGCTGCCTTCCACATCTCATATAGATATGGATCTTCACCCCTCAACGTCAATGGGAGGTGCATCTGCCCTTGGGGATGATTTACAGGGCTTGAGACGTCAGTTATCAGCTTTACCCACTAAGCAGGACATGGAGCGTTATGTTAATCGTCTGGAAACGACATACAAGTCTGAGATACAATCTCTCACCACTAACCTATCCCAATTGTCAGATCAGGTGCAGCGTATGGAGAGCGATGTCTCAGTTATTTCACAGCAACAAGTTTCTCAGGACGCCCGTTTAGATCAGCACTCTCATCAGATTCATGCATTATTTAATTTGGCTGAGGATCATGAGAATCGGAATCGTCGCAACAACATTCGGCTGAGGGGCATTCCTGAGGATATCTCTCCGGGTCAACTTATCCCTACTTTACAATCTCTATTTAATACCTTACTGGGACGCCCTGCTGCAGATCCTATTGAGTTGGATAGAGCCCACAGGACCCTGGGTCCTCGGAATCCGGATCCAGACAGGCCTAGAGATGTGCTATGTCGTGTCCATTTTTTCTCTCTCAAGGAGCAGATAATGAGAAAAGCCCGTGATAAAGGGGAAGTTTTATTGCAAGGGGTCAAGATTCAACTGCTATCGGATTTGTCCAAAATGACTCTGGATAAGCGCAGAGTGCTTCGTCCTCTGTTGGATGTATTGAGGGAGCATGAGATTTCTTATTCTTGGGGTCACCCCTTTCAGCTACAGGTCCGCAGAGATGGGTCATTATTGAGTGTTCGGGACCCAGGGGATGTTCCGGACTTCTGCGCTGCTCTCCGTGTGCCTCGAGTCTCCATCCCTGATTGGCCTTATGTTCCCTTCCCGCCGCCGCGTCCACGGGCGCGTAGGCGAGGTCGATCTCCTGCTTCTCCTGGTCGTAGGCATGATGGGCGCCTAGCTGAACCGATCTGATATCCTTTTCTGTGTTCTGTTATCAGAGTTCAATGCAATATTTCTGAGGTTTCTCATTTAAAGCAAATATAGTCTGTGTTCTTATAGCCACTCACACTGGTGTTACCGCTCGTTGCAACTGATTTTATTTTTGCTGGACACTGCGGGTCTATTGGTATGATTCGATTAATGTCATTGTGCTTCAGACATGAATGCTTAAGGTTTTCTAAAATCCCTTGTACCTCTTGCAAGTATATGCACTTTTGATAACATTGAATGTATATAGGAATATGCTCCTTTGAGGTATTTCTAGGTGTATATTAATGCTGCATACTTTTGTCTCATTACTATTGGGTGTTATGCAAAGTGCCTTGGTTTTCCTAACTGTAATAATATATTATTACTTGCTTGAATATAATTGCTGGGTTGGGGGGGTGCGGGGCACTGGCTAGTCTGTGTCCTGACACTTCTCCTCTTAGGGACTCACTGGTTGATTCCGGTGTCTGTTAGAGTGTTTCTCCTTGAGTAGCTCAAGGAGTGGGCGATTAGTTCGCCTGTTCGTTTGTCTTTGTTGTTGTATATCCCCTCCTCGTCTGTCTTGTCCTATTCACCTCTGCCTTAGTGCATTCGTTTGTTGAGCTCCTCGGGGTAAAGATTCTGATGGCGCAATTGAAGGTCTGTACCTTCAATGCTAGGGGGCTCAATGTCCCGGAAAAACGCTCACAAATTTTATATAACATGCATAAAGAACGAGTACACATCTTGTTCCTACAGGAGACTCACTTTCAGGTGGGCCATATGCCACAATTTACGAATAGATACTTCCCGTCTTGGTTTCACAGTGCCAACCCGGAATCCAAGTCCAAAGGGGCTAGCATAGGTATCCACAAGTCACTTTCTCATAAAATCATTGATGTTTTGGTTGACCCGGGAGGTCGATATGTCTTTCTAAAATTGTCTATGCGCAATAAGATTCTTACACTGGCTAACTTGTACCTTCCCAATCAGGATCAGGCTAGAGTGGGGAGAGTGTTCTTGAAGAAATTGGAAGAGTTTACAGAGGGCGTCTTAATTGTGGGTGGAGATCTTAACTTGACCTTTGATCCTAGGCTTGATACCTCCTCGGGCAGGTCTGCTGTTCCTAAATCACAGTTGGGGGCACTAAAGGCTATGTTGCATTCCATGCAATTGATTGACGTGTGGAGGATTCTGCACCCTCAGGTAAGAGAGTATACGTACTTTTCCCCCTTGCATAACATGTACAGTCGGATAGATGCTTTTTTGATCAGTCACCATTTGCTTACCTGGCATCCTAGTACTAATGTGGGCCCCATGATCTGGTCAGATCATGCTCCAGTGTTCCTGACCCTTTCGTTTCCTGACTCGGTACCGAATTTTCGGTCTTGGAAACTTAATGATAATTTATTGAAGGATACAGTATGTGTGTCGGCTCTCAAGGACGCTCTTGATGGGTTTATTGCAGTACATGAGCATGACCCTACCTCCTTACCACTCCAATGGGAGGCGCTGAAATGTGTCATTAGAGGAGTCCTAATACAGCACGGGGCACGTTTGAAGCGAGAGAAAGGGATTTCTATTGCACGTCTCCTGACTCAGATAAGGGAGTTGGAATCATGTCATAAACAAATTCCATCTTCACAGGTTTTTGCAGATCTTACCACAGCAAGGGAGTCCTTGCGATCTCTTATAGATCAATCACACGCCCGGTTTAGAGATAGGATGAGAAAACACTCATATGAATTTGCAGACAAGTGCGGTAGATCTTTAGCGCGTATGTTACATCCCCGAACGCAAGCGTCCTACATCCCTAAAATACTATCTTCTTCGGGGGGCGAAGTTCATGACCCGGTGGGTATTACAGAGTGCTTTAAACAGTATTACTCGACTTTATATAACATCAAGGGGCAATTTCACGATATGCAGGCTGAGGCATTGCGGGACAAAATAGATCATTATGTAAATAGTACGGCTTTACCGCCTTTAGAGGAGGGGGAGGCTTCGGGACTCGAGGAGGATTTTGTGGAATCAGAAGTGGAACATGTTATTAAGGAATCACCCTTGGGCAAGAGTCCAGGGCCTGATGGATTTAACAACAAATTTTATAAAACATTTAAGGCTCAACTGGTTCCCTTTTTGACTAAAGTCTTTAACTCCGTGTCTTCCTTGTGTCCCTTTGCACCCCAGTCCCTCGAGGCTCACATTACTCTGTTACCAAAGCCTGGCAAGGACCCAACCTCTTGCGCTAACTTGAGACCCATCTCATTAATTAATGTAGATGTAAAATTTTTCGCGAAGTTGCTTGCATCTCGTTTGTCACCGTTGTTACCTGGATTGATACGGGATGATCAGGTGGGGTTTGTATGTGGTCGGGAGGCACGGGATAACACCAACAAAACTCTCCTGTTAACTTCATTTTGCCAATCCCGTAAGATACCGATGTGCTTGCTGTCAGTTGATGCCGAGAAGGCTTTTGACAGAGTGCATTGGGTGTTCCTCCGCAGTGTCCTAAAGCAGATAGGCCTTGGCACTACTATGGTGGATAGGATAATGGCATTATACCATAGGCCTACGGCTCGGGTTCGTGTTAATGGACTCCTATCTGATTCCTTATCTATTGCTAATGGCACGAGACAGGGGTGCCCACTATCGCCTCTATTATATGTTCTGGTTATGGAACACCTGGCAGTGTCACTGCGGGGCAACCCTGATGTTAATGGTGTACGGGTGGGATCACAGCATCATAAATTAGCGCTTTATGCAGACGATCTCCTGGTATTTATAACAACTCCCATGATCTCTTTGCCATCTCTGACTGAGGAATTTGAGCGTTTTGGTCATCTAAGCAATTTTAAAGTTAATTACTCCAAATCGGAGGCCTTGAATATATCTCTGGATGCTTCTATGGCTGCCCATCTCGCTCGGGTTTTCCCATTCAAATGGCAATCTACATCCTTAAAATATTTGGGGGTGCAGGTGCCCACGCAACAGGCAGATTTGTTCGCGTTGAACTACACACCTATTCTTCAACGTACTTTGAAGGAGTTGGCAGAATATGGAGGGAACCGCATGTCATGGTTTGGGCGAATTAATGCGGTCAAAATGGATATTTTGCCCAAATTCTTATACCTTTTCCAGACTGTCCCTATTGTAATACCAGCGGGTTTTTTCAAGACCTTACATAGGGCTATAACCAAATTTGTGTGGGGTTCCTCTAAGCCTCGCATTCGTTTTGCTGTCCTTAGTCGCCCAAAAATAGACGGGGGCGCGGGTCTTCCAGACTTTAAAAGATACCATCAAGCCGCACTGATTATGAGGGTAGTAGATTGGTTCCGCTCGGAAACAGGTAAGCAATGGGTGCGTATCGAAAGAGATATGTCTCCTCTTGCATTGACCTCTTTGCCGTGGTTGACTGTCCTACAGCGCCATAGTCTATCTCTGCCTTTCCTCACACGTCAGTTTCTTGTGGTATGGGAGCGTATCATGGGTGCTGCGTGCCTGGTGAATCGTCCGGGTCCTATGACTCCTCTTTTCGACAACCCCTCGTTCCCTCCAGCGTTGGGTATGGATACATTCCTCTGCTGGGAGAGAAGAAAAGGTGGATATCTGTCTGAGACCCTTACTTCTGAAGGTGTCATGTTGTCAATGAATGCAGTCTCTGAGGTTTGCCCGGGGAGAAGATCAACCTGGTGGTCATACTTACAGCTGCGTTCTTATCTCTCTTCTTTGGGGGACTGTCTGGTGTTATTACAGGATAAGACTCCTTTAGAAAAGTATTTATCTTTACCAACGGCCCCTTCGCATGTATTGTCCTATTTGCATGGAGTTCTTCTGCCCAGCTGTTCTTTTTCTCAACTGTCTTTCACCAATGCATGGGACGAAGAGTTGGGGGTTCAACATACTGAAGAGGAATGGGGTACTGCCTTCCTGTTAGCCCATAAATTGCCAATGTCTTGTTTTGCCCAGGAAAAAAACTACAAAATACTCACTAGGTGGTATCGTTGCCCTGCTTTGCTGCATAAGATATTTCCGGATGTGTCTGCTGATTGTTGGAGGTGTGGGGAAGCTCCTGGAACCATGTTGCATATTTGGTGGGATTGTCCCAGGATACGTACCTTTTGGGGGAAGATTTTTGATTTGGGCAAGAAGCTCTTGCACATTGATGTTCCGACTTCGGCATCTATTGGGTTACTCTCCATGGTTCCTGGATCTCTCACACACCTCAAAAGGGGTATCTTTCGACATTTTCTGACTGCGGCGAGAACGGTGATACCTAGGCACTGGAAATCTCATACGGTTCCCTCTTTGACGGAATGGGTGACAGAGGTGAACGGGATAATGAGAATGGAGGAATTACTGTCAGCAGACAGGGGCAAGTCTGTGCTCTTTGTCCAAACTTGGGCAGTATGGTCTGGATTCCGGGGTGGTACTGATCTACCTCTATGGCTTGATGGTAGGTTCTGAGCAAATTATGTGATCTTTTTCTCTATGCGCTATGTGTGTTTGTGTTTCCCTTTGTTGTCTGGTGTCTTGTGTTGTTGTTATAATTTTTCTGTGGCACTTATATGTACCAATGTTTACTTTATTGAGGCCTGGTCCTCTTGGCTATGGTATTATATTACTGTATATGGGGTACAGTTAGTTCTACTATACTTTAATTCATATGCTCTTTAGATGAGTGGGAGGTTACCACTTATTTGGGTTTATGCATCCTCATAATGTTTATAAACTGTTATAATCTGTATTTTATACATGATACAAATTTTTCTGCCAAAACTGTGTAATGTATATATGCTGTAATTTTGTTGCAACAAAATAAAAATCTTGATAATGAAAAAAAAAAATAAAAAAAAATAATTCTAAAAACAAGGACCCTTGACCCCATACATTATAACACTGGAGACAGGCCAGAAAGAAATTCCCAACTACAGTTTGCTGGTGTAAATATCCTTATTTTGTGGAGCTTTAAACCGTTCATTTCATATGATATATTGAATGGAATGTTTCAGCTTTGAGTCTAGTACTTTGGCCGATATGTGAATGTACAGAACAATCAAGACAAAACTAGCAAGTAAAATTAAAAACTATTCCACCTATGTAAATGTTGCTGGTGAATTAGTATATCCACTAAAAAATAACATACGTTTTATGGTTCAATATCTTTTATTCAAAGTTACAATAGCATACATTTTAAACTTATAATACATTCTGCACATATCACATTAGGCATCAGGCTAGAAAATTAATTCCCTTATGCTGCCACATTAGACCCTGGCAAAGAAGGTCTGTGCCGCAGCGCATACAAC
The DNA here is from genome assembly GCF_050947455.1 of Rhinoderma darwinii. Taxonomy (NCBI): domain Eukaryota; kingdom Metazoa; phylum Chordata; class Amphibia; order Anura; family Rhinodermatidae; genus Rhinoderma; species Rhinoderma darwinii. The sequence goes on along the minus strand of NC_134689.1, from coordinate 193,432,596 downwards.
GTCCTGACATCGGGCAGCTTCAGGACCTTGTGTGCTGCGTCACATATGTCCTGACGGTGCCTGGCGTCAGGCATTGTATGTGCCGTAGCACAGACCGTGTGTTCCGGGGTCTAATATGGCAGCCTGATGGGATCTGGGATGTGCCCCCTGCAGGCAAGAGAGGACAGCAGTTGTGAATAAACTTTTTTAAGTTTAATCTAGGGAGTACATGCAGGGGGGCATGGGGCACGGCACATGGCCTAATTGTGCCCCTGGCTGTCACTCAGCAGTGAGGGCCGTAGAATAGGACTGAGCTGCATAAATGTGTAGGATTCAATCAATGTGTCCTAGATGTGGCAGCTGCAAACATTGCAATTAATAATTACACATAGCAGTCAATTGAAATCTTTATAGGACATCTCTATTAAAAATATGAAAGTCACAGAACTCACCAGACACAAAAGTGGCATCATGTGACTAGAGTTGTGCAATACACTTGTGCCAGGATCTCATAGCCGTAGAGATTTTAAAATGTAACAGCACTTTTAACAAATGGAAATAAACCTCTGAGGTAGCTGTGAATATGGTTGAGTTAGCAAATGAGCAAAACACATTATAAATAATAGACATTAGTTACCTGCGGTAGAATAGACCTGAGAGCCCAGCAGCAAGTCCAGCTAAGAGCACTGAAAGATCCCATAGGTGCGTAGAAGACATTGCTTCTCTACTGCAGCACTGATGCATCCTAGAAAGCCCCACAGCAGCACAGCGGCTCCGCTCCCCAGCAGAATGAGTGGAGTGTTTGGATAATTGTTGATGGATAATACCAAATATTCTTCTAAAGAGACTTTTGCCCAGATTCCCACTGTGAGCATAGCCAGACCTGCTGTAAAGGATCTGCCAGACACAGCTTCTGTGTCGACGCCCGTGGTTAGTCAGTCTGCACCTGCTCCTAAGTCTGATCGAGTGACCCCCTCCTTCTACCAATCAGGCTGGTAGGCTGAGGAGTGGGAGAGCCTATCACAGCCTGGCCAGACGGAGCTAGCTCCCGCCCTCTGTCTATTTATACCTTCACTTCCTGCTCCTCCTTTGCCTGTGATTCTGTCTGTTTCCTGGCTCTGCTGCCTGTACTTTTGTCCTCTGCTCCATATAGACCCTGGCTTACTGACTACTCTCCTGCTCTGCGTTTGGTACCTCGTACACTCCTGGTTTGACTCGGCTCGTTCACTACTCTCCTGCTCTGCGTTTGGTACCTCGTACACTCCTGGTTTGACTCGGCTCGTTCACTACTCTCCTGTTCTGCGTTTGGTACTTCGTACACTCCTGGTTTGACTCGGCTCGTTCACTACTCTTGTTGCTCACGGTGTTGCCGTGGGCACTGCCCCGTTCCCCTAGCTTCTGTGTACCCTTGTCTATTTGTCTGTCGTGCACATAGTGAGCGTAGGACGGGCCTTTGCAAGTAGGCAGGGACTGAGTGGCGGGTAGATTAGGGCTCACCTGTCTGTCTCCCTACCCCGGCATTACACCTGCAGCCCAAAAGATGGAGCTGAAAGCCATAAGCGATATCTGTAATAAAGCCATTCCACTGTTTGTGCATGTCTTGTTGTTCTGTTTGGGGATCACCAAGGACCTAACAAGACTGTCTTCTTCATGCTGTATACCTACTGCTGTATTGTGCTGTGAAACATCATCTTCATCATCTAGTGGATATGCAGGGAGCACCCACTATTGAAATTCTTCTGTCCCCATGTAGCTCCAAAATCTCATTTCCAACTGCAGAAGGTTTCCTTGGACGCACCAGCTCTGCTATCCCATCCGTCATGGTCCTTTGCCTCTGCAGATTTTCACAGCCTCCCTCTCTCATCATCTCTATGGAAAGCCAATAGATCTCCTTTGGTTTAGCAATAAATGTCATACAGTGGGCTTTTGCACGCAAGACATCAGCTTTCGTCTCTCCACCTGTTTAAATAGATAATTCAGTTTCATATCCAGCTAGGACTATATACATTCTTAGTAGTAAAGGGCATGGGAATGCAATTTTAGTGATGATTCAAAGATGCGATTATCATTTTTCTTTTTTTTTGCAATTATTACTTATGCAAACCAGTCCGATGAATAAATACTTTTCAAATTAGAGCAGGTCATTGGAATACTGAGATATTTAATACAATCAATATGCACACTATTATTGAATAGCTCAGTTATACTGTCCATGTAGTTTTGAAAACTATGTTAATATTACAGAATCACTGGCTCCTAAATACAAATAATAGTTACATATACACAATTATTGAAAAAAATCAACCAAATTTTGGAATATCTTGAAAAGTCTTTTGTTGCAAAAAAATCTTAAATGCTTAGGCCTCATGCACAGGATTGGAAGGCCTTATGCACGCGACCATAGTGGTGTGCACGGGCCGTGATTTGCGGCTCGGACAGCCGCGGAGTGTCATTCGCGGCCGCCCGCAAATCACGGGCCGTGCACATGGCCGTCTGCATTCATTTCAACGAGCCTGGACCAAAAAATGCGGCCGTAATAAGACATGTCCTATCTTTTTGCAGTCCAGGCTCCCGGGCAATGCATGGACCGTGGAAACCACGGTTGTGTGCATGGGCCCATTGAAAAGAATGGGCCGCAATTCACCCTCAGATTTGCGGCCGCAAACATACGTTAGTGTGCATGGGGCCTAAAGGTTTTTACTGTCCGCAAATACGGATCCGTAGTCATCCGCAAATGCAGAACTGTATCCGTAATTATGGTCCGTAGCGCATACGTATTTATGGATCCGCAAAAAAAACAAATGGAGAAATCTTGGGTAATTCCCTGGCATTGTGAATGGATCCGCAATTTGATCAGTAATTATGGATCCGTAATTGCGGATGAAAACTACGGTCGTGTGCATGGGGCCTTAGACAAAGGGTAGAAGTGTCCAGCTATGATGCAGTGCGAAACGCAATTCAAAGACAAATCACCTTCTGTAAATTTCACTGCGTTTACACATTGCATTCTGCTTCACATAACGGTCAAATTTAACAACATTGCAAAATATTTTATAATACACAAACATAACATTTTTGATTCATGAAATTTAATTGGTTTGACTATAATAGACCAAAAAGAAAAATCTTGATATCATACAATTTGTTTTATCAAAATATATTTATAGTTTATTACACATCTTGACGAAGGTTGCAAAACGCGCGTCGAGGTGCTCGGTGTCCAGGTGTCTAACCTTATACTTATCATGTCCTCCACAGGTATGTTGAACTATAAGTAATCACTTGTAGTTACTTTCCTTGGTTTTTTTGCACCATATTTTAGTAGTATCACGAGTATTATCATGTGATTAGAGGGATTTTTTAGTGAAGTGACATCTAACAATAGCCATACTACTATTTTGTGCCCTGTATTCTGCTACTATATGAATATATATGTCATATAGTCTCCACTCTACCCAAAGTGCGTATGGTGTATTATGTGAGGATTTATTATCAATATTTATGATATTTATGATTATTTATTTTAAATAATATTTTATATGTCTATAGCATATACTTGGGAGGGGGGTTATTTTTGTATTTTTTGTACTAATGTGTAATAAACTATAAATTAATAAAGTAAAAAAATATTTTGATAAAACAAATTGTATATCAAGATTTTTCTTTTTGGTATAATATATATGGATAATGTGATTTCTTGAGTATAATAAATTGGCAAAGAGTATATATATAGGTTACTATAATAGATTATACATAGTGAATTTGAGTAAATAATTGTAATACATTTAAATGTCGGGCACCACTGTAATGATGGGGGTAGGGAAACGGACAAGTGAGCCCTAATCTACCCGCCACTCTGTCCCTGCCTACTTGCAACGACCCGCCCTAGGCGACGGGGTACAACTGGGCGGCGGTCCCTACGCTCAGTAAGTGCACGAGACAAACAGACAAGGGTACACAAAGCTAAGGGAAATGGGGCAGTTGCCCACGGCAACACCGTGAGCAACAAGAGTGGTGAACGAGCCGAGTCAAACCAGGAGTGAACGAGGTACCAAACGCAGAGCAGGAGAGTAGTCAGTAAGTCAGGGTCAGTATGGAGCAGGATCAAATAGTAGAAGCTGTAGCTGGGCCAGGAAACCACACGAGAAGAATCACAAGCAAAGGAGGAACAGGAAAGGCAGGTATAAATAGACAGAGGGCGGGAGCTAGCTCCGTCTGGCCAAGCTGCGATAGGCTCTCCCGCTCCTAAGCCTGCCATCCTGAGTGGTGGAAGATGGAGTCAGTCTCAGAGACATAGACTCAGGTGCAGACTGATTACCTATGGGCGTATACACAGAAGTTGTGCCTGGCAGATCCTTTACAGTACCCCCCCTTTTATGAGGGGCCACCGGACCCTTTCTAAGTGGACCGGGTTTATTGGGGAAACGAAGGTGGAACTTCCTGACCAATACCCCAGCGTGATACATCCCGGGCGGGTACCCAAGTCCTCTCCTCAGGCCCGTATCCTCTCCAATGGACCAGGTACTGGAGGGAGCCTTGGACCATCTTGCTGTCCACAATCTTGGCCACCTGAATTCCACACCCTCAGGGGTGAGAACGGGAACAGGAGGTTTCCTCGAGGGAGCCAAGGACGGGGAGCAGCGTTTAAGGAGGGAGGCATGAAACACGTCGTGTATTTGAAAAGATGGGGGCAACTCCAGTCGGAAGGAGACAGGATTGAGGACTTCAATGACCTTATACGGCCCAATAAACCGGGGAGCAAACTTCTTGGACGGGACCTTAAGGCGCAAGTTCCTAGATAACCACACCAGATCCCCGACCATAAACAAGGGGTTAGCAGAACGTCTTCTATCAGCCTGAGTTTTTTGTACGCTCTGGGACGCCTCTAGGTTCTTATGAACCTGGGCCCAGACTGTGCACAGTTCCCGATGAACGACCTCTACCTCAGGATTGTTGGAACTACCAGGTGAAACGGAGGAGAACCTTGGATTAAACCCAAAATTACAGAAAAAGGGGGAGACCCCCGACGAGTTACTGACCCAGTTATTAAGGGAAAATTCGGCGAGGGGAATTAATGAGACCCAATCATATTGACAGTCAGAGATAAAACACCTTAAATATTGTTCTAGAGATTGATTAGTCCTCTCAGTTTGGCCATTAGTTTCAGGATGGAAGGCAGAGGAGAAGGACAGATCAATCTCCAACTTTTTACAGAAGGCTCTCCAAAACAATGAAACAAATTGTACCCCTCTGTCAGAAACAATATTGACAGGAACCCCATGGAGACGCAGGATGTGTTTGACAAACAAGGTGGCTAAGGTCTTGGCATTGGGTAGTTTCTTGAGGGGCACAAAGTGGCACATTTTACTGAAGCGGTCTACTACAACCCACACCACCGACTTGCCTTGAGATGGAGGCAAATTGGTGATAAAATCCATGGAGATATGGGTCCAAGGTCTCTGGGGAATGGGCAAAGAACGTAGTAAGCCCGCTGGTCGGGACCTGGGAGTCTTGGACCTAGCACAAACCTCACAAGCGGCGACGTAGGCCTTAACGTCTTTAGGCAACCCAGGCCACCAATAGTTTCTGGCAATGAGGTGTTTGGTACCCAGGACGCCTGGATGACCAGATAGTGCGGAGTCATGATTTTCCCTAAGTACCCTTAGCAGGAATTGCAGGGGAACAAACAGCTTGTCCTCAGGAAGGTTCCCTGGAGCTGAACCTTGATCAGCCGCAATTTCAGAGACTAAATCAGAATCAATAGAAGAAATGATTATACCAGGAGGCAAAATACAAGCAGGATCTTCCTCCGAAGGAGGGCTGGCTATGAAGCTACGCGACAGTGCATCGGCCTTAATATTTTTAGACCCAGCCCTATAGGTAACCAAAAAGTTGAATCTGGTAAAAAATAGCGCCCATCGAGCTTGTCTCGGGTTTAGCCTCCGGGCAGATTCTAGGAAAACCAGATTCTTGTGGTCGGTAAGGACCGTTACCTGGTGCCTAGCCCCCTCCAGGAAGTGGCGCCACTCTTCAAATGCCCATTTAATGGCTAAAAGTTTGCGGTTGCCAATATCATAGTTACTCTCAGTGGGCGAAAACTTCCTGGAGAAGTAGGCACAGGGACGGAGATGGGTGAGGGACCTGGTACCCTGGGACAAGACAGCCCCCACTCCCACCTCGGATGCGTCAACTTCCACGATAAATGGCTCCATTTGGTTGGGCTGAACCAGCACCGGGGCCGAGATAAAGCACTTCTTAAGGACCTCAAAAGCCTGGACAGCCTAAGGAGGCCAGTGGAGGAGATCAGCACCTTTGCGAGTGAGGTCCGTAAGAGGCTTAGCGATGACCGAGAAGTTAGCAATAAATCTCCTGTAATAATTAGCGAACCCCAAGAAACACTGTAACGCCTTCAGGGAGGCAGGTTGGACCCATTCCGCCACAGCCTGGACCTTGGCGGGGACCATGCGGAATTCATGAGGAGTGAGGATTTGACCCAAAAAAGGTATCTCCTGTACCCCAAACACACATTTTTCGGTTTTCGCAAACAGTTTGTTTTCCCGAAGGACCTGGAGCACCTTCCTGACATGCTCAATGTGGGAGGACAAGTCCTTGGAAAACACCAGTATGTCATCAAGGTACACTACAAGAAATACCCCCAGGTAATCTCTTAAAATCTCATTTATGAAATTCTGGAAGACCGCAGGAGCATTACACAACCCAAAGGGCATGACGAGGTATTCGAAATGACCTTCGGGCGTGTTAAACGCAGTCTTCCACTCATCCCCCTCCTTGATGCGGATAAGGTTATACGCCCCCCGTAGATCAAACTTAGAGAACCATTGGGCCCCCTGAACCTGATTAAAGAGATCAGGAATCAAAGGAAGGGAATACTGGTTCCTTACAGTGACCTTATTCAAGTTACGGTAGTCAATGCATGGCCTAAGACCACCATCCTTCTTCCCTACGAAGAAGAAGCCAGCACCTACCGGAGAAGTAGAGGGGCGAATGTAACTCTTGGCCAGGCATTCCTGGATATACTCTCTCATGGCTTCACGTTCGGGACAAGAAAGATTAAATATCCTACCCTTAGGGGGCTTAGCTCCTGGTACCAATTCGATAGCGCAATCGTATTCTCTATGAGGAGGTAACACTTCGGAGGCCTCCTTAGAGAAAACATCAGCGAAGACCTGAACAAACTCAGGTAGCGTGTTCACCTCCTCAGGGGGAGAAATAGAATTAACAGAAAAACATGACGTCAAGCATTCATTACCCCATTTGGTAAGCTCCCCAGTATTCCAGTCAAACATGGGATTATGCAACTGCAACCAGGGAAGGCCTAAAACGAAATCGGACGATAATCCCTGCATCAACAGTACAGAGCACTGCTCCAAATGCATGGAGCCAACAAGGAGTTCAAAAACAGGGGTATGCTGTGTAAAATAACCATTAGCAAGAGGAGTGGAGTCGATACCCACTACAGGGACAGGTTTAGGCAAATCAATCAAAGGCATAGCTAGAGACATAGCAAATTCCACAGACATGATATTAGCAGACGACCCTGAATCCACGAAGGCACTGCCGGTAGCAGACCTACCACCAAAAGAGACCTGAAAGGGAAGCAAGATTTTATTACGTTTCATATTTACGGGAAATACCTGTGCGCCCAAGTGACCTCCCCGATGATCACTTAGGCGGGGAAGTTTTCCGGCTGCTTATTCTTACGCCTAGGACAGTTGTTCACTTGATGCTTGTCATCCCCACAATAGAAGCAGAGACCATTCTTCCTGCGGAACTCTCTACGTTGTCGGGGGGACACGGAGGCCCCGAGTTGCATAGGGACCTTCGAGTCTTCCATGGAAGAGCGAAGCAACGGGACCTCAGGAGGCATCATTGGGGAGTCAGAGGGGAAAACACAAAAACATTCAAGTTGTCGTTCCCTG